>NC_142794.1:76759104-77067733 GCF_049724085.1 Artemia sp. Qi Xiang Cuo | reverse complement strand
AAAAAAAATAGCTTATTTTCAAAGTGTTCAAATCAGCCCGTACCTTTTTTTTTTCGCGGCGCTTTCCCGCAGCGCATCCCGCGGCGCTTCTCGGGTCTGCGGCGCTTTCCCGCGACGTTTCTCGGCCCGTAGCGCTTCCCGCAGCGCTCCCCGACCGGCTCCCATAAAAACTTTTGACATAATGCCCGTCAAAAGTTGAAATATTCGCAGACAGCATAAGTCGCTATTTCTCTCTCTAATTCCACACAGATTCAGTGAACTCATGAGTTTAATTATTGTAATCCGTCGCGCGCGAGTGTTCTGCAGTCCTAGACTGAACTTCAACAGGTAGGAAAATGCAACAATTAAATGCCGGGAACCGTTAGCTTGGTTTCCCCTCGCTGAAATCTTGACACGATAGAAAGCTATTTACCTGACATTCAGTGCAAATTAGAACGTCAATATGTGCAATAGATAAAAGGAATAATCTCTCTCTTAAAACTATGTGAACGGAATAGCATTCACAGAGTTTCAATGGCGGTGAGCATTAGCAGTAATTGACTGTACTTTTTAAGTGACCAAAAAGATTCGATGGCAACTAGACCCCCCCCTTTCAGCAATGTCATAAATAGCAATTATTATTTTTGGGGATATAACTTGTTTCGCTCTCACATAGAATTCCAATTTCCTAAATATCTAACGCTAATTTTGAAAACAATTCCGCTATTTTCAGAAATAAACACAAACTTATGTACAAGCATTGAAATCCTAGACTTGGCGGCCTAACCGCTAATGATATAACAAGACAGGAAAAGTGGTGAAACAGATCTATTTATATGCTTGTGCGGAGCTTTAAGCCAAAGATTAAAACTAGTGATATTCTATTGTGAAAAAAAATAGCATTTTGAGTTTCAAAGGCGGTGATTATTAATTGACTAGAAATTACATAGAAATATTCGCTTATGAGATATCGAAGCGATCGCAACAGAGAAAATAGCAAAGATTAGAAAAAGAGGAGCGGTTTCTTTGCAAAAAAAATTACATTAGATATCTCCGAGGGAGGGGGGAGAAAAAAATGTTTGGGGGCGAGGGGTTAATATTTTAATATCTCGCTGAGAGAAGTTTATATTGGGTTGAAAAATAGTGAAAAGACTAAAAAACATTGGAAGAAATAGATATATATATTTATATAATATAGGTAGGAAAAAAATGCTCACATTTCCAAATCCTGGCTGCACTTGGGTGCCGCATGGTCCAGGTAGAGCGTGTTGGAGGGCGGACGGGGTGGCAGCGCTATGTTCTTGCGCAGCTGGGCCAGCAATGTCATGGGCTTGCATAGATGAGCCAGCGGGGTTCACCATCCTTATGCCCCATTCTCTTTTTGGTTTATGCCCAGACTGTATGGGGGCTGGCACTGATGGGTCTGCCTCACCCTCTCTTGCTCTCTTACTGGGTGGCGGCGACGAGCATTCTTCATAATTGGCCTTAAAAAGAGAAAAAATCTAGTATTGAAATAATTTCCCCCTTTTTACAGAAAGAAAGTTAGTATCCTCATCCACATAATTTTGTCTAGAAAAGCATTTATCACTAAGAAAGACCCCCTACGCCAGCATTTTCAGTAAAGCAAAAAGTAAAAATATACTGAACTCAGAAATCAAATGCTATTTTAATTAATTAAAAAAAGGCTTATTCATAGACATCCCAACCTAACCTTACTTTTCATGCAAATCTTTGTTTTCATTTTACAATATTAGCGATAGACTTGAGGCATGTCAACCCCCCCCCTTTCACCACTGTCTTAAATATATTGTTAGTAATTATTTTTGGAAATAATCCCGTTTCACCTGTTCTCCGGCAAATACAGGTTACGAATCCACAAGCTTAAAAAACAGCAATCTCTTTTTGCTTAAAACCGTTTTAATTTGAGAAAGAGGGAAACAAATCCTTTTTATCATTGAAACCTTTTGGTTAAGTCGCTAACGTAAAGGATTAACAAGCAGGAAGTGCAATTGTGGGGTGTCAACTAATTATCACCTGTTTAAATAATTGCGTAAAAATGTTTTCAGTCAAGTAAATGGCGGTGGTGGCTTAAATGGAAACTGTTTATTAATAGGTATTATGGGATAGACAGAAGTTGATTGTCACTTTTTGATAGGCTTACAGAAAGAATAAATTTATTGAAAAAAGAGAAATATTTCTATTGACAAGAATTATACTTGTAAGGAAACAGTGGGGCTGGGAGGGGTGTTAGGTTTAGGTAATAAAAAGAACATATTTTATGTTTCCTAGTGATTATAAATATTGCATGGTGGTTAGGTGTGTGGGGGGAGGGGGTACTTACCTAAATATACTAGAGGGTGACCAAGGAAAATAATTTTATTTTGAAAATAAAAATGTATTAAATCAGAACTTACATGGTAAATTGAAGTTGCCAAGGCTTCTAATTCATCAATAACATTCATTGTTGTTTCAATTGTGTCACAATACTTTCTGATAATTTAATCACAATGCATGCCCGTTATATACGAAATCTCAAGGGTGAATTGTTATGTAACTGGGGAAAATCATATGTAAGCAGCTCTCTGATTGGCTGAGAAGGAGGATGTATCCGACTCGCTGATTGGCTGAGAAGGATGCATGTACTTCCGGTTTCCTATTCCAGGACACCTTGACATTCATCCCTAGCATGCACTTGTCCAAAACAATAATAATAAATAAATCCCTCAGACCTAAGATTAAAGAAAGCCATAATGTTTCTTAATTCCCCCTTCGTGAATCAATAATTCCCCCGCCGATTATGTAAATCAAGTTCTCAGGTTAGGTTAGCCTAAAGATCAAAGAAGCCATGTTTGTTTCTCACTGACAACGAACAGACATAAATTGCTGTTGACATCCATAAATGTGAGAAAGTTCCTGTTTTTTCATTCTCACTGACAACGAACAGACATAAAACAGACATGAATTGCTGTTGACATCCATGAAAAACATCAAATAAATTGACCAACACACATAACCATCCAAGAAAACAACCATAAAAGTGAGAAAATTCATGTTTTTTTTAAGTGAGAAAAATTCTGTTTTTCCATTCTCACTGACAACGAACAGACATAAAAACATGCATAAATTATGTAAAAAAGTTGTAGGTGGCAGCAGGGGTGAATCGTGGGACCTCCTGAGGCCTTTCTACTCTTTATGACGTCCTCCCACCCCAGCCGGGGACGACCTGCTTTCCGTTTAGCCCTAGATGGTTGGCCGAAAAGAACAATCTTCGGCAATCTGTCATCCTTCATCCGCACAACATGCCCTAACCACCTCAACCTTTCTTTCATTATAGACCTAGAAAGCGGTATTGAACCACATTTTTCGTATAGCCTATTGTTTGAAATACGGTCAGTCAGCCGGGTACCCAGAACAATCCTTAAGCAATTTCTCTGGAAAACATCTAGCAAATCTTCATCCGCTTTTCGGAGCGTCCATGCTTCAGAGCCATATTTGACCACTGTCATCACTGTAGCTTCTAAGATTCTAATCTTGGTTCGCAGACTTATCTTCCTATTCTTCCAGACTTTTTTTTAACTGTGAAAAAATTCTCTGAGCCTTGGATATTCTATTTTTAACATCTTCACTGCTCCCACCATCTTTACTAATAATACTACGAAGGTAAGTGAAGCTGTCCACCTGATCAATATTTTCGTTACCCAAGGTCACCTTTTCATCTTCACTTATTCCTAGCCTTAGTGACTTAGTCTTCCTAACATTAATTTTCAAACCAATACTAGCACCCTGAACTCGCAAAACCTCTAACACTTCATTCATTTTGCTCACACTTTCATCTAGGATGCTTAAATCATCAGCATAATCCAAGTCCAGGAGACTTTTTCCTCCCCATTTGATTCCGTGGTCTCCCATTGCCTTTCCTGTGCTCCTTAAAACAAATTCGATCAAAATAATCCATATAAAGGGGGACAGAACACAACCCTGCTTAACTCCTGATTTAATACAAAACCAGCTGCTAACCTCATTTCCCACCTTAAACCACACCAGTGTTATTCTCGTACATAGTACTAATAACTTTAATGTATTTGTCTGGTATACCATACAAGGATAAAACATTTACTAAAGCTCCTCAATCAACAGAATCGAACGCTTGCTCATAATCTATAAAACTGAGGACCAAAGGTGTTTGAAAACTTAGGCACTTCTCAATTATTAACCTAAGAGTGAAAATTTGGTCAACACATCCTCTACCTTTTCTAAAACCGCACTGCTCTTCTCTTAAAACTTTGTCTACGGCATCTCTCAGTATAAAAAGTATCATATTACTAAGCAATTTGCTACCTACAGAGACCAGACTAATGCCTCGATAATTACCACACTCACTTTTATCACCTTTCTTATAAAGTGGCTTAATTTAGGTTTTCCTAAAATCGTTAGGTACTTCCCCTTTTTCAAAAATCATATTCATAATCTTCAATAACTTATCCTCGGCAATTTTATCCATGGCCTCCACTTCACACCTCCTTAGTTCATATTTCAATGCTTTCTCAACTTTCTTTACATTTCTTTTGTTTTCATGCGATCTATCACTCAGATAATTCTTGTACAAGTCCTTTCTCCTTTCTATTTAACATAAACCTTTCTCACTAATATTTTTAGCTATAGTACTAGCTTTCTTCCCTAATACACCTTCAGCAACCTCACAAATTATTTTTCTAAAATTATTCCAACCATCTTCCACATTATCAAATTTTAAATTCTCAAGTTTAGTATTCAACTGTTCCTGGAAAGTTTCTCTCAAATTCTCATCCTGGAGTCTACTAGCATCATAACTTCCCCGGGAGGTAGTCACCCTTCCGATATTTCAGCTTTAAATTAACCCTTGACACTACTAGATGGTGATCCTTACTTTTAGCATCAATTGAAGCACTCCTATATACCCTAGTATCTTCTATTGATCCTGCCAGTCTTCGGTTTACTATATCATAATCAATAAGGTTTGCTGTCTTACAATCACATGAATGCTATGTTAACTTATGAGCCATTTTATGACCAAACCCCGTATTGGTTATAACTAGATTGTTATACCTACAAAATTGCAAAAGTCTGTATCCATTACTGTTTTCTTTTCCTACACCAAATTTACCTAAGCTGGGATACCATCTATCCTTATTTCTACCAACCTGGGCGTTAAAATCTCCCGGCAATAACATCATATTTCGACCTGGGACCTTGTCTATTTGTTCCTGTAACTCTAAGTAAAATTCATCTGAGTCACTAGTATCTCCATCAGTCGGTTCTACAGGGGCGTATACTACTATAACTGATACCCTGAACTTTCTAGTCATAAAATGAACAATTAGTATTCTATTATTAATACCTTCCCAGCCTAAACAAGACTAAGCAGCTTCCTTATTCATCATGAGCCCTACTCCCTATCTATGTACCCCATCCTTCCTGCCTGAGTAAACAAATTCTATATCACCTAATTTCATGCTTCCTACCCCTGGGATATGAGTTTCTGAAACTCCTAATAAATCCAGTTCGAATTGTCTGAATTCGTCAGTCAAAAAGTCGATACGATGGTCATTTTTTAATGTAGTAACATTCAAAGTTCCAATTTTCATGTTCTTTAAATCATTGAAATTATTTTCGCCTCAGGAAAAGCAATGATCCCAGATAACAGTGCAGGACGGGGATCACATATCTTCTCAAGTCTACGTCGAAGTGCTACAGCCAACTTCGAGCCGGACAGAAAGAAGTCCAGGGGACCTCCATCAATAAAGGCTTTGTGCATTCCAGGGCCAATCTTGGTTACAACATGGTTTTCACTACTTGGCGGTGCTCTTCTATCAACAAGAGACGAAATCCTGCACAGACAATCTCAAGCCTATTACCTCCGACTCATTATATATTCATGCCTACAAATATTATGCTACTACGGGGAGGCAACCCGTAATAGATAAATTAGCTAGGAAGAGGTTTTTCAGCCCAAAGACGCCCATCAAAACATACCAATCCCAGAAGAATTGCCCATTAGTCAGAATCCCGTGCGAATGCTGTGTCGTTTACTAGGCTATAATTTCCTCGAAGGGCGCCACTCTTCAAGTGGGAATAGAGTTGACCGCAAGGTCCCCAGTCTTGCAGGTACCCCGAAAAGGTCAAGGCAGCCCTTCGCAGAGGCTGTTGTCCATAGATCTGGATCTTACGCCCTGCCACAGTTGTCCTCCTATAGAGGATCCTCCTGCAATGGTGTTCTGCATCACCATGCAACTTAACCCATTGCTCGGAGAAGGTTTGCAACTCATGGAACTTGTGGACAAACCAGTAGGCCCTTTTGAGTGTACATTTGAGGGGCCTTCTTCCTCCTCCGCCTGTATTTATGACACCGGGCAAGGGTGCCCCAGATTCTATTATGGACCCCCAGGGACAAGGTCCCCCCTTGGTCCGTGCCTCCTATGGAGGTACCCTACATATCTGTAGAGCGTTCCCCTATCGCCACCTGGGGACACGCTGAATGGCCTGGGGGAGGTCAGATAAACGGATCACTTTTGTTTTGCAAAGGCCATAACTCAGTGACATATTTATACTCACTGACATATTTATATATAACTCACTGACTAGACCTATATAAGTTATATAAAGAAATATATAACTCAGTGACCTATTTAACCTACTACATATAAATGTGTGTAAATCATTGACAAGATCTATATAAGTTATATAAAGAAATATGTATCCCATTGACAAATATATCCTACCACTTATAAATATATATATATATATATATATATATATATATATATATATATATATATATATATATATATATATATATATATATATATATATATATATTATGCGATGAGAAACTACATTGTAGCTATATTTTAATTAAATATTTAGTTGGTATTTCGATTAGGTTACGATACGTATTTAATATAATGCGGTCTGGGCGGCCCCCCTTCCATAATTCTTTGTTGTAGTTTTCATAATTTTGCTCATAAATATTATAAGATAACGTGTATTTCAAGCCAAAATGTGGCCATGTACAAAAATAACATACAAGATTAACAAATTACTGCACTCGTCACAATAATAAAGAAAAAAATAAAAATAAAATAAAAACTACTCTCTACGTTTTGCAAAATACTCATCAAGATATCTTCCCGCTAGACAAATAAATGGTGACGACGTACTTTTCAAGGCATCAGGAGGTAGCACTCAATCATTCCCAATTAAATTTTCCCTTACCCCCAAAAGACCTCGACAATGACTCAGACAATGCTCCAAATGCTCTTCCTCTTCTTGGCAAAGAGGGCAAGCAAACCTGCCGTCCGGGACACTTTTCTCCTTTCAAAACTTTAAATCTTGAACGAATCGGAAGGTAATTAGATCGTAGCTGCATCCAATATGTAAGGTATCTAGACGGTAAATTTAACTTAAAGTAAAATTCCTGACCATAAATTATCTTAACCTCATTATAATACCTTAAAGTTTCCGTATTCTTAATCTCCTCACCCCATTTCTGTATCGTCTGGTCCTCCAGCACCCGCTTAATTTCCTTGTCCAACTGTAATTGTTGACTAGTTGGTCCAAGGCCATCATTCCATGCGAAAGAAAAACCTGTCTTATCCAATATCTCTTTAACTTTAAAGGCCAAGATCTTTTCCTATGTATCTGAAGTAACTCATCATATGCAGCCTTCAGTAACCTATCACTGGGTAACTGTGCAACCCTTAGCCAAATTTTTATCATTTGGACTGTCCTATCAAACAGTTCGTGGTAAAGAACTGGAAGTAAGGAGCGACCCGGCTCAATGGTAACCAAAACTCTAAAAAACGGAATTGTAATACCAATAGATGCATCAAAAGAATCAGATTTTAATTCTTATTTCAAATGTATAAGTTTCATCAAGTTTAATTTTACCTATCAAAAGTTACGCGCCTGAGAAAATTTGACTGATTTTCTAAAAAAGGGGGAAAGACCCTATAAAAGTTATAGAATCTTAATGAAAATCAAACCATCATATTCAGAGTATCAGAGAACCCTACTGTAGAGGTTTTAAGCTCCTATCTACAAAAATGTGGAATTTTACATTTTTTGCCAGAAGAAAGATCACGGATACTTGTTTATTTGTTTTTTTTTCCAGGGGTGATCGTGTCAACCCAGTGCTCCCAAAATATCTTGAGAGGGCTCATTGGAACGGAAATTAAAAGTTCTAGTGCCCTTTTTAAGTGACCAAAAAAAATGGAGGGCAAATAGGCCCCCTCCCACGCTCATTTTTTTCTCAAAGTCACCAGATCAAAATTTTGAGATAGCCATTTTGTTCAGCATGGTCGAAAATATTATAACTATGTCTTTTAGGATGACTTAATACCCCGAAGCCCCCAGGAGGAGGGCTGAAAGTTATGAACTTTACCCAATGTTAACATATGGTTATTGGGTCCCAATAACCAATTGGTTTTTGGGACCCGGCTCAATGGTAACCGAAACTCTAGAAAACGGTATTTTGATACAAATAGATACATAAAAAGAATCGGATTTTAATGCTGATTTCAAATATATAAGTTTCATCAAGTTTAATCTTACCCATCAAAAGTTACGTGCCTGAGAAAATTTGGCTGATTTTCGAAAAAAGGGGGAAAGACCCCCAAAAAGTTATAGAACCTTAATGAAAATCACACCATCATATTCCGCGTATCACAAAACCCTACCTTTAGAAGTTTCATGCTCCTTTCTGCAAAAATGTGGAATTATATATTTGTTGCCAGGAGAAAAATCCAAACTACGTGCTTATTTGTTTTTTTTTCCAGGGGTGATCAAGTTAACCAAGAGCTCCCAGAATATCGTGAGAGGGCTCATTGGAATGGAAACTAAAAGTTCTAGTTCCCTTTTCAAGTGACGAAAAAAATGGAGGGCAACTAGGCCCCCTCCCACGCTCATTTTTTTCCCAAAGTCACCTGATCAAAATTTTGAGATAGCCATTTTGATTAGTATGTTCGAAAATATTATAGGTATGTCTTTTAGGATGACTTAATCCCCCAAAGTTCCCGGGAGGAGGGCTGAAATTTATGAACTTTACCCAATGTTAACATACAGTATTGGTTATTGGGAAGTATACTGTACAGACGTTTTCAGGAGAGATATTTCCTGGTAGTGGGGGGGGGGGTCGGGGGTTATGTAGGAGGATCTTTCCATGAAGGAAGTTTTCATGGGGGAAGGGACATTGCTATGAAGGGGACGCCGGACTTCCCGGCATTATTTAAAAAAAGATCAGAAATTAAATATAAAAAACAAGTTTTTCAACTGCAACAGCAGCAACATCAAAACTTTAAACGAACAGAAAATATTACATATATGATTGGGTTCACCCCCTAGTCAATACCTCACTCTTTAAGCCAGAGATTTTTTAGTACTTTCATAAGAGCTATTTATTCTAATTACCGGCCTTTGTGATTAAGCGGTCATTTTTAAAGAATTGGAACAAAATTCGAACTTTCGCTTAAAGAGCAAGGTATTGACTAGGGGGCGAACCCCCTAATATACGTATTAAAAATATATGAATATAGAAGTTCGTTACGTAAGCTAATTCGTAAGTTACGTATATTTATTACTAATAAAAACGTTCGTAAATAAAATGAAACAAGTTTCGAGAAAGCCATTTAACCAAATAAAAGTAAATTAATATGAAAATTTTGTTTTAATTATTCATGTACTGTGAGCCAAGATCAAAACCTTCATTTATACAAAAACGTTTAAAAAAAACAAAAAAACAAGTTTTTTTAACTGAAAGTAAGGAGCGACATTAAAACTTAAAACGAACAGAAATTATTCCGTATATGAAAGAGGCTGTCTTCTCCTCAACGCCTTGCTCTTTACGCTAAAGTTTGACTTTCTCACAACTCTATTTTTTTTAAACAATAAAAAACTTTAGCGTAAAGAGTAAGGCGTTGAGGAGGGGATAGCCCCTTTCATATACGGAATAATTTCTGTTCGTTTTAAGTTTTAATGTCGCTCCTTACTTTCAGTTAAAAAAACTTGTTTTTTTTATTTTAACTTTTAAGAGACCAAAGTCCAAGGTCTCCTTTAAGAAACTGGGAATGGGTCATTCTATGCAACCCGTACAATCTCTTAAAATAACCTAGCTGAACGCTTTCTAACTTTGTAGCACTCTCATGTCCCTAAATCTCGGCCACGTAATGGAGAGTGGGCATAATCTTAGATAAAAAAAAAACCCTCTTATATAAAGACAAATTCTTTATTCCACTAATTTTATTCCTGAAAAGTGAAAATGTTGCAGCTCTTCCCCTATTTAACACTTCTTTAATATGAGAACTCCATCCACCATTAGCCTACTTTGGAGGATATAACCAAGATACTTTATTTTTTCAACTACTTCTAATTGTTGTCCTCCAAATACAAATATATTATCTATTTTTCCATTGCTTTTACTGAAAACAACCACTTTAGTTTTCATAACGTTCAGCTGCAACTTTTTCATTTGTAAGTATTCCTCAATTAAATCAAGTAACATCTGAAGCTCCCTTGCCGACTTCGCGACCAATGCAGTGTCATCCGCAAATAATAACACCGAAAAATTAATTTTTCCAAGACACAGCTTTGGAGCCCATTTTTCTTCCAGAAACTCCACCATATCATTCAAAAACAAACCGAACAGTCTCGGGGACATGGCGCTGCCCTGCTTCACTCCTTTGTTAAGGTCAAATAGCCTGGAAAATCTCAAACCTGCAACCCTGACCATAGACTTAGTCCCAGAATACATACCAACCAATAAACGAATAAAACTTGAAGGTAGACCTTCATCTCTTTAACACTTTTCAAGGAGAGCTCTATCTACATTGTCGAATGCCTTTCTTAAGTCTAGAAACGCAACATACAGCTTATTTCTACCTGATCCATACTTCTCTATCAGTGCACTTAACACAAATGCTCTATCCGACGTACTATACCCTTTCCTGAAACCCCCTGCTCCTCTTTAATTACCCCATAACCCTCCAACCATTCATTCAACCGATTGTCCAAAATCTTTTCTAAAATTTTACTAAGTGCAGGCGCTAATGCTATCAACCTATTGGTATCATGATCACTAGGATTACCTTTCTTATATAGAGGTACCATAATCGATACTTTCCATAGGGAAGGCCATACACCACTACTTATAATTCTATTAAAAAATATTCACTAAAACTAGCAAAAAAACATAAAGAAACCTCTTTAACAAAACTGCTGGTATACCATCTATTCCTGGCCCTGATTCTCCATTCATCTCCTTAACTACTTTTCTAAGTTCATCTGAGGTTAACACCTTCACTAGCTCATAATCTTATACTTTCATCGGAAACTGCGGAGCAGCCCTTGATTCTTCACTATCAAGGCCACTAGAATCTTCATCTATACTCTCAAGAAAACTAGGCCAAGTATCAGCTTCAGGGATTTCTAATTGGCCTTTTCCTTGTCTATTCTCCTGCCTTATTCCTGACCAAAATTGCTTTGTATCCCCTACCATATAAGCCTTCTCTATCTCTTTCTCTTCCTCTCTAATTTTCTCTCTTTTTTTTCTCCGTTTTAGTCTATTATATTCCCTTCTCCTCTCCTTAAACCATAAAAACAAGCTCTGTCTTTCTTCCTCTACACAGCAAGAATTTACCAAACCTAATAACTCATCCAACTCCTTTTTAAAGGAACTACATTCATCACCAAAAAAACTATTTTTCCTTTTTATATTTTGTTTCTCTGACACACGAGCACACTCATAAATCACAAAACCCAAATCTTCCAAAATTTCATCTATATCTCTTGTTTCATCATGCGGACTCTCAAATTTCTCAATTATTTCAGGCCTCAAAAACTCCTCTTTCATCAACTCCAGCTCCTCTTTACTCCACCTTTACTCACCTTTTTTATTCCTTGGAACTCCTCTTCCAAGGCAAAGCTTAATCTCAACTGGTAAGTGGTCAGAGCCTACGACCCTAAGAACCTCAACATCAACTACCAGGGCCACGAGTTCAATACCAACCAAAACATAATCAATTATACTAGGGTTTGTCCCCGACAGACAGGTAAACTCACCCTCCTCCCCATCCTTCCCAGATCTTCCATTTCCAATCACTAATGCATTGTCTGAACACAGTTCCAGAAGCCTTTCACCCCAACAATTAACCCTTCTTTCAATATCTTTGCTCCTTCTAGATGTCTTATAAATATCAGGTATCAGGTCCGGCGTATCAACAAATGAAACTTGATTAATCTCCTTACATATTCCCGTATAAGCATTAAAGTCCCCCACCACCAAAAAAAATCCTTATCAAAACTTGATCGCAATTGCCTAAGCTCCTCTAATAAATCCCATGTCACTTCTACTACATACGAACTATTCTCGGGGGCAATATACACGGCACCTAAAATCAAAATTTTACCACTAACAAGATGAATCCGAACCCATATAATAGTGTCCGATACACTAGAAATTCGAGAATGTTTACAGAAACGACCTTGCTTAATTAACAACAAAATACCTCCATAATATCTCATATTCTTTGCTGGTTTACGCGCCACATTTTCTACCCAATATCCTTCAAAATAAGGCAATGTATCATCACTACGCCACGAATCCACAAGAGCAATAACATCAAAAACCCCTAGGTCCTTCAGTACTTGTTCAACCTTATTTCTCACACCCTGGACATTCCATATGATTACCCGCATAGAGTGAACAGGACCACGCTGTCCCTTCTCACTTAGAAGAAGCTAGTCAGGTGTCGGCAGGACAAAGGGTGATTCTGGCTCGTCAGGTAAGTATGAAAGTCTATAATAATCTTTTGATGACGCAGCTCTGGTTCTCCTCGACTGACCTCTGTAGTTAGCTCTCCGCCACCAGATCCAGAGTCCTTTCTTGCAACATTACGGGCATCAATACGATTTCGATCATCCGGGCTTATGACCTCCCAGGCTTTTCGCTTTTCAGTATTTTTCGCAGCTATTGGAGAATTCCGAACAGGACGCGGAGCCCCTTTCGAGAAATTCGGTTTCGGATCACGTACATTAAATTTGATCACCGTCTCGATATCACTCTTGGCTTGACTATCACTCTCAGAGCTTTCAGACACCACTCTGCCAGCGACGGAAATGTCCGTTTTTTCGCTAGCCGGTTCTTTAGCTAGTTCGACTTCTCTTGTTTCTGCTAACCCGTTTCGAGGAGGCCCCTGTTTGTTCATTTCACTGGAGATGGTGGTTACTTCCTTAACACATTCCGAAGGAAAGTCATAAACAAACACTCTGCCGTCGACGTATAGCTTTTCACCCCTAAGCCTAGCTTGATGGTGTTTCGACAAAGCGTACTCTAAGACCGGTTTAAGGTTTTTACGAGCTTCCCTTTGCCTGGCACTATAATCAGGGACAGCCGACAACCCATTCCTCTTCAAAAGGGGATTAGACTTAAGAATTATCCCGCGAAATTCAACAGAGTTCATCTTTAGTAAGACTGGTCCCGCACGCATTCTGAACACGTCTTTGACGTCACAACGGTTCAGATTTAAGTCCGGTATACACTTACTAAGAACCATAATAATTTTTTGCTTCAGCGTATATATAGCATGATTAATAGGTTCGAAGTTATACAGGACGACGTTGCGTCTTCTCAGTTCTTCATCAAATGCGTCAGCACGCATAGTAGCTTCTCGTAGATTCTTCCGAAGCATCTCAATTTCTTCTTTCATCTCTTCACAAGCTTTGACATTTTCAGATAGTTTTTGGTTAAAAGAAGAAAACTGGCTTTCAACTGATATAACTTTCACTAAAACGTCCGGTAAAGTCTTTTCAGTAGCCTCAATTAATCATGGTATCAGATCTAGCTTGAAATTAATTTCCTGTAAAAACTGAGCACTGGCTGTATCCTCAGGCATAGCCTCAGTTAAAGCTATACTCGCTTCGTTTGAGTTATTCATTTTTCAAAAATTTAAGTCCTCCCACACACTGCTTACGTAATCCGTATACACACTGCTTTATATATAAATAACAGTCCAGAGATATTATCACAAGAGTCTAAATTCTATTTCGTATTTCACTTGCAAGCAACGCTGAATCAAAACAGATTTTCATTCACAGAAATTATTCATACTTATTCCCGAAATGTCACATTAAATACCAATTGCATAGTTAAGTATCTGGTTTCAAGGTTAACCGTATGAAAAATATATAAATAAAAATCCTCTATTACAGGTTTAAATTTCAAGACATATACACACTGCTTACGTATTCCTGCTTCAGTAATCCAAATCGCGATCAATAATCATATATAAATAACAGTCCAGAGATATTATCACAAGAGTCTAAATTCTATTTCGTATTTCACATGCAAGCAACTCGAGGCGATGTTCATCAGACGAGCGCTGAATAAAAAAAATGCATATGAACAAATTTTGTATGCGTTTTTTGAGTGTAGAACCCATCCCCGAATTTTTTTTTTTTGAGTAAAACCCCATATATATATATATATATATATATATATATATATATATATATATATATATATATATATATATATATATATATATATATATATATATATATATATATATATATATATATATATATATATACATATACCATTTTTATATGTGAGTAATAATTCTGTATGTATTTATGTAGCCTATGTATGTATGTTCTCGAAAACGGTTCCATATTTTTTCGGGAAAATTGGTTTCTTGAAATATTCTCGCATAAAAGTGATCTAGATAGGTCAGAAGTCTGAGAAAAATCCTTAAGAGCCTTAATTTTGGTTTTAGCAAATGACGTCATGTACTATGTTGTTACATCATATAAGCATTTCTTATGACATCATATATGGCATCATATAAAATATTTTCTTATATGATGTCATGCATAGCATAAATAAGATTGTTAAGTTTCCAACGTAAAATTTATTTATATAAAATAATGTCTGCTGAAAGGCCCAAAAAACGAAAATTTGCAGTTACAGTTACTATAAATGATGATTCTTTGGAACCAACACCTGAACTATCAAACGTAATAAGATGTGAAATTTGACAACCTGGACAATCAATTGCGACAACACCAATACGGTCAGCTAAAGCAAAGACACGGGCGGTTAGCAGATATACGAACACGACAATTAGAGCGTGTTAAAAATGAAAATGAAGAGCAAAGACACACGCAGTTAGAAGATATACGACACCGAACAAGTGGGGGAGTCGAAAATGAAAATGAAGAGCAGAGACTCAATTAAAATCAACCTGGACAGCGAGAATCGAAACGTGTCAAAATTGAAAATAATAGCGATGATGATTGGGTTTGGGATTTTAACATGGATAAGCCGAGGTATGGATAAGAGGTGTAACGAAGCAAACAAATTGAAAATGATAGCGATGATGATTGGGTTTTGGATTTTGACATGGATAAGTACATCAATACCTACCATACCTTTGAAAATCAAAAATATGGGCTGGATAAATCGTTGGAAGAAAAAGAAGTTTTTGTCCCGCCACCTGAATACTTTAAATAAACAAAGCTTGGCGATGTCTTTCATAATGACAAAAGACCAGCCAAGGCAAAAGAGGAAGCTTTAGTCCCACCGCCTGAACAATTAAAAGAAACAAAGGTTCTTTCATACCTTCCGTACGTTGTAAAATCAAAAACCTGGACTAGATAAATTATTCGCAGAGAAAAAAGTTTTTGTTTCACCGTCTGAACAATTAAGATAAACAAAGCCTTGACAATATACATTTCACAATAGCAATAGACAAGCCAATGCAAAAGTTAAACGTCCAATAAAAAACATATGTAATTTTACAAAGGCGCCACTTCTACTTTAAGGCCCATTTGGACATCATAATATCAACAAAAGGCTCAAATTGTCTGCGTTTAGAAGACAAGCGATAGTGAGAATCTATATATAGAAGCCTGCCGCGTGCCCCATACCTTTGTTAAAAAAACAGAGGCTCGGCGATACGTATTTCATAATGATGAAAGATAAGCCGAGGTGTAACGAACCAAATAAATTGAAAATGATAGCGATGATGATTGGGTTTTGGATTTTGACATGGATAAGGTAATCAATACCTACCACACTTTTGAAAATTAAAAATATAGACTGGATAAATCGTTAGAAGAAAAAGAAGTTTTTGTCCCACCACCTGAACAATTATATGTATATATATATATATATATATATATATATATATATATATATATATATATATATATATATATATATATATATATATATATATATATATATATATATATATATATATATATATGGGATGAGAAACTACATCGTAGCTATATTTTAATTAAATATTTAGTTGGTATTTTGATTAGGTTAGGTTACGTATTTAATATAATGCGGTCTGGGCGCCCCCCCTTCCATAATTCTTTGTAGTAGTTTTCAAAATTTTGTTGATAAATATTATATTTGCATCACATTTTGTTTTATTTCATTAGCATTAACCAAACTTCACTTCTCGACAGAACTTGAGTGTGGTGGCTATAAGACACAAGTACCATATATAAAATCAATTCACCAGGTTGCCGTTGCATACTTCGATTGGATCCAAGACACAGCGTCTAAGGAAAAATCGGATTCCCCTTGATTATTTGTGACCGAATGAAATAATTTCGATTTTTGACAACAGTGTCAAAGGTTTGGTAAAACCAAATTGTCCTTCTTGGCCATCAATTATATAAGTACAACCTCGCATACCTCAGTTATGAGGGCCAAACTCTGGGCCTCAATTACGAGGGCGGGTCCTTAAATCTCTTCTAGCACTTTAATCCGATTGTCAGACACACTGTCGATTCAATTTTTTTGCTGTCTTCCTTTGGGGCAAGAGCCAAAAACTTGCTGGGGAGAGCGGGCAGCATGTTTTCCCCTTTGAGCTTATTTAATGCGCTTTAATGACCATATTTGACGCATATATAATGACCAGAAGACACTTTTTTTTTCGGCCCTCCTGCAAAGGATGCCACAATCTTTTTATAAATTAGGCAAAACATAAAAATTACCTTCATTAAGTAAAAACAAGCACAATCAAAGTAGGTTCAGGTTCAGTAACAATGTTTATCACAAGTAAAACTGAAACACGTTTGAATTAAATCAAAAGTTTTGCGATACATGAATTTCTTGACAGGAACTAGACTGGATGAAGAATATCTGCCCAGACACGTTCAAAACTTGGCTCGTTAACCGCATTAAAGAACAGATTAATCAAAAAGGTAAAAACAAATTCCAACATGTGCCTATGTGGCTTAAACAAAAAATCGGTCTAACAGTCCATTCTTTACCGTAGTAACACCATTTGCTTACTTCAACCGAAACAAAAAGGTTTATTGTGCATTTTGTTACATTTAAAGGGGCAAAGAGGAGGCAAATTAGCCAAAACATTTTTGATATTTGGTAGAACATTTCCAAGATAAGTCTCGTGGACAAAAAAAAAAAAAGAAAAAAAAAGGAAGAAGTAAATGTAAGAATGTAAAACAAGGCTCTTAAAGAATTCCGAACCGATTACAATTTCCGATACATAGGAAGATCCCGTAATTTTTCTTAAGGAAAAATTACGAGCGGAAATGTTTGTACCAAAATTATGATGATATTCTAAATTCTGTGAAATAATGGCGATTCTTGGTATTCAATAGAAGGAGAAGAAGGGGGTGGGGTAGTTGACAAAACATCTGCCCTCTCTAGTGAGCATATTTACAGAAAATCATCAGTTCACTGTACAGCTTAAAAAATGTTGCGCTCATTTTATTTATTATTATTATTTATTTTATCCCACTTCCTCTACTCTCGGTGACCTTCAAAATTTCTTAAAAATATCTCATAATATCTAGTGTCACCTACTCTTTTCTTAATAAAAATAACTTCTTCAAAAAATTCAATTTATTGAATCTATATAAAAATTGAGCATTCCAAAATATACCAGGGTATAAAAATAGAGGTATACTACAATTCAATTTTCATATACCTTTTAGGTTCATCCGATATCTCAGGCTGCCCTTCCCCTTTAGGGCACCCGTTCCATCGTGACCTTAAATTACACTTTTCATATCCTTTTTCATCAACCTCTTATTTCCCCCGATATCTAATCTAAATAAATAATTTTTTTTTATTATAGAATAGGAATGACAAAATGTAGACCTAAATATAGACCCCCTCTCTCTTTCAAAAGAAACAATGGATAGAAAAATACAAAACAGCATCAAGTCCATTATCCATTGACCCGCTTGCGAGTAAAGAATGCAATAATAATATTTCACGCTACGCACCCTTCACACTCACACCTCCCCTGTGTTTCCAAATTCGTCCTTAAACAATAGGGACAAAAGCACAACTTTAGCGTAAAGAGCGAAGAATGATGAAGGAGCAGGCCCCTTCATATACAGAATAGTTTCTGTTTGTTTTAACTTTTAATATTGCTCCTTACTTTCAATTGAAAAAAAAAACATTTTTTTTTAACTTTGATCTTGGACCTTTTTTCAATTCATGCTCTCCCGGGTAAAGTTACCCTCTTGAAACTTTCCTCCGTACGGAAATACCTAACCATGAAAATCCCCCCTTGCATAAAATTTCTGTAGACTTCTCAATAACAATACTAATGTAAACATAAGGCAAATTGTACAGATTACAGCCCTTTCCCTAGGGAATGTGGGGAGGTCATGTCATCCATAGAAACACATTTTTTGGGCCTTTTAACCATGTTGAACCAGATCTCTATCTAAAAATTTTGAAACCAATCTAAAATTTCAAACCAATCTAAAAACAATTTTGATCCTCTTTTAGCATCAATTTTTGGGGCCTTTATTCTTAATACATTTCATTTTTAGAATTACTTACCTATGGCCAAACGACTACAGGTCTTGGGTTTCAAGAAAAATATTATTTCCCACCTTGGGACGGGTAAAGGCACAGTACATACATCTAGACAGTACGATCATCTCCAATCCCAACCATTAGACAAAGCCGAACCGCGATGCAGCTCCTCTGGAGAACATTTACACAAAGGAAAAAAAAGAAGAGAAATTAGATTTTTCCATGAGTAGCACGCATATGGCATCGGTATTCACAGCCTGGAGAACAGGAAAAGAAGAAAAATTATGCGGTCGGCATGAATGCAGACACGCAGCTAAATTAAATTTAGTCACTTCCTTTATTCACATATGTTTATTGATACTGATTGGATTTTTTTATCGTCTGTAGTACAGAGGAAACTTTGCCTCTTTGCTGAAAAAGGAAGATAATCAAATATTCAAACTACTAAAACTAAACAATTACTTGCTAGTTTATTTTCCTTGGTTGAGATTTCTGTTGATTTCTCGATTCTTAAATTTAAATTCTTAATATGCACGCGTGCGCAAAAAAAAAAAAAAAAAAAATGTTCAAGGGGGAAGTTCTCGCAGCCAACTTTCCAGTTCAGATCTTTGCACTTAAGTCAAGTTCGATGGATTAGTCCCGGTTCCCAAAAAATATGCCAATTGCACAACTTTCTTCGGAGTTCATGAGGATCTTTCATAACGTTAGCAACAAAACTTTATTCCTTTTGTGCACCTTGTGAGAAACCAAGAGGATTCCAATCCTTAAAACTGAGAACTACTGAAGTCCTTGAAACGCCAAATAACGGTGCTAGCTTTACAGGCGGATAAGACAAAGATATTTAAAAGCAGAGAGGGGCATTTTAAAATTCTGTTTGCTACTGCTCAAAGCCTAAGCAAGGACAATTTTCTTAGAAAGCGAAGCTAATTATGCCAAAACAGCTAAAACGAGAACTGAATGTAAAGAATCAAAATCTTTCTCCAAAAAGAAAATCCTAAAAGTGCATATGATTAAAATCGTTAGTTTTGGTATCTGGAAAAGTCTTTTGTTATGTCATGGTAAAGCTTAATAATTAAGCTACAGCAAATTATGAAAGCAAGGCCATTGGAGGATCTAGTGAGGGGCCATCCCCCATCCCGCTGGCTTCAGACATGCCCTGGACAAAACAAAGTTTAATAAGTAATTCTGAAACATTTCAAGTTTTATACCGAAATTGCACGTAACCCAAAACTGAAACGATAATAAAAAGAATCGCGAACGTTAACTTAATGAGTCATAAAAAATGCTTTCTGATGAGAAGTTTTACGTAATTTGCAAGTTCGTGGCAAAATATTTCCAACAATAATAACAAGCATTACTTTTTATTCATCTTATAATACAAATACAGTTCTTTCGATGTCCTTCAATTTTCTAAAAACTCACTGAGAATTTCACGACAAACAGTTCTTAACAGACGTTTGGTATTTTCTTGGATAGGACCATTCCACCAGTTATTGGAAGAAAAACAAAGGGACTACATCAAATTTCGAAGAACATTTTTATGGCCCAAAAAAGAGTATCAAAGAGAAAAAATTCAAGGGAATATTTATCCTTACCAAGAACAAAAAAGTTTTGACCCTCCACGGCGAAATATTACCATCTAAAACAATAGATTATTGTGAGACCTAATAGATAATTTGTGCTAAAACTGTTAGGATTCCCCGTTGTGGTAAAACATTTTGTGACAAATTTCAAATAGTCCCGCCAATTCACGGATCCCTCTCCCACTATCTATGAAATTTTAGCTATTTCCCTGTTGCAGCGTTGATCAGAAATTAGCACTGAAAATTTTCGTGTTTGCTAAAATCTATTCCGAATCCACCTCTCCCCCCTTTAGAAATCCTGGATCCACCAATCAGTCAAGTCTTAAGCCATACCTGCGAGATGGGACAGTAGCGAACCCCTTCGCCGGCTCACCCATTTTCTTTCTGCTTTCGCAATCATAAATAATACAAGTTCGCACCACTTTTCAAAGTTCCTTGAGCTACTGAGAAATATACAATGAAGCGCTTAACCAAAGGAAATGGAAGGAGCTTTTATATGCGCTGAGACCCTTGGTGACATATATTTTTGAGTTTGATCCTACTGCCTAGTTAGGTGTACTGTGGGCAAAGGCGACCGCATAAAAGCTTCGTAAGGAGGCCGCCCCTCACTCCAACATCTTTCATGTAATAGCATGGATTGTACTCTTTTGGGTTTTCGGATTTTTAATAACTAAACCCTTTCTATGGCAAAAATCAAAGCTTCGTTTTTAGAATTGAAAATTATTCCACTGAATTTCACTCTTCATGAATCGTAACAAATTCCACCCTTTTTGTTTCAAGAATCTTAAAAACTCCTCATTTTTCTCTTTCTAACCCTTTGAATTTTTAGATTTGTCAAATTTGGTAAGATTCTTTAAATGTGAAGGCTTTGTGTTGTCAAATTGTGAAGTTAAGTTGAAGAAATATGGATATTTCGAAAAAGGCCATGATGCTTGAAATACGAATGGATTAGTTATAAAAATCTAGAACTCTAAAGAAGGACCGACATCCTACTTAGGAGCCTTATGTATTCTAGGAATGCTTTGGTATAATTGCTGTTCAACTAAATAGTCAAGAGAAAAGAAAACAATAATCCTTTTAGAGAGGGAGGGTTTCTTGTTCAGAAAGTCAGCTTTCTTAGAAGCGTGATTTCTAATTAAATAAAAATAACACAAAAAGAAAAATAAGTTTAGGTAAAAGACCTAAACTTATTTATGGTGTCATTTTTATGGTTATACACCCGTGATTGAAAAATGGATAAGACTTTTATATGTATAGACATGCAGTTCGCATTGGGTTATGTATTTATCGGAGAGGATATGCAAATACAGTTGGAAGTTAAATTGGCCAGAGAAAATACTTTATAAACAAGAATGTCTCCCAAGGGATATAGAAGAATAGAGGGTAACTTCTAAGGATTTGCCCAGCTTATTAGGGGGCTGGGGAGGAGGCAAGATATCACTAGCATTTAAGGGATACAAAAAAATATCATATTAAGTAATTGGGGAGGGGGGTCTCTTTAAGTGAGTAAAGGGATTTTGGACATTATTACAAAAATAGAGCTAAAAGAAAAAGAGGATAATCACCATTTTTGAGAGTGAGGATTTCTTATTAAAGGTGCCAGTCTTCTTAGTAACAAGAATTATAATTAAATAAAAATAGATTCGAAAGAAAAATAAAGGAAATTAAATTTCAAATTAAATGAAGAAAATGGGGGAGGGGAGGGGAGGATTTTGAAAGGAGGAGGAAATATACCGTACAATTTTACCTTGAAGTATCTAAGAGCATTAAAATAAAAGTATTTCGTGCCCAACATCCTAAAAGCACGATTTCTAAGACTTTGCCCAGTGTCTCAGACAAGCTATCATTAATTTTAAAATATAAATCAAATAAGAACATCCATGCTAGTGCATAAAAGACCTTTGAGTGATTAGGGGTGAGCTCCCTAAGATGCTTTTATGTGGTTGGATTTAGCTTTTTCAACACGCAAACACGGACACATGTTAATTTCCTTCAAAACTGAGACATAAATCCTTGGCCAAGATTCTCAAAATAAAAACAGATTGGACGTACGTGCCCCCAGAAACGTGCTAAAAGGGATTTCTGTTTCGTTGTGTTTGAGACTCAGATCTATAAGTCTGCGCCAAGGAGCCTAAATGTAACAAAAAAAGCAGAAAAACAGTGGTTTTTCCATTGGGCGGGTAAACAGTTCAAAACTTAACTTTCTGAACAATTTCAATCCGAAAAGATGCCATTAAGGTACAGGAACTTGGACCAAAAGTACAGAAATAATTTCGGATTGGGGTGCATAGGGATTCCCAAAGGCGAACTCTCAGAAGATATTAGCTGTTTAATCTGATTGGCTTGAAACTTATATCCGTTTTAAGGGCAAGCGTATCTAAGTTCAAAAGAAAAACGGGCTTCAGAAAAAGGCTAAAACATTGTCTATTTGTGAAATGGATTCTAAAATACGAGGCCTAATAAAACGTTCAAATTTTTAGCCCGATTTGGTCGGTCTGACCAAAATTCTCACGAGTCTGACCAAAGAAGGCTGAAACCTACTTTAAGAAACAAATTACGATTACAGCCTTTTGGTGGGGGGGGGGGGTGAATGACATCAAATGTTAAACTAGGACCAAGGAATTGAACGTGAACGGTTAGATACTGAATTAGGGCTAATATCCGGTTAAAAAAAATCCAAAGAGCAAATTTTCAAACAGTTGAAAAGGAAAGAAATCCGAAATTCTTAAGAAAGGAGTGATTCTTAAAATGTGAGGTATAGTTGTAAAAATTAAAGCCTTAGAGGCATGAAATGTTACATTTGTTAAGACTCTTGAAATGTAAAGCCTTTGTGTTGTCAAATCGTGAAATTAAGTAGAAAAAAGCCATTATTCCTGAAATATGAAGGGTGAAACATATTAAGATAATCGATTAAAAAGATTAAATCATAAAAAAAAAAACTAAAATTTGACTCCAAGTAAAACTTACTGTCCGTACTACACTTACAGAACCACTTGGCTACAGGGTCTACTGCCATCCAACATATCTCCAATGTAGAACAATTCGGATAATGGGCTATATAGCCATCGCAATCAGGTTTAAGATTTTGGAGAAAGGAATGTTCCATATTAGTGGAAAATAATCGTGCTATTATAGTGACGCAATTGTGAGGCTTTACCTGAGGAAGGACTCATATACTCACCTATCATGGATTTGAAGTACAGTTAAACAAGAAACTTTCTCGTCCTCTCGAATTTACATTTGAGAGAAACGAAGAATGGAGCCTGGTATATGGGACAATACCAGGCCCAACGAGGGATTGGCTCATCTAGCCTCTAAGCTCCAACAGTGAACACGCATCTACATCTGAATCAGTACAAAACTTGCCAAATGTCGTAAAAGGAAATGAAACGTTCTAAAAGATACGAAATGTCGCACAGATGATGAAAGTGCCAAAGAATGAAGGAGACATCTCAAAGAAAAATGAAGCAACTTCTTCTGAGTCCCATACACATGGGCTACTCATGCAAGGAACAAAAGTTGTGGTCGACTGAGGGTGAATATTGCCAAAAGGGCAATAGGAAAAAAAGTTTGGAGGGAATAAGCACTAACTGGTAATGGGAAAGAATATCTCCCAGAGACAATAGTTTATAAAGGCTAGCACTTGGTGGGGTAAACACAATTGGGTAACTAGTTGTTGGCTGAAGGAACTGACTGTCATCTCTGAACCCCGAAGGGACCCCCCCCCCCGCTCAGTCGTGGCCAGCTACCTCAAAAGTTCATGGTACAGATCTCAACCTCTTTCCCCAGCCTTCCAAATCCAAACCGATCAAAAATATCACCTGAATTCCCAAACCTGTTATTAGGCTTCCAGTTTTGCCTCCCAATCATCAGTTTTTTGATAAAAGGACAGGTCCGTTCTCCTTCTTAAGCTCTTCTTTCCTCCCGCAACTGTAAGCTAAAAAACGCATCTCACCTGAAATTTCGTCGTCTGGCAACGTAGCCGGAATTTTTAAATTTTTAAATTTAAGTTTCGTTTTGGAACACTTTTCTCTCTTTTAGTTCTTTTTACCTTTGCCAAAGAAACAAATTAATCGTCACTACATGTGAACTGGATACCCATGTTTGGTTTTCATACTGAACTTTAATTTCTCGAATTTTACGAGGGAAATATACTAAACTTATTTCAATCTTCTTTGGGGCACAAAGTGCCTCAATTTGGTCCTTCATTATTTCGGCCTTATCTTGGAAACACAAAACTTCAGACGTACCATTTTCTAACATAAAATGACAAGGAAAACATCATTTTACAAGATTACTTGCATTCCGAACTGGAATATTACTTTTCTCATTTTCTAGATAATATGGCGTGGCCATTTACGTCTCCTCTGCTCTCCTCCTAAATACCACGCCCACACGCATAGCCACAGAAATATGATGTGTTTTCTCCCTTAAAAAGGATGACCTACCAGTTTTCGTCTTCCCCTACTCTCCTATGGAATGTGAAGCCCACCCTCGTTGTCACTGAAGTCTTGTCACTTTAAAATTTGAAATTTGACACGACTAAATCTCTCGAGATCGATTCCTGGGAAAAAAAAATCCTGGTGATCCGACGGCATGCAGGTTGCCTCTGATGAAAGATCAGTCACTAAAATTCCGTAACGAGTTTTTACTAGTCCTTCCTTTATGGTTTTCATGAAATCCAGGTGATATTTGATATGGGCCTCAGTATGGACCTCTTTTTCCCTTTTGTTTTTTTATTTGATTCATTAGTTTAGGTGCATTATTGCCTACGTCGTGACTCGGCTAAAACCTCTCGTTTGCCTCCCTACATCTCTTGCACTCTCGTCTGCCTCCTTACTTTTTTTCGTTTCCAGTAAAAACTTTTCGAAGCTAGATTTCCGAAGACCACAGTCTGAGCACGAGCTACCACTCCTACCGCTAGATTGTCTTGGTGGATCCACGAATTGGATATTTTCATGCTGATATTTCATTCTTTTCGTTAATTAACGAAATTAAAATCTCAGAGAAAACTTAAAAATACTGAGATTCATTTTAACAAATCTAGCTATATTTTTCTTCGTACTGCAGCTTTTTAATCCAATAATTTACAGTTTGAACAACGTTAGAACTTACAGCGTTACAAAAACGACAATACGCAATATCTTATATTCAAGGTACGCAGTAGGATATTCGAACAATAATTTGAAGTTCATGGAATTTCAGCACTGAAGTAATAAATATCAATTTAACTCGCTTCAAATAAATTTTCAAAGCATGAAATCACAAGGGTTATGGAGAGAAAACGAGCAAACTTCCGTCAAAATACACGACCGTTAGGCTAATGAATTAGCTGGACTTCAAATAACACAGGTAAACTATTCTGCGTCACATTACCAATTTGTGCTCCACAATTTGGCTACTCAAATTCTTCTAATTTGCTACAATGCAATCTCTACGGGGGCAGATTACGCCAAAAAGGACAGATTTACCTCACCATCCAAATACATCCATGGACAAATTCTCACCAATTTGCGGCACCGAAATTAATCTTATAATCTCTGACCCCGAAAATTATATCCCATTATCTGCTAATTCCAATTATCAACTTTGAAATCTCCTCTAAATTTGAACGTTTGTAATTTCTTATGCTCGTTTAAAACCCTATTGTTTTTACTTCTACGCTGGGGGATTCTACTCCTCTATTTCTGATTCAAATATAAACCAAATTAATTAAGTTGCTCCACAGTATTACCTTTTATTCCAAAGTACTAAATTCAGTGAGTCAATGAAATTTTAAAACCACCCATCAAGCAAGAATCAGTCTTGCGCAATTTTGGAGCCTCAATGTGATTCTGCATCCATGTCACTATCTCAGTGTCAGTGTCTCAGCTACAAATTAATTATGCAGGCGTCAGCTTACAAATTTTCCCCAATGTAATGGTTTAAATAAATAGTAGCCTTTCCAAAAAACTCCAAACTAAAAATACTTCTGAATTCACAGTTCTTTTTATAAGCAAAAACTAGGCCAAATCTTTGAAAAACACGGGGTCGATTGCTGCCAGCAAATATTGAGGGGAAAGGGGGTTTGTATCTACCAAGATCGGTGAATGTACGTGCCACAGCTCAACATAAGTAGTAAGGGGCCAATTCGTTTCACCAGTGATTGCGTAATAAGCCTTACCACGGGCCAGGCATCTATATATTTGAACCCTACGCCTAAGGCATGGATATGTGTGTAGGTTTTCAACGAATTGGGTTACCAAGGTCATTTGCCTGCCAAGAGGAACGAGTATAACTTGATTGGTGATTAGGATTTGAATATTTTTTATTATAAATCCGTGGTCATTCATCTATAAGTTGATTAATAGGTTTTTTTTTTAAACTTGGCTAATAGATTTTTAAACATATTACTACGAACGCTACATGCATTCCATTTTTGGAACTAGGAGCGTGATGTTTGTGTGATGCTATCAGACTGGTTTCGTTTCATGGATTCATTAATAGAAGGACTAATGTTTTTGAAAAGGGTAATTACTTCTTTAGTTTACGAGATTTGTGAATTTTTTTGCGAAAAGATATTTGCGTAAAGGTATTGCGAAGGTTAAGAATGCCTCACGGGTAATTAAAGAATGAGATGCTTGCATCAACAATACAACGAATAAGCTCAGATACTTAATAGATTTGACGCTTACAAGAGACATTGCTAGAAAGTATTCAATAGCTTAATTGAAAAGTAACGATAGAATGACATTGTGACTTGACCTAGCTTTACCTCGCCGATGTGGTCTGTATAATAAATAAGTAAGGTTTGAAAAATATTGTCAATTTAAAAAAACAGGGCTGAAAAGTGTTTTGAGGGGGATAGGTTGCATGGAGGGGTGAGTTGCACGAGGGTTCAGTTAAAGGGGATACAGTTGCACGGGGGGTTTCGGTTATACACGGGTTTAGTTACAAGGGGGATTCAGTTGCACGGGGGGTACCCCTTTTTTCGAAAATCGGGCTCCCTGTTTTCAAAATCCCTTTTTCTTCTGAGGCTTGGAGCATTTGGTGGTTAGATATTAAACGTAATGAAATTTATATAATTGCAATCTGCATAAAAACCCAATTCCTGTCAATTGTTATCAAAATTCCATTTTTGACTTTTGGTTACAACTATAAATAAGGCTATCGTGTCTGTCTGAACTTTCTGTGCGAGGCAGGGGTTACTATTTAGTTTAAATAATTCTAGGAGGATTTGAGTTTTATGGATGGTGTGGAAAAATGGCACTTGTTAAATATTCGGGTAAACATACGACTAAGAAACGCTTCACTATAAATAAGGCTATCGTGTTTTTCCGAACGTTATTGGGCTGGGTTTAATATTCATATAGATTCATTCTAGGATGAAATGATGCTTATGGATGATACTGAAAAAAGGAAGTTGTTAAACATTCGGGTAAAGATAAAACTAAGAAACGCTTCAATCTAGATAATGATATCATGTCTTTCCAACATTTCTAGGGCGATGTTAACTATGTAGTTTAAATAATACTAGGAGGAATTGAGTTTTTTGGATGGTGTTGTAAAATGGTACTTGTTAAATAATCGGGTAAACATAAGACTAAGAGACGCTTCACTATAAATAAGGCTATCGTGTGTTTCCAAACTTTTTAAGTTTGTTGTAACTATTTAGTTTAAATAATTCTAGGAGGAATTGAGTTTTAAGCATTTTATGGACAAATTATACTTGTTATATAATCAGATAAACATAAGACTAAGAAACACTTCAATCTAAATAAAGCTATCGTGTTTTTTCGAACTTTCTAGGGCGGTGGTAACTATTTAGTTTAAATAATTCTAAGAGGAATTGAGTTTTGTGGCTGGTATGGAAAAATGGTACTTGTTAAATATTCGGATAAACATACGACTAAGAAACGCTTCACTATAAATAAGGCTATCGTGTATTTCCAATATTTTTAGGCGTGTGTATCTATTTAGTTTAAATAATTATAGGAGGAATTGAGCTTTATTGATGGAATGGAAAAATGGTACTTTTTAATTATTCGGGTAAACATACGACTAAGAAACGCTTCACTATAAATAAGGCTATCGTGTTTTTCCGAATTTTCTAGGGCGGGGGTAACTATTTAGTTTAAATAATTCTATGAGGACTTGAGTTTTATGGATGGTAGTGAAAAATGGTATGTGTTGAATATTTGGGTAAACATACGACTAAGAAACGCTTCACTATAAATAAGTCTATTGTGTTTTTCGGAACTTTCTAGGGTGGTTGTACTTATTTACTTTAAATAATTATAGTAGGAATTGACTTTTGTGGACGGCTTGGAAAAATACTATTTGTTAAATATTCTGGTAAACATAGGACTAAGAAACGCTTCACTATAAATAAGGCAATCGTGTTTTTCCGAACTTTCTAGGGCGGAGGTAACTATTTAGTTTAAATAATTCTAGGAGGAATTGAGTTTTGTGGATGGTATAGAAAAATGGTATTTGTTAAATATTCGGGTAAATATACGACTAAGAAACGCTTCACTATTTTCTATACTTGGTGGTCATTAAAAGCGAAATTTTTGTGTTAAATAAGTAGTTTTTGTATCCTTTAAAAGAGCTTTCCGGGGATTGAGAGTCTCAGTTGCCGGATTCCGTGTGATTTTTCTTCTTTTCAGTTAAGACATTCGATATCCTAAAAGTGTTTAATTCAAACTTTTTTAAAACTTCGAAATTTTTCAACTTTATTTATTTTTTCTTTTTGTACATAACTTAAAATGTCAAAATATGCTTACAGTTCTAACAATTGCGCTCTGTGATTGGTCAGAGACACGATGTGACTTTCACACTGGTATTTTATGACCGGTTATTGACACTACCTAATCTATTGCATGTATTAAATCAGTATTTTTACATAGTGGAACGATAGACACATAAGTCACATCTATAAAAAAAAATTGAAGATAGAGCAGATTAATAATGTGTGTTTACATAACAAGGTTATTATAGCATTGAGTGCTGACAAAGAGAAGTATTTAAAATTTGAAGCAAGTATAGGTGGTAGCACTATTGGAAATGTATGCATGCATTGTCATGACATTAAGGAATTCAATTTCTTTGGAATACCGAAAAAATTCAACTCATATGTTGGTGGTTATGCGAGATTTAGATCTCCAGAGAAGATTGCACTCAAAGAGAATGCCAACATAAAAATAATCATTGATGATAGAGGACAACTCCTTGCTACTGTTGCAGGTAACACATTACCTACTGATACATCCAATCGTCACCTTTCAGGTATTAGCATTCAACGGAAGATCAATAAAAGAAAGGCCTACTCTTCTACTAATATTGTAAACATTTCTTGTCTACGTGCCGAAACTGTTACCTGTGTAAAAATAATGTGATAATAGACAGTGAAATTGCCAGAAAAATAAAAAGGGCATTGTCAGAAAATATCACGATGGAATATAAAGATAAATCGATGAAAAACAAAGCACCAGAAAACGTTACTGCCATTGATCAAGCAGTCATTGGACCAAATAATGCCAGAGACGAAAAGCATATTGAGCCTGTTGATGAGACGGCAGTAAAAATTGTGTATGACTCAAAATGGAATAATGATTATTCTACTGATTACGAACTAAGATAAGAAAATAGATATAATATCAAGAGAGAACATGTTGAAATATTTTATGGAGCAGATTCAAAATGTCCAAAGTTAATCATTGATATTAATAATGTATCATAATATATTTTTGTATTAATATTCTACATAGCATTATTTCATTAAAAATATATTATGCATTACATTGTTATGTGTTCATTATTTTTTAGAGTAAGCTAGCATATCAAACGTTTAGAATGTCTAATATAACCTCGGAGATATAAGAAAATGAATTTGCATACATCTATTGTCAGACACACGGGAACAAATTCTTTCTTGAATTCGCCTCCTGGATAAATAAAAAAAGACATTTCATTCAAGAAATTATGACGAAACTCTAAGTAAGCAACAAACTCTTTCTTGAAGTTACCTCATGGATACACAATGCAGAAATTTCATTTAAGAAATTATCAAAAATTGTAAGTAAGTAGCAAATTCTTTCAAATATATGTTAATACGTTTAAGCAATAACTATCTTTAAGCTGAACCCGTCTTTATTCTTTAGAATAGTTTTATTCATTTCATTAAATTATGAAGAAATTGTAAGTAAGTAACAATAGCTTTCTTGAATTCGCCTCCTGGACACAATACAGATATTTAATTCAAGAAATCATAATAAAATCGCAAGTAAGTAATAAAGTCTTTATTGTTTTCACCTATTGGACACACAATACTGAAATTTCATTCAAGAACTTATGAAGGAATTGTAAATAGGTAACAAAATCATGTTACCTCATGTATACACAATGCAGAAATTTCACTTAAGGAATTATCAAGAATTTTAAGTAAGTAGCAAATTCTGTTTTGAATTCGCCCCCTTGGTAAATAAAAAAGACATTTCATTAAAGAAATTATGAAGAATTTTTAAGTAAGTCTCAAATTCTTTCTTGAATTGACCTTCTTGGTAAACAAAAAAGACATTTCTTTAAAGAAATTATGATAAAAGAACAAGTAAGTAGCAATATCTTTATTGTTTTTATAACTTAGATACACGATGTAGAAATTTAGTTCAAGAAATTATGAAAAAACTTTCAGTAAGTAACAATTTCTTTCTTGAAATCAGCTATTGGATACACAATACGGAAATTTAATTTAAGAAATTATGAAGAAAAAAACAATTTCTTTCTTGAAGTCAACTCTTGGATACACAATACGGAAATTTCATTCGAGAAATTATGAAAATATTTGTAAGTAAGTAACAAACTCTTTTTTGTTTTCACCTCTTGGATATACAGTACAGATACTTCATTCAAGAAATTATGAAAAAACCACAAGTAACTAACTTTTTTTTCTCTTTATCAAAAACAATTTTCACTTAGCTACACGATGTAGAAATTTAATTCAAGAAATTAGGGAAAAATTCTCAGTAAGTAATAATTTCTTTCTTGAAGTCAACTCATGGATACACAATATGGAAATTTCATTCAAGAATTTCATGACTTAGATACACGATGTAGAAATTTGATTCAAGAAATTATGAAAAAATTCTCAGTAAGTAACAATTTCTTTCTTGAACTCATCTCTTGGATACGAAATGCGGAAATTTCATTCAATAAATTATTAAAATATTTTTAAGTAAGTAAAAAACTCTTTATTGATTTCACCTATTGTATATAAAGTATAGATAATTCATTAAATAAATTGAGAAAAAATCGCAAGTAAGTAACTTTTTTTTCTCTTTATCACAAACAATTTTCACTTAGCTAAATGATATAGAAATTTTATTCAAGAAATTATTGAAAAAATTCTCAGTAAGTAACAATTTCTTTCTTGAAGTCAACTCTTGGATACGTAATACGGTAATTTCTTTCAAGAAATTATGAAAAAAAATTGTAACTAAGTAGCAAATTCTTTCTTGAATTTACCTGTGGGACAAACAAACAAAACATTTCGTTCAAGAAATTATGACAAAATTCTAAGTAAGTAACAAACTCTTTATTGTTTTCAAAAGTTAGATATACTACGTAGAAATTAAATTCAAGAAATTATTAAAAAATTCTCATTCTAAATAGCAAATTCTTTCTTTAATCACCTATTGTACAAACAAAAAAAAACATTTCGTTCAAGAAATTATGACAAAATTCTAAGTAAGTAACAAACTTTATTGTTTTCAAGAGTTAGATATACGACGTAGAAATTAAATTCAATAAATTATGAAAAATTCATAGTATAACTATCAGAGTCTTTAATGAATTCACATTTTTAATAAACAAAAAAAAAAACAAAAAAGACATTTTGTTCAGGAAATTATGACAAAATTCTAAGTAAGTAACAAACTTTATTGTTTTCACGAGTTAGATATACGATGTAGAAATTAAATTAATGAAATTATGAAAAAATTCTCAGTAAGTAACCATTTCTTTCTTGAAGTCAACTCTTGGATACACAATACTTAAATTTCATTCAGGAAATTATGAAAATATTTGTAAGTAAGTAACAAACTCTTTTTATTTATTTCACCTCTTGGATATACAGTAGATATTCTTCATTCAATAAATTAGGAAAAAATAGAAATTAGGTAGCTTTTTTTCTCTCTTTATCAAAAACACTTGTCAAATAGATACGTGATGTAGAAATGTAATTAAGTAAATTATGATAAAATTATAAGTAAGTAAAAAATTATTTATGGATGTCAACTCTTGGATACACACAGTAAGGAAATTTCATTCAAGAAATTATAAAAAATATTTGTAAGTAAGTAACAAGCTCTTTATTGATTTCACCTCTTGAATATACAGTACAGATACTTCATTCAAGAAACGTGATTAAACACGTTTTGAAACTACATGCTATTTGTATACCTTTCCTTGGCTCCTTTCCAAACGAGCAGGGATTCCCCACTGGTTCCTACACATTGCAAGAAGTGAGCAGTACTAAACCGCCCCTTTTTCAACCAGCCTGGTTTTTTACGGGCCAATCAAGTGATATATGAAACTTCGACATTGCTTTATTTAATTTTTTTTTAAGTTTCATTTCGACGAGGTTACGGGCGCGCCCGTAACTTCGGGTAGATGTACCTTAAAAAAAATGAAATAAAGCTCTGTCGACTTTGCATATCTCTCCTGATTGGTCCCTAAAAAACCAGTCTGGTTGAAAACGTTGAGTTTTCGTACTGCTCACTTTTTGCAATGTGAGAACCAGTGGGAATCCCCGCTCGTTTGGAAAGGTGCCAGAAAGGCATACAAATAGCATGTAGTTTCAAAACGTGTTTAATCACGTTTCTTGAATGAAGTATCTGTACTGTATATTCAGAGTGAAATCAATAAAGCTTGTTACTTACTTACAAATATTTTTATAATTTCTTGAATGAAATTTCCTTATTGTGTGTATCCAAGAGTTGACTTCAAGAAGAAATTGTTACTTACTGAGAATTTTTCATAATTTCTTGAATTAAATTTCTATATCGCGTAGCTAAGTGAAAATTGTTTGTGATAAAGAGAAAAAAAGCTACTTACTTGCAATTTTTCATAATTTCTTGAATGAAGTATCTGTACTGTATATCCAAAAGTGAAATTAATAAAAAGTTTGTTACTTACTTACAAATATTTTCATAATTTCTTGAATGAAATTTCCGTATTGTGTATCCAAAGTTGACTTCAAGAAAGAATGGTTACTTACTGAGAATTTTTCATAATTTCATGAATTTAATTTCTACATCGTATATCTAACTCGTGAAAACAATAAAGTTTGTTACTTACTTATAATTTTTTAATAATTTCTTGAACGAAATGTATTTTTTGTTTTTTTTGTTTATCCAACAGGTGAATTCAGGAAAGAATTTGCTACTTAGACTGAGAATTTTTTCGTAATTTTTTGAATTTAATTTCTACGTCGTATATCTAACTAATGAAAACAATAAAGTTTGTTACTTACTAGAATTTTGTCATAATTTCTTGAACGAAATGTTTTTTTTTGTTTATCCAACAGGTGATTCAAGAAAGAATTTGCTACTTAGACTGAGAATTTTTCATAATTTCTTGAATTTAATTTCTACGTCGTATATCTAACTTGTGAAAACAATTAAGAGTTTGTTACTTACTTAGAATTTTGTCATTATTTCTTGAACGAAATGTCTTTTTTGTTTGTCCAACAGGTAAATTCAAAAAAATTTGCTACTTAGTTAAAATTTTTTCATAATTTCTTGAATGAAATTTCCGCATTACGTATCCAAGAGGTGACTTCAATAAAGAAATTGTTACTTACTGAGAATTTTTCAAAAGTTTATTGAGTAAAATTTCTACATTATTTTGCCAGGTTAACTATATTTTTGATAAAGAGAAAAAAAAAGTTACTTACTTGCGATTTTTCATAATTTCTTGAATGAAGTATCTGTACTGTATATCCAAGAGGTGAAATCAATAAAGAGTTTTTTACTTACTTACAAATATTTTCATAATTTCTTGAATGAAATTTCCGTATTGTGTATCCAAGAGATGAGTTCAAGAAAGAAATTGTTACTTACTGAGAATTTTTCCATAATTTCTTGAATCAAATTTCTACATCGTGTATCTAAGTCATGAAATTCTTGAATGAAATTTCCATATTGTGTATCTATGAGTTGACTTCAAGAAAGAAATTGTTACTTACTGAGAATTTTTTCCTAATTTCTTGAATTAAATTTCTACATCATGTAGCTAAGTGAAAATTGTTTTTGATAAAGAGAAAAAAAAGTTACTTACTTGTGGTTTTTTCATAATTTTTTGAATGAAGTATCTGTACTGTGTATCCAAGAGGTGAAAACAAAAAGAGTTTTTTACTTACTTACAAATATTTTCATAATTTCTCGAATGAAATTTCCGTATTGTGTATCCAAGAGTTGACTTCAAGAAAGAAATTGTTTTTTTTCATAATTTCTTAAATGAAATTTCCGTACTGTGTATCCAAGAGCTGACTTCAAGAAAGAAATTGTTACTTACTGAGAATTTTTTCATAATTTCTTGAATTAAATTTCTACATCGTGTATCTAAGTCATGAAAACAATAAAGAGTTTGTTACTTACTTGGAATTTTGTCATAATTTCTTGAACGAAATGTCTTTTTTGTTTATCCAGCAGGTGAATTCAAGAAAATTTGCGACTTACTTACAATTTTTTCATAATTTCTTTAATGAACTGTCTTTTTATTTACCCAGGGCGAATTCAAGAAGAATTTGCTACTTACTTAAAATTTTTGATAATTCCTTAAATGAAATTTCTGCATTGTGTATCCATGAGGTAACATGATTGTGTTACCTATTTACAATTCCTTCATAAGTTCTTAAATGAAATTTCAGTATTGTGTGTCCAATAGGTGAAAACAATAAAGACTTTATTACTTACTTGCGATTTTATTATGATTTCTTGAATTAAATATCTGTATTGTGTCCAGGAAGCGAATTCAAGAAAGCTATTGTTACTTACTTACAATTTCTTCATAATTTAATGAAATGAATAAAACTATTCTAAAGAATAAAGACGGGTTAAGCTTAAAGATATTTATTGTTTAAACATATTAACATATTTTTGAAAGAATTTGCTACTTACTTACAATTTTTGATAATTCCTTAGATGAAATTTCTGCATTGTGTATCCTTGAGGTAACTTCAAGAAAGAGTTAGTTGCTTACTTAGAATTTCGTCATAATTTCTTGAATGAAATGTCTTTTTTATTTATCCAGGAGGCGAATTCAAGAAGAATTTGTTCCCGTGTGTCTGACAATTGATGTATACAAATTCCTTTTCTTATATCTCCGAGGTTTTATTAGACATTCTAAACAATGGATATGGTAGGTGACTCTAAAAATAATGACCACTTAACAACGTAAAGCTTAATACATTTTAATGAAATACTGCTATGTAGAATATTAATTCAAAAATGTATTATGATACATTATTAATATAAATGATTAAATTTGGACATTTTGAATCTGCTCCATAAAATAGTTCACCATGTTCTCTCTTGATATTATAGCTATTGTCTTCTCTTAGTTCGTAATCAGTAGAATAATAATTATTCCATTTTGAGTCATACACAATTTTTACTGCTGTCTCATCAACAGGCTCAATATGCTTTTCGTCTTTGGTATAATTTGGTTCAATGACTGCTTGATCAATGGCAGTAACGTTTGCTGGTGCTTTGTTTTTCATCGTTTCATCTTTATATTCCATAGTGATATTTTCTGACAATGCCCATTTTATTTTTCTGGCAATTTCACTGTCTATTATCACAATATTTTTACACAGGTAACAGTTTCGGCACGTAGAAAAGAAATGGTTTACAATATTAGTAGAAGAGCAGGCCTTTCTTTTATTGATCTTCCGTTGAATGCTAATACCCGAAAGGTGACGATTGAATGTACCAGTAGGTAATGTGCTACCTGCAACAGTACCAAGGAGTTGTCCTCTATCATCAATGATTATTTTTATGTTGGCATTCTCTTTGAGTGCAATCTTCTCTGCAGATCTCAATTTCGCATAACCACCAACATAAGAGTTGAATTTTTTGGTATTCCAAAGAAATTTAATTCCTTACTGTCATGACAATGCATGCATACATTTCCAATAGTGCTACCACCTGTACTTGTTTCAAAGTTTAAATACTTCTCTTTGTCAGCATTCAATGCTACAATAACCTTGTTATGTAAACACACTTTATTAATCTGCTCCATCTTCACTTTTTTTATAGATATGACTTATGTGTTTATCGTTCCACTGCGTAAGAAATACTGATTTAATACATGCAATAGATTAGGTAGTGTCAATAACCCGTCATAGAAGAGCAGAGTGGAAGTCACAACATATCTCTGACCACCCAAAGAGCTCAATTTTTAGAGCTGTAAGCATATTTTGACATTTTCAGTTATGTACAAAAAGAAAAAATAAATAAAGTTGAAAAATTTCGAAGTGTTAAAAAAGTTTGAATTAAACACTTTTAGTATATCGAGTGTCTTTATTGAAAAGAAGAAAAATCACACGGAATCCAGCAACTGAGACTCTCAATCCCCGTAAAGCTCTTTTAAAGGATACAAAAACTACTTATTTAACACTAAAATTTCGTTTTTAATGACCACCAAGTATAGAAAATAGTGAAGCGTTTCATAGTCGTATGTTTACCCGAATATTTAACAAGTACCATTTTTCTATACCATCCATAAAACTCAATTCCTCCTAGAATTAATTAAACTAAATAGTTACCTCCGCCCTAGAAAGTTCGGAAAAACACGATTGCCTTATTTATAGTGAAGCGTTTCTTAGTCCTATGTTTACCCGAATATTTAACAAATACTATTTTTCCAAACCAGCCAAAAAAGTCAATTCCTCCTAGAATTATTTAAAGTAAATAATTACCATCGCCCTAGAAAGTTCAGAAAAACACAATAGCCTTATTTATAGTGAAGCGTTTATTAGTCGTATGTTTACCCAAATATTAAACACGTACCATTTTTCAACACCATCCATATCACTCAAGTCCTACTATAATTATTTAAACTAAATAGTTACCCCCGCCCTATAAAGTTCGGAAAAACATGATAGCCTATTTATAGTGAAGCGTTTCTTAGTTGTATGTTCATCCGCATATTTAACAAGTACCATATTCCATACCATCCATAAAACTCCATTCCTCCTAGAATTATTTAAACTAAATAGTTACACCCGCCTAGAAAAATCGGAAAAAGACGATAGCCTTATTTATAGTGAAGCGTTTCTTAGTCGTATGTTTACCCGAATATTTAACACGTAACCAAGTTCCATACCATCCAGAACACTCAATTCCTCCGAGAATTATTGAAACTAACTAGTTACCCCCGCCCTAGAAAGTTCGGAAAAACATGATAGCCTTATTTATAGTGAAGCGTTTCTTAGTCGTATGTTTACCCGAATATTTAACAAGTACCATTTTACCAAACCATACATAAAACTCAATTCCGACTATAATTATTTAAAATAAATAGTTACCACCACCCTAGAAAGTTCGGAAAAACACGATAGCGCTATTTATAGTGAAGCGTTTCTTAGTCGTATGTTTACCCTAATATTTAACAAGTACCATTTTTCCATACCAGCCACAAAACTCAAGACCGAATATAATTATTTAAAATAAATAGTTACCACAGCACTAGAAAGTTAGGAATAACACGATAGTCTTATTTATAGTGAATAGTTTCTTAGTCGTATGTTTACCCGAATAATTAACAAGTATAGTATTTCAATACCAGCCATAAAACTCAATTACTCCTAGAATTATTTAAACTAAATAGTTACCACCGCCCTAGAAAGTTTCGGAAAAACACGATAGCCTTATTTATAGTGAAGCGATTCTTAGTCGTATGTTTACCCGAATATTTAACAAGTACCATTTTTCCATACCATCCATAAAACTCAATTCCTCCTAGAATTATTTAAACTAAATAGTAACCCCTGCCTCGCACAGAAAGTTCAGAAAGACACGATAGCCATATTTATAGTTGTAACCAAAAGTAAAAAATGGAATTTTGATAACAATTGACAGGAATTGGGTTTTTATGCAGATTTCAATTATATAAATTTCATTACGTTTAATATCTAACCACCAAATGCTCCAAGCCTCAGAAGAAAAAGGGATTTTGAAAACAGGGAGCCCGATTTTCGAAAAAAGGGATACCCCCGTGCACCTGACTCCCCCTTGTAACTGCACCCGTGTCTAACCGAAACCCCCCGTGCAACTGTATCCCCTTTAACTGAACCCTCGTGCAACTCACCCCTCCATGCAACCCGTCCCCCTCAAAACACTTTTCAGCCATTTCTTTTTAAATTGACAATATTTTTCAAACGTTACTTATGTATTATACAGACCAAATCGGCGAGGTAAAGCTAGGTCAAGTCACAATGTCATTCTATCGTTACTTTTCAATTAAGCTATTGAATACTTTCTAGCAATGTCTCTTGTAAACGTCAAATCTATTAAGTATCTGAGCTTATTCTTTGTATTGTTGATGCAAGCATCTCATTCTTTAATTAACCGTGAGGCATTCTTAACCTTCGCAATACCTTTACGTAAATATCTTTTCGCAAAAAAAATTCACAAATCTCGTAAACTAAAGAAGTAATTACCCTTTTCAAAAAACATTAGGCTAGTCCTTCTATTAATGAATCCATGAAACGAAACCAGTCTGATAGCATCACACAAACATCACGCTCCTAGTTCAAAAAATGGAATGCATGTAGGGTTTGTAGTAATATGTTTAAAAACCTATTAGCCAAGTTTAAAAAAAAAAACCTACTAATCAACTTACAGATGAATGACAACGGATTTAAACTAAAAAATATTCAAATCCTAATCACCAATCAAGTTATACTCGTTCCTCTTGGCAGGCAAATGACCCTGGTAACCCCAATTTGTTGAAAACCTACATACATATCTATGCCTTAGGCGTAGGGTTCAAATATATAGATGCCTGGCCCGTGGTAAGGCTTATTACGCAATCACTGGTGAAACGAATTGGCCCCTTACTACTAACATATACTAATAACTCAACTAAAACTCCCTTCTCCAACCTAAACAGGCTAGGGGGCAACCAAAAGCGGTCTTAAAAAATATAACTCACTTTATTCACCAGATTGTCAGACAAAAAAAAAATATAAACTTGACTTCAACTGAAACTTATCATGAACACATCGTCAACTCATTATCAACTCGAACTTGAATCAGTGAGAGGCCGACGGATCAGAGGAAAGATGAATTGAAAAGCCTAATATTACTCTCATTACCGATTCACTAGCTTTGAAAATTACGTTCTGGCCCTCTTTGGGATAAAATGGTAGATGGGTACCACAAAATGGAAAAATGCCACTTCCCCGTGGCAAAATCTCTTTAATCGCTTAAAAAGACCACATAAACTTTTAGTTCCATTTGAATGTACCTTCTCCCGATCTTTTAGGACTAATATTCCAACACGATCATTCCAAAAAGAAAAAGAAAATAAACGCGCATCCGCGATCTTTCTTGCGGCAAAAAAAAAAGAAGCAAAATTCCTGATTTTTTTTTTCTAGATAGGAGCTTGAAAATCCTACAATAGGAATTTCTGATTTACTGAATCGAATGGTAGGTTTTCATTAGGATTGGTTGACTTTGTGGGGTTGTTTCCCCTCTGTCTTGAAAATCAAGCAAATTTTATCACGTTCGTAGCTTTTGATGGGTGACACTGAACTGAAAGAATAGTATATATTGGGGATCAGCATTAAAACCAATTCTTTTGATACATTAGTTGTTATCAAAATTCCTCTTTTTAGAGTTTCGATTATAAATTGGCCGAGTCGCTCCTTACTTACAGTTCATTATCACTAGCTGTTGGGAATGGGAAATAAATAATGGTTATGAATCTGTCACGTCAAAAGTCGAGAACATCTTGTCAAAATCAGCATAAAAAATTATTCAGTGGAAGTATGATGAATGGCCTGGTTGTTGCTACTTTAATGTGAACGAATGAATGGAAAACATGTTGAATTTTGTGGTTTGAGTGTAAATGAAAAATACGAGTCCGAATAAAAGTTGTTGACAGAAGTTGAGCAACACTATTGAAAGGAAAAGAATAAAAAGAACAAGAGTTGTCCAGATTTGATTTTTTACGATTTCTCTTGACCCCTCTCCTTGCCTCTCTGTTTAGTTGTTGATTTGGCAAGAAAAGAATTAATCTTTCATGCGATCGTTGGTTGTGCAGATGCCTTACAGAAGGAGTTTCTTACTTGTATTTCTGTTGTTTATATTTCCCTTATATCTACGTCTACAATTAGGTGCATTACTGTCCGAACCTGGGACAACTATCATCTATTAGAGCACTACGTAGTCCATGTACGTCCACTGTTGTAGGCTACTCATGGATAATGGCGATAATCGTGGTTATTACATAAAATTAGCCAATTCGATTAGCCTTTCATCGATCAACCAGGTCTACCTGCCACGTTGTCTTCGAGTTTATTGATGAATTTTCACCCTATCTTTCCTTTATTTTTTTTTAAATTTTTCTCTGAAAAAAAAAAAAAGAACTTTGAATGTCTAAATTTGTAAATGCCATTTACTGGTTGCAGAGTTGCTTAAACAGGTTTTCTGGAGAGCAGTCAGATATAAATATCTTTAATGTGCAAGCCTGTTGGAAGGACCCAAAGTTGAGATAAACTCTATGTCCTTTCCGGTTGTTTCGATTGCAGTTTTTGGAATTAAAACTCACAATTTCCCTTTAAGAGAGTCTGTACTCTGAGTGTTCAACACATGTTTTGTGAAATTGAACTTAAATTGCTGTGCTCTTGAAATGAAGATTTCAAAAATGCTGAATATTCGTTTTATTTCCTACAAAAGATAGCTACGACTTCTTCAAATGTGCTTCTAAAATGTAATAATACTCTTTTTTTTTCTTCAGACGTGTTCATGTTCTATCCTAAGCAGATACAAAAGGAAGAAACTTACCGAAAATGGAGAATTTTCATGTAACGTTCTTCTCTCTCGCCCCCTTTCATCCTTCTCTTCGTCTTTCTGCCTATCGCGACCTGGGCAACTACAAATCTTTATGGGGGTGGAAAACCGACCAACCTCCATGTTGCTAAGATATGAATAAACGTACATATAGTAAATTTTCTATTTAGTAAATAGAATAAATATATATAGTAAATATACATAACATATACATATATGCCCATATTTACATATGCACATACCAATTTATAAACAAAAAACAAGAGGACTTAAAAAAAAGGCAAATAGAGACCCGAATCCAAATTTTCTTATATACATTTTGGTGAAAAAGAAGCGTCTGAGTCTTAAGAATAAAAAAGAAATGCACAAAGGGGTTATGACAGGGGTCACTAGATTATTATTCGAGGATCTCAAAGTCAGCCATTTACTAATTTCAAGTCAACCACTTTAGTTCGGAATTACTTGATTGCAACAGGACCAGGCGCTTTTCCACCTCGCCTGCCAAGCAAAATAATTGACGACAATATGACTTGAATCTCCTTCCCGGTGAAAATAGGATTACAATTCCAACGAGTCAGCCATTCAGCTAAGGCGATTAGATTTCGGAAATTAATTTAACATAAAAAATATAAAAAAAAATATAAACAAACTAGAAACAAACATTTTAAGAATAAAGAAATCAAATTGAGATTAGATATCAAGAACAACATTTTAATTCGATTACAAAGTTTCAACATTATTAGGTGTGCGGCGTGTGTTATTCTTGCAATTGTGGATTATAATCAGTATCAAAAGGATAGTGACATAGTAACGCAGCCTTATCTCTCAGCTATCTGAGTGAAATAAAATTATGAAAAAAAAGAAGGAAAATAAAAACAAAAAAGAGGTTATTTTACGATATATGGACAGAAAGGTATGGATGCAATAAACTGAAACGAACTTTCAGTTTGTTGAACACAAATAAAATTACTACCATGAGTAACAATTCTGAGAGACACTTTCCTTCAAAACATAAGAATGTAAGGTGTATTAAAAAATAACGATAAGTTTGACTACACTGCTAAACGCGAATAAAATTTTGAAAGCCAAATTCTTGGAGTCTTATTAAGATCATCAATCACGCAGCATCTGTCAGCTTTGTTGCAGCTCTTAGGATTGGTACAAACGACAAACTGTTTTCAGATGGCAGGTTTTCGAAAACCGCCTTCAAAAATTATTTCGATCAGTTATTTGAAGCAAAAAAAGAAGTAATTTAATAAATAAATACTATTGTTAGCTAGAATAGTCCAGCGTAGCAACGAAAACACAGAAAAACAGACTGGCGAGCAGACAAAAAAAAAAAAAAAAAAAAAAATTATTCAAACATAAGAAATACCGACAACGACCTATTGAATAACTAATAAATTAATAATGATATATTGCCTGTTGCCAATGCAAGCTTTAGGTTTATTAAACATACTATATCCTAAAGTCCGAATTTCTCTCTAATTGTAAATGAAGAAAAGAAAAAGAACTGCCGAATAAAGAACCTAAATAGAAAGATAGAAAAAAAAGTCCGAATTAACTGAAATTATAGCAAAGTTTGCTTGATTTTTTTTTTTTTTAACACACTGAATTTCAACTTACCATGGATTACTTAGTTATGATATATTGTTACTTCATTACGAAATTATAAGGTCTGAACCCCCCTCCTCTCCACAAAATATTTCTCCAACTGGTAAATTGGTCAAAAATCATTGACCTTCCCTTCAAACGATAATTATTTTGCCCCCCCCCCCTCCCGGAAAAAAAAACAACAGAATATGGCACATACAGTTGGCCATTGTTTTAACAAAAGTGGTAACACAAAATTTCTGGAAATTCTGAGAATATGGATAATCAAGCCGATTGCAAAATTCTATTTACGTATCGTCAGAGTGCCAAAACTGGACAACACATGAAACATGTTTTACATACAGACAAAGCCTAAAATAAAGAAAAAGAGGCAAACTTACCTAGAGTTTAACAGGATAAAAATCAGGTCCGTACTTCTCCTATTCATGCCCCCCGGACATGAATTGGGGCACATGAATCGCAGCCTAGCATAGCCATGACTAGACCCAGTTAACGGTATGGGAAATTTGAAGCGCACAGCTTTTGCTCCATCGTTCAAATATTCTACTTCTTCGAGTCCATCAGCTCGAACGACATGCTCGGGATTCGGGAAACCTGATATAAACTTTTATTTTTAGTAATAAAAAAAGTAATTTTTTTTTTAGCAAAATAAAATGACTGCATCTCAAATGTGGTGATCCTAATTACATTAAGGAAAAAAGTAAATGGAAAACTGAATGGAAAGTAAATGAAAGTGTTGCAAACTGAATTTAACCCCCTCCCCCGCACACATGTCTGATCTTAAAAACTAAATAAGAAACTGCAAAACAAAGCTTTTGGCTTATTTACTGCTTAGTGTTTTACTTAGGAAGTAAAGCATAAACATTGATTTTTTATGGGGGGGGGGGGCAAGAACTGACCCTCAATTCACAAACAGGTTCTGAAATGACGCACAAAAAAAATAGTCTTCAACAGAAGTGAAAAAATGACTGGAAATCCCGTTTTCATTAAGGTTACTTCTCAAGGTTAGCTATCGCTTTTATAGCAAATATATTTATTTGCATATTGAAGAGGGCCCAGCTGAGGTCCCTGCCAAGATACCTCTTTGTTTTCCCCATTCACTGGCTGAAAAACCTCACTTTTATTTCTTCTTCTTTTTTCTTACATTAATTACGATTCATAAGCTTTAGAGTCAAACAAACTTATAATAAAAAATATTATTTCTTAAATACTCTGGGCTGTGATAGTTTGCAAGGTACTGGCAGTTAAAGAGCGCTTAATTCACAGTAGAACAGTGGTGTACACTAATATTGCAGCATCGAAGACAATATTAATTGTGCAGCTAATCCCACCATGACAACTAATACCAAACTTATAGTATTGATTAACTTTATCTATCATTAAAAAAAAATATATACATCAATATTACTACTACGAGCTTCAACCCTTATTACTTTACAATTACAAGTTTAATACTTAACTATTACATATTTATTGATATTACTGCTATTAACCCATCAAAAAGTACGAATAGAAAAAAACAAATAGAGATTACATAAAAATAGAAGTTTTTCTGTGGAAAGAACAGAACAAATCTATTATTATAAGCATGCAGAAATTGCAATGAAGAAGGAAGCAAAACTTAAAAAAACACAAAATACAACAAACATGGGTGGTGTTGTCATCCCTCAAAACCCCAAAAAGGCCAGAGTATCATTTGCGATTTACTGTAATCTTTTCCGCATATAATATACACAAAAATAAAATAAAACTCCAATTTTCATGAATTCTTTTTTTATGTCGTAATATTTGTTGAGGTCCCTTTATTTTAACTAGTTATTATAACAAATTAGCATTAACAGTTCCTTCCTTTAAAATGTCAGTGCTTTCAAATATTTAGGAAATCAACTATTTAATAAAATAAACTTCCAATTTAAACATCAATAAAGTAGAAATATCACTAAACAATAAGCAGAACAACAGGGAAATTTGTATACAAGACAGTGGAACGCAACTTTAAATGAATATTTCGACCCTATATCCAAGGGCCGTCCTCAGCAAAACAAACGAAGAGAATAAAAAACAATATAAACAAAACTTACATTAAAATTCAATCATTAAAACTGAAAGGCTTTTAAAAAAAAAATGTTTTAAAACAGCCCTAATATCATTACTTCAAGGAAGTTCAACCAGGACTGGTACTCCAAACGAAGTAGACAGAGAACAATTCATTCAAATGGAATTAAAATACTTACAGACAAGCTTTTAAAGCTAATCTAGCCTTCTTGGCAGCCAGTCTAGATGGTCTATTCGTAGCAGGTTGAGTGGAGTTATTTACTGGTTTTTGAATATAACTAGTTAAATCATTTTTAATTAAATTTGTGTATAGGGCATTCAGCGAATATTCCCCCAAATCTCTATTTAAAGAAATATTACTATTTATTTTGATTTTAATTTCAATTGCCTCTCGAACAACCTGTTTTATGCCTAAATCATTGCTAATAAGGCAAGTTTCTTCAAAAAGCATTTTATGACTAGGGTTATCATATATGTGACTGCTTAAAGCAGAATCAAATAATAACCGAATTAAAGAATCTAAAACAAAATGGCAAGATCACCCCACAATTGTATAATAAATTTCTCCCCCGAGGTAGCTTTTGTCCAAAGTTTTACGGTTTACCGAAATTACACAAGCAAGGTATTCCCTTTAGGCCAACTGTAGCATGTACAAAAGCCCCTGCTTCCAATATTGGAAAGTGGTTTTGTACAGCCTTCAAACCTTTACTTTATCCCCAAAAATCGTACATATGTAATTCGGTAGATTTAGTGGAAAAACTTAAAATGCAAGCATTTCAGAAAATACAATAGTAAGTAGTTTCGACATAGTTTCTATGTACACAAATATTTATTTTGCAATATCTGAGCAGTTATTTAAAAATAAAATAGAAGAGAACTATCATTTAATTGAAGAGTAAATAACAGGAATGGATTGCGAGGTTTTAATGTCCCTATTCCAAATTTGTATTTATTATTCAATGTATTTTCAGTTCCGTAATTCTTTTTATCAACAAGAAAATGGTCTCCCTATGAGAGCACCGCCATCCGGGTTATTAACCAACAATTATCTAGAACACCTTGAAAATTGGGCCTTAATTTCATACTTTTTAAAACATGTCTATTTGGGGCGTTACATGGATGATGTCATATCACCCTGGAATTATGGAGAAAATGAATTCAGGGGCTTTCTAGATCACCTTAATACATATGACCGAAATTTAAAATTTACCTTAGAAATTGAAAATGCAAATAAATTACCGTTTCTGGATGTTTTAATTATTCGTAACATTGATAAACTGGATATTACAATTTAGAGAAAACCCACATAAAATAACAGATATCTACATTTTAAATCCAATAACCCCCCACAAGTTAAAAGAGGCGTTGTTACATCTCTTGTTGACCGTGCCCTAAAAATTTGCTCTGAATCTTACATCACAGATGAACTAAATTTTATTAGAGACATACTTTTTGGAAACGGTTATCCTATTGTCTTTATTAACAATACAATTAGCCGAAGATTGGCAAGACACTCCCGTAAAATTAAGGGTCTTTTGCAATGTGAAGTTCCCGTCAAGCCCTCAAATATAATTTACCTGCCATATATTCCAAAAGTCACTACAAGTTTAAAAAAAGTTTACACACAAAATAATTTTTATGTCGTATTTACAAATAATTTTAAAATCATGAATTTCTTAAATTCTGGTAAAGATATAACCCCAATTACACGCCAAAGAGGGGTTTATCAAATACCATGTGACTCTGACCACTTTTATGTTGGAAGAACCCATCAAAATTTAAAAAAAACGTCTACAACAACACCCATATGGCATTACCAATGATTTAAATTCCTATAGTACAAATAATTCTTTTGATTCTGCTTTAAGCAGTCACATATATGATAACCCTAGTCATAAAATGTTTTTTGAAGAAACTTGTCTTATTAGCAATGATTTAGGCATAAAACAGGTTGTTCGAGAGGCAATTGAAATTAAAATCAAAATAAATAGTGATATTTCTTTAAATAGAGATTTGGGGGAATATTCGCTTAATGCCCTATACACAAACTTAATTAAAAATGATTTAACTAACTATATTAAAAAACCAGTAAATAACTCCACTCAACCTGTTACGAATAGACCATCTAGGCTGGCTGCCAAGAAGGCGAGATTAGCTTTAAAAGCTTGCCTGTAAGTATTTTAATTCCATTTGAATGAATTGTTCTCTCTCCACTTCCTTTTGAATAGCAGTCCTGGTTGAACTTCCTTAAAGTAATGATATTAGGGCTGTTTTGAAACATTTTTTTTTTTAAAAAAACCTTTCAGTTTTAATGATTAAATTTTAATGTAAGTTTCTTTTATATTGTTTTTTTTTTCGTTTGCTTTGCTGAGGACGGACCTTGGATATAGGGTCAAAATATTCATTTAAATTTGCGTTCCACTGTCTTGTATAAAAATTTCCCTGTTGATCTTCTTCTTGTTTATGATGGAAAGGCAATGTGGTCTTAGTCACTATTTACAAATATCACTCTTATGATTCGGGGGGGGGGGGGCAATACCACCTTTATTCATGGCAAAAATTTTCACTATGAAACACTGCAGGCATAAAACCACCCTTGTCTGATTTAATTTGTGGTAGTTTTAAGTTTGGCTACATTGACATAGTACTTTTTGCTTGTTTAAGTGACCATTTATATTTCTTTTGTACATGTTTTTTCAGAGTGTGGGGGAGGGGGTCACGAAACCAAAAAGAGGTGAGAGGCAATTATCTACAGAGATAATTGAGAAGGTCAATTTTGAAATGCGTGAGGAAAATCAGTAAATCACCAGAATCATCAACTATGTGGCTGAAATATACGAGAAAAAACGTTCCTATAAATGATACTACAAGGATTAATGCTCAACAACGAGTAAAAGATTTGCAAGTCTAAAAGGCTACCTCCATCAACGTCATTTTTTTCAATAAACAAAATATCAGAAGAGATTCCCTACTTTAAATTAATTTGAAAGTGTTCTTAATGTGAGCATGGATTTTGTCAGTATAATATTAAACTGATTTATTGGGATTCCTCAGAAATACTAACAGAGCTACAGCAATTCCAATTTCAATGTTATAAAAAAAAAGGAAAAAAAAAACAACAACACAAACCTCGTCACTTCCAATTGCCAGGGCACGACATGGAGGAGAGACAATAACAGCATATACCCTGTTATCATCATCAAAATACTTGACACTCAACTCCTTTCATTAAATATAATAAACCATATAGAAAACACATACAAAAAAAGAAAGAAAAAAATTGCTTTAACTAAGTAATAGATCTGCAATATCATACTTAGCAACTAATTCATTTTTCAACAACCGTTTTAATTCTATTAAGCAACAACTATTTTTATTTCTATACCTAACAAATTTTATAATTTGACCGCTCTATAAACCAGAGAAAACTTCAATCTTAACCAAATTACCAAAATAAATTCTATTCACCAGAAAATAAGCAGCAGAGCAAAACCAAAACCAGAGCGGAAATTTTGAAGTCACAATACTTTTTACAAGTATTATGTTTCACTATGTTACCATCTCTTTGACACGAAGTGACTAGAAAAAGGAGTAATATACAAAAACGACATCGCTTTTTACTAAATGCCCCCTACTGGGAGCAGTTCATTGAAGTCTAAATTTGAAATCCTTGTTACAAAACAGATACGATAACATTCAAATTAATCCCCAGCCTTGAAAAAAGAAAACATTCTTACATATGTTTGTTGGATGATCCGGCGTTGTGTGATTGGGACATCTTGATACAATATCTTGTAAATATTGACGATCTGAAAATTGCAACTGAGCTCTCACGTAGAGATTCTCGTCAACATACGGTGCGTATGACGTTACTTTCAAAAGGAACGGAATCACGGTGTTATCTTTAACATAAAGCCGCTTCAGGCTTGAGGAATACTAAAAAAAACAAAAATTAGGACAAAATCGCAGTTATGTCAGTGAATACTTTATTTCCAAACATTCCATAAGCTTTACATGTAATACACACATAACCTGCACACTAGAGCAAAGACATAAGTATACACAAATACAGACACTTCCCAGCTATACATAATCTCATTATAAAATTTAAGACAATAGTTAGATATTAGAAGAATACATATTAATTAAACAATTTGATTGGTGGCATTTATAACTTTCTTACTTCCTTTTTCTAGACTAAAACAGTTCTACAAACATGTTAAATACGTGTTATGATTTAAGAATGACTCTACCTAAGGCGGACCAAGACTAATGAAATTTTAAGACCCCCCCCCCCCCTATACAGGCCATACTTCATCAAAATTTAAAAGTGAGCAAGTAATAAACCACAGTGATTCTCTCTTTATTAAAGATTTTAGACTTGAAACTTAGGTCATATATTGGGTCTCCTTCCTTTGTCAGTTTTCTCAGTTTTAAAGTCATGCTTGCATGGCCTCATAATGGCGTCAGGATGGAGCTCTCATGAGTTTAGCCAATCCGAGCCATGACTGCAAGTAGTGCTGCTGGGTGGCCACAAGGAATGGTGCATCTCGAGCAAATAGAATCTAGTAAACGACAATGCATTGCAGTTGATTTTGATTAACAGGGGCTCCCCCCTGAATAACCTCTTTGTAGCTACATTACCTATTATGGGGTACATCCCCATTGTAGCATAATATTTGGTAGGCATGAATACATAATGAATAAGAAGTAATAGGCTTCAGATTGCTTGTGCAGAAAGTCGACTCTTGTTTGACAGAGGGGCATTTATAAGTACGAAAAAACTATGTAGCGAACAAAATGGGCCTAGGATTGCACAAAGTCTCCATTCAACACGAGGTTTCACGGGGTTCTTGCTGTCTGGTTCTAAGCCGGTTTAAGGGCTTTGTTTAGACTTGAGAAAACATATTAGTCTCTGACTTGCACTGGTGGGACCCAATACTTTTTTGGAGGCCATTAGAATTTGAAGAAAAGTGCTAAAAAGAAAGGGACAGAAGATTTTGCGAATGTATTAAACTGTGATAAAATTGCAGAAAATGATGTTCCGTGGAATGTAAGTTTTTGACAATTTGAAAGTGAAGAAAGATTCATTTTGGGAAAATAGTAAGAGACGGTAAAAAGGAATAAAAAACAATTAGGCTTGAACTGCTTATAGTGGGGTAAATGGGTTTTCGAAATACAGTGGTTGCGACGCTAAACATAAATCGTCGAAAATTATGAATATTACTTATGAAAGGGAAAAGTACCATGTGATTTGGGGAAGCCATTAATTAAACTCTTTTACAAGAATGGTTATTGGAGCGAGTGGAAATTACAGAGGCAATAGCTTGGTTTCCGTATGATGCGTATTACTTAGCATTACGATACTTATTTGACTGGGACGGGCCTAGTGCCCTCCACATTTTACACAAACACACCCGATCAAAATTATTGAGACAACCATTTGATCAAAGTAGTCTAAAGGTCAAACAGCCATGCCTCCGGGATTGACAGCCCCCACATCCAGCCCCTTGGGTAAGGGCTGTATGATATACAATTTGCCCGTTTATATGATATAAGCTTTTTATTGAAAGGGTGGTTGTACAAAATTTTGGAGGATGACAGATGCCTCAAAGGGTGCATTTTAATGCCAAAACATACTAACACTCATTGAGCTTTCAGGTAAATACAGAGTTAGTTCTAAGCAAAGGACGGAAGGGATGAAGGCGGTTTCTAGAAATTGATATTTAATCCCTCGTAATATCTGTTATACGCTGTTATTATGAAAGTAAACAGTAACACTAAACCCCAAAATTGGCAGAATTTATTCTGTATAGGAGACCTGCCTACTTCTCATCCCTTACCCTCCCCCCCTCGTGGTCGTAGAAACTACAGAAGATGCTTATTCGATTGAGAATTCAGAGCTCTAGTCCTTTTTCAGAAGTTAAAAGTGATTGAAGAACAACCAGCATGACATTTTAAAAATCTTGATAGTTCAGGTTCCAAAAATAGGTTCAAAATTAAAGTTAAGAAGACTAAGTCGATGAAACCAGGAATAAATGAAAGCGAAGTGGCGATATTTTTGTAACGAAAAGATCAATCTATTGGATAGCTTCACTTACCTGGATAGTTATATTAATAACGGTAGTTGATGAGGTGACGATGCAAAACGAGGAATAGCTATGGGCTGGGGTGTTTTTTTTTTCACATTTCATTTTTTGAAAAAAAAAACACAAGCCTGCGAACCAAAATTAGAATATTGGATCCTACCGTGATGATAGTAGTCAAATATGGCTCCTGAGCGTAGGTCCTTTGAAAGACAGAAGAATATCTTTAAAATATTTTTCAGAGGAGTTGTAAACAAATGGTTTTAGCCACCCGTTTGACTGATCGTATGTCCGTATAAACAAGTACAAATGATGTGGTTCTATACCACTTTCTAGGGCTATAATAAAAGAAAGGTTAAGATGGCTAGGACATATTTTTACAGATGAAGGATGACAGATTGTCACAACTTGTTCTATTTGGTCCTCCAACTGGGGCTAAATCGAAAGCAGCTCGTCCCCGAATGGGGTTGTTAAGGAAGAATATGAAGAAAATTGGAACTTCACGGGAGCGATTACCAAGTGACGAAGCTTTGGATAGGTGGAGGGAGGAGGTGCGTGTGCAGCTGTATTGGCCTCAGAAGCCTTGGTGCTATAGTGAGTTACCAGTAATAGTTATACCTGCCAAAAATAGTGCTGACTGTCCTTGATAAGAGAACATTTATAATAATAATAATAAAAAAGAAGACTTGGCTACAAACCTCAAAATTGCAATCCAAAAGCTAAATTCCAGTATTGACTATTCTTGTCGTGACTAAGCTCAAAAATGTATCTTATATAAAAAAAAATAAGGCTCTAAGATTTTGAGACCTTAGAATGCAGCCAATAATGGTCTATACAACATTGTAGGCGTTAAGGGTCTCATTTCTTAGTCGTGCAATATTTTCGTTGGTGTAACGCAACTTTTTTCTTCATTTGACAGAGGAGTAAAGAATTATGAAGATTCCCATAAGGTTTCTTATATACTAATCTAATTTCTCATTAGAAACCAATTGTGAAGATTCTTATAATGAAAAGTCCAGAAGAGAATATTTTTTAATTTTTTTTTAGGACCCTTAGCTTGGGAGCCCCTCTGGCTATAACCTATTACAGCCAATGCTGTAGCATAGCCTTTTATGTGTTGGACCTCAGGCGGGGTTTCTTTAATGGATTTACAAGATTCAGGTCTTGAAAAAATGTAATGTATTTAATGGTACAGACTGTAACAACCTATACTGTTTTATAGCCTTTAACATGTAAAAATCCTTTGATTCAATTAACAACTTAAAATAAATCCAGAAATGTTGAACTTACTGTCCAGCTACAGGATTTTGTTGATTGCCCATTTTCTTCGAAAGCTACTTCAAAGCCAAATTCTCCTTTATATATAGGTGAATAGTAATGGGACACAGGAACTTGAGAGCTGTGACTCACTCTTAAAGGTGCAACAGCTGGAACCAAATCTAGCGAGTCGTTCTGAAACATTTTAAAAGAAATTCAGTGGAAAAAAGAGTAAATTCAGCATTTTTCCAGTACCAAGAATTTGTTTCTTTTTTTGTGAGCATTCTGAATAATTATTAATTCAAAAATTAAAATCACCATAGATAAGTCTTCTGAAATGTATAAGGCTTAAAAACCTTAGCATAGGCATGTGTAATTTGATATTTTTTTTCTTTTTTTTGCCACAATGAAAAGAAAACGTTCACCTTTGCTCAGACTTGACATGTTCATGACATACCCATGAAAAAAAACCATCAGTCTTAAAAAAATAAAATATTAAGCTGTAAGTTACAATATTTTACTGTGGACATTTTTTTTAGCACAAACTTTATAACGAACTGCACACAACGTTACTGACCAAAGCAAAGGAAGCTGGACTCTTTAACTTTGAACTTTTGCTACAAATGAAAATAAACTAATAAGTTGTTTTAAACTTAAAAACTGATTCCATGAAAGACAACTATTTACGCAAAAGAAAACAATAGAATCAGTCAAATATTAATCAATTCGATGTATTACGTATATATTTTCCACGATTTAATAAACGGAAAACAGGGAAATCTAATAATAATTGAATTTTAATCAGGATTAATTAAAGAGCTAACATTTAGCGTAAAGTAAAATTAACCTGACAAATCTTAGAGATGTCAGATAAGAAAATCCCCCAATATCACAAAAGAAAATCCTAAGAAGTAACTTGAACATTATTATGCTGATTCCAAAAATATAAAACTTATCAAGTTTATTGTTACCCATAAAGAGCTAAAAGCCTGGATAAATTTGCCGGATGTTTGAAATGGGAGGGAAACCCCCCTAAAATTAAAGAAGTCTTAATGAAAATCACACCATAAGATTCAGCGTACCCGAGAATCCTATAGTATAAGTTTCAAGCTCATTTATACAAAAATGTGGAACTTTGCTATTTTTGCCAGAAGACAGATCACGGATGTGATCTGTCTGTACATGTTTATTTGTTGTTGTTTCCCCCCCCCCCCAGGGGTGATCGTATTGAAATAATGGTCCTAGAAGATTGGGAGAGGATGCATTCTAACACTAATTAAAAGTTCTGTTCCCTTTTTAAATAACAAAAAAGATTGGAAGGCAACTGGTCCCCCTCCCACGCCCATTTATTCCCCAAAGTTATTTGATCATAATTTTGAGATAGCCATTCTGCTCAGTATAGTTTAACGATCAAATAATTATGTCTTTAAGGGTAAAATGACCCCCCACAGTCCGTGGAGAGAGACTTGTAAGTTATTAAATTTGCCAATTGGTTACGTCTAGTATGTTATTGGAAAGTATACAGATGTTTTTCGGGGGGGGGGGGGATTTGTGCTTTGGGTGGATTCCCATTGGGAGAATGTTCTTTGGAGAGGAAAATGTCGGGGGGGGGGGGGTAAAATTCCAGGAAAAATTATGCAATGGAGGGATTTGACAGAATTGCCATACGAAATTGTTTTTAGTTGTCTTACATTATCTTTGCCAACTCAATTTTGCATGTGGCTATTTTCCGGCAGTATTTATCCGGGGGCTATTTTCTGCGTGTTTTGATTTCTAGAAAAATTTCCGTGAAAGGGGGCATTTTTGGAGTGATCGAGAAACCAATTAGAGGTTTAAGTTTTTTTCAAACGAAAGTAAGATAAGTATAATTTTTCAGGCTGAGTCGTCCGCAAGAAATTTTACCATGGATTTCTAATAAGGGTGTTGATTGGAAGTAAACACAAGATAAGTCAGATACACTTTGACAAAGCATAAGCAAGAACCACCCATCCTCCTTTCCTGGGTGAGTATTAGTCTCCAGCATCTGATTACACCCACGCAACTGCACTAAAGGTTGACAAAATACCAACTCCACCAAATTAGTTCTAGGAAAGCTGCAAAATGGACTTGCAACAAAGGAAGTGACTCATGCTTGAGGTCTTTTGTAGCTACTGATTTCTTATTAAAGAATCGAAATGGTAGTGAGGTGAGGGCTCTGAATATTTTTTCAATAGCCTCCAGTGTATGTATAGTCAGTGCAGCCCTGTTGGGGAGGTGCTGTAGCCATTATAAAGCCTGTTCTATGAATGATTCCATTCCTTCATCAAGAGTACACAGATCGCAGTCAATGTTGTCTTCCAAAAAAGTGAATAAAACACATCATTGACGAATAGAATAAAAGGATGAAGATCCTCCAGAGCCACTCCTGGCACATAGGACATTCAAACAATGTTTCAGTTGCTGGGTCTTTTTTATAGGGACAAGTAGCAAACCTATTGCCCAGCCTTGCTGAAGCAGGGATCAACCCCGAGGCCCCATTTTGCAAAGCAGACCATTAATCCACCACATGATAAAAAACAGGGATGTTAACTGTCCTTTTATTATGATCCCATCAATGCTGCAAAATACTATGCTCCCAAATCCTTCAAAATCAATACAATGTTGCCCTTTACATCTTTAAATTCAAGATATATTAACAAAAATTAGCTAAAACTCGAAAATAGCGATTCTGGATGTACTAATAAATACATTTCCTGAACACCAAAACATTTTTTCACTCAAATACCAAGGCTTCACACATTTTTGTATCTTTATATGCCTAATTCTAGTTCATAAAAAATAAATTGGCGAAATGGTAGCCAAGCTAAGTCAAGGTAAATACAAAGAAGACAAATATTTTAGAGTAATGAATATTAATGCAGGTAATAAAATGCACAACTTTCATAAGAAGAAGGACATCAATTTCTCAACTGTGACAGTGTTATAACTTAAGTGTAAAGGTTACAGGAAAAATGTATAAAGTGGAATAACATAAATATAAGGTGTTTTGCCTCATCCTAGAAATGTACACGAACAGGGAGCCACTTAGGCTATCTAAAGTAAAAGCATGGAGGTGGTAAAACAAAAAGAGGAAGACATGTTTAACATGTCTTAGAGAAATTGTTTAGGAATAATCTTAAACGCAGGCTTCATGAAAAGATGCACAACACAGTACTTTCCACATGAAATGGAAGATTGTTCACCAGTGTTTGCCATGTGTGACTTCAGATTACAACATTGTAATAGCAGTAGAAGTAATAGCTGATCTGAATTTACTTGTTTTTTAATTAGTCAAGCATTAACATCCCAAGTTTACCTACTCAAAACTGAACAGTCAAAATTTCAGACTAGAGGGAAACTTACATTATTTGTAGAATCCTGGTAAGCTGTCAAAGCTAGATTTGGATTTGATGATATTAGTTCAAAAATATCATTGATTTCTTCTCCTTGTTCCCTGAAACAATAAAAAACCACATCAATCTACAAGAAAGTCAACTTCATAGAACAATTGAATAATACAAGAGTAAAATACTGTTACGGGAGGGATAGAGATTAAGGCCTAAAAGAATCTACAAACGTTTTTCCATCCAGCATAAATTCACCTCAAACTCAATAACAAATACCATACATAGGATGAAAGGATGAGTCATTGGCTTAGCAAAGAGCAATTCATGTGCCATATTTTCCCCAAGACATTTCATATGGAAATGGCAGTTGTAAAAATTAGGGAGGTGGCTAATTCAAGGGTTTTTTTAAGCAAAGCTACCCACAAGGGAGGTGGGTCAGAAACTTCCATTTACGCTCCAAGGAGACAAGCTCCAGTGAACATCAATTGATCTTTTTAATTTAGACAAAAAATATTTTTAACAAACAGTGTTAAAAGTTGGTTGGCCTGAAAGACTCAGCTTGTTGGTAGAAAGTACTAAAAGGTCAAGTTTCTTGTGGAGAAAGTTCAACATGAGGAAATTGAGCTTGACTTTTCTTGTTATGAGCATTCTGTGTTTTTTTTTGTAAATTTTTGGGGCAAGATTTTCCTTGAAGACAAGTTTACCCATAATGCAGTAGTATTATTATCTCAAAGTGTCAGGGATGTCAAAATGAAAACATTTTTTGCCTCTTTGGATCCATCTTTGGTCTATTTGTATCTGAAAAACAATTTCATAAGGATTATTTTTTGCTTGTTTCAAAAATTGAAGTTTTGATGGAAGAGCCAATTTTTTGTCAGTGTTGCCACGCCAAATCACAGGAACAACAAAACAAATTGGTTAATTTGACAACTTACTTCTCCATAAAACTTCAAATAATAACAATCTGTTGGTTCTCAAAGACAATTTTACCTTCAAGGGAGAGCTAAAACGTTTTAAGTAGTTCGATGCCATAAGTTTTAGCTCATTTTTCCTTTATAGATTGACTTTTTAAACTTGGTGCCAGCTATTTCCAAAAACTGCATGTAGACATCTATTTCATTAGAAAATTTTATTCTCATTTTTTTAAAATTTCTAAGATACATCTTATTGTGTAGATTACTACTTAACCAGTTTTATCTACTACTTAACTTAACCAATAATGAAATTTTGTTTTAACTGTCCTTGGTACTTCAAAAATTGACATAAATTTACTTTTAAAGTTTTTCTTTTATTCTTTATTTTCATCTTATGCAGTCAGTTATTTTTTTTCCAAAAAGATAACTATTTGTGCCAACTAATTACCAAGAGGACACAGACTAGTATACAAAGTCCCATTTCAATAAGAGCTAATAATTCAATTAAACCCAAAAAAATATTTTGCCCTATCCCCCCCACCTATTGTCAGAAGAATTTCTATTTTTTGATCAAAAATTACAATTTACACAGTCTAAAAGAAAGAGGTATTGCCAGATGACTGAAGTTTCAGAGAATTCCAGGATTGGACACTTGTCTATTCCCTAAAGTTTCATTCACTGATCTGCTCTACTACTTTCATTAAAATATAAAATAGTTTGTCCAGCTATAATTACTTACCCTAAGCAATAGAATTTCTATTCCTTCATTGTAACTATTTTCATATTTTTAGGTTTAGTGACTATGATCAGGATATTGCAAGAATTTCATACTTTTCTAATTGCTTTTTTTTCTCCAAAAAGATTTAAATTCATCGGACTATACAATACAACTACAGCACCAAGCCATCTGAAGCCAATAGAATACAGCTGCATATGCTCTTCCTCAAACCCAATATATCCAAATGCTTTTGTACAATTTCAGCCAAACCTTCAAAGATGACCTGCTTTTTGTTTGGCCCTGATAGGTGGCCAAAAATCACTATGTTTGGCGATCAGTATTCTCAACATTGCTTTCATCTTGCATATAGCAGGAATATCCACATTTTTGTATAGCTTGTTCCTTGAAATTTGGCCAGTCAAACAAGTATAAAGCAGTCCAATTTTTGCCCAACACAAAAACTTTGGTAGAAATTTTGCAAAATCAGCAGACATTTAGCAAAATTCTTGATTTCTGCAAAGAATTTGGCATAAATTAGGTAGAAATTTGGTAAAATTTAAGATCGCCCCCCCCCAATGAAATGAGGCTCGGGACGCTACTATGTGTAGCACAGAAGCTTTTACGTCCCACAAATTTAATACAGAACTCAGAATAATACTGTGGAATATAAATGAAGGTGTTTATATCAACTTGAAGCTCCCATTGATACAAGCAAAATGTGAAGCAAATGAAATTGTATGTTTCCAAGAGCACCTGCTAACTAGGGGCAGTCTTAACCTACTATACATTGATACTGCTGTTACTCCCTCCCATGCTGCCAAACACTGATGTGGGTTGACCTAGCAGGGGTGCTGCTATTCTTGTGCAAAACAAACTATTACCAGAATCCTACTGGGACTTTAAGTTTTGAGTATTTTGTAGCAGTCAAAAATACAAAATTGCATTGTTGCCTCAGTTTACCTTCCCAATGATTATTGCATTTCTAGATCCAATGTGCTTGTTGATGAAGCATCCCTAGCTCTTGGGAATCTTGCTGCTGATTGTGAATTGAGCAATCTGACAGTCCTATTGACTGGTGACTTGAACTGTAATCTGTTTGATGACTCCAGTTGTAGAGCAAATATTCTGTGTAGTATGTACCCACAGCTTGCACCAGTAGAAAATAAGTTTAGATTCACTTACATCCATAGTTCTGGCAACACATCTTTTCTTGATTTCAAGTTCTGCTTCCCTGAAATACTGTCAAACTAAAAAACCTCTGTTATTGCTACATACCAGACTTCAGATCACCTGCCAATCAGGAACACCCTTCCTGTCAAGTTAATTTGAACTGATCCTCTCAAATCAAGTGATACCAGAAAGTGGCATGAAATCTGTGACTGGGGCAAAATTGACCTGCCTACTTTTGCAAGCATAAGTGATGCCATCCTTGGAAAAATCAAAGAAGCATTCTAGCTCCTTTTTCAGATGCCTGGAATTAGAGTTTCTGAAAGTCAGATTTTACTCAACAAATATTATACTGAAATTGTGCATACCCTACAGATTGCTGAAAAGACAAGTTTACCAGTCCATTGAGTGTGGGTTGAAACAGAAAAGGGTCCTGGCTGGACCCTGCCAAGTCCCAATTTTGGTTTCATATATGGAAAGAGTGCGATATGCTACATACCAGTTTATTGAACAAAGTCCACCTCTACACAAAGAGATACTTTGCAAAAGATCTGAAACATCAATCAAATTCTATTGCTGCAATGTCCAACAAGGCACATAATGACCTGCACTTTATGTGGAAAATGTTAATGCATGGTAAATCCAAATCATGTGGTACTTCTGTCCTTACAATTGACCAGTGGTGTTATTACTTCAGTGCTGAATCTTCAGAGCCTGAAGCAGTCCTGAAAAGAGTTTATGAGAACAAACTTGACAAATGTTTGCTCAAGTCTAGCAATGAAATCAATTTTATCATCACTCATTCTTAGGAAATTTGCTGTATTACTAAGCTTTGTAAAAAAAAAATTATGTGGTACTGATGGCATTTGCGCTAAGCATTTTGAAGCAGGCTCCCATCTTAATTTGAATATTACACACTGCTTTATCAAATGATTTTTGCTCTGAATTGGTACCAGATCTATTTGATACTGGTATAATTAGTCCTGTCTTAAAAAAAAAAAAAAGAAAACCTTCCAACCAGAGCTCTTCATTCAGACTGATTAATGTTTCCCCAGTAGGCTACTCTGCAAAATATTTGAAATAATCATTATATATGAAATTGCAATGAAGTGTTATACACCAGGTCATTTAGGGTTTAAGAAAGGAGTTGGCCAGAATCCTGCTTATCATCTTATTGCTAATTTGTTGGTACATGCTGCTGGAAACAATGAAGGCCTTTACTTTGCCAGTCTTGATGTCTCAAGAGCACTTGACTCTGGTATCCATGCTCATATTCTACTGACTTTACAAACAGAATTTTTTAAATTAAAATCAAGTTGCCATCAAATTATGGCTATTTGGAGAAAAGGCCAATACAGATAGTCTGAGTGAGAGGGAAAGCTGGCATAAGCCTTTTTCAGGACTGTATTATAATGATGTAATTTTCACTTGTTGTTAGATAGTCTATCAGCCATCCATCCTAGGTCAGAACTAAGGTAGATAGTCATAGAACTAAGGGATGATCAAGATTTTTGGGTTGAGTGAATTCTTCAGTTGTAAAGGCTTTTTGGGATCCCAATTAACGCTTTATAAATCCCAGTTGTAAGGCTTTACAAATCCCAATTAAGAAAGGTATTAGACAGGGAGCTCTGGCCTCTCCACCTTAGTTTAATCATAACATTGCAGAGCCTCAACATAAAGCTATTATTTGTGCATTTAGAGGGGTTGATGTCTTGTTAGCAAATTATGCTGATGATATTGTGAACATTGGTCAAACACAGAATGGAATAGAAGAAAATTTCCATGTACTGTCAGGGGAGTATGACCATATTGGACTTCATTTCAATAAGAGTAAAACTAAATTCCTGGTTTTAACTGCCATATCCAAGAGTGTCTTTTTACTTCATGTTGTAGTAAAAAGGGGTGGTCCAAAAACCCATTGCTATTTTTCCGGAATGCCAAAGATAAGTGGCCTTTCCCAAAAAGAGGTCTTTTACCCTACACCATTTGATGCCTTTTTTTTATGCTGATTACAAATATAATAGGCTAATCATTTCTATCGGAAATGAATTTCAGCCCCCCCCCCTATATTTGCCCATTCAGGTTAAGGTTAGGTATATACAGGGGGGGGGGGGCTGAAATTAACTTCCGATATAAATTATGACTATATTATTTATAAGCCTAAAAAAGGCATCAAATGGTGTATTCACTTTATTTCTAACTCAATAATATGATTTTGTAGAACTTTACCATATAGGCTACCTAGAATTGCATCCTCAATCTAAATATAATATCCATTTGCATCACAAATGAACTTTACTCCCATAGCCTATTAGCCATGTGGTGGATGTCCTATTTTCACATTAGGGGGGTGGGGGCAAAGTTTGAACTTACCTCCCATTTACATCAGAAATATAATTTGTCCCCCCCTAATGTGCAAATATAGGCTATAGGCCTACCCAGAATTGGTAGGCCTATATATAGGGGTGGGGGTAAAATTCATTTCCAACAAAAATGATCTATTATATTTGGAAAGAGCATAAAAAAAGGCATCAAGTGGTATATTCAATAATATGATTTGGTAAAAATTTACCCATATGCCTAACAGTCAAATAGCCTAGGCCTATCAAAATGTGAACAAACCCATAAAAATTAGCACAAAATAGACTAGCAAGCTAAAAATGTTTCTTTCTTTGTTCTGGTATGTCTCCTTATGGCCAGCCTAGTATATAGGCTAGATTGGGTGCAATAGGCCTAATCCTTGGAAAGTGGACTAGGCCTAGCCTATTGTACTCAATCACAGACAAAGATAGGTCCTAGGCTAGAGTTTTGACTGCAGAATACATGCTTGTAGGCCTATGAGGCACCTCTGATGCATGAATAGATTCATTAACATAGACACAAATAATAGGTCTACTAGGTTAAATAGCCTATGGGACCACCAGTCTAGGCTATGATAAATGAGGAATCTCGCCTACTTATAGTTTAGTGAGATGTTTCCTTCAGTAGAGCAGCAACTTAAGACTAGTACTAATATAATTTAGAATTTGTATACATTTTTACTAGCATGCCAGTTTTTCATCCAGTTACAAGTTATAAATCTGTGCAAGCTATATTCTGATACAATTATCCACCATGCACCACGTGAATGACTACTTTGTAATCACATAATTTTCAATATAAAACCATTATTGATTCAAAAAAAATTTATGTAAAAACAAAACTTAGTTTCGCATTGTCATAATGGCTTGAACTTAAGGAAAAAACATATAAAAATCTACTTTATTTTCCTTATATATGTATCTTGAGTTTTAATGATTGTGGAATAGGTAGCGCTGTCAATGTTCTTATCTTCCTTTTCATATTCATCATTTAGTCACATCTTGCAGAAACCATCCAGTGCTGATAATCTAAAATTTGGAATATATATCTTGCATTAGGATGAGTATTGACGCCTATGGACCGAGCTCTCAAACTTTGACGTTTCTTGAGCCGGAGGAAAATGATGGACTTTTAGGTGCTGATACTCAAGGATCAGCTTTTGATTTTACTGATTTCACTATACCCTCCCAGTCTCAAAGTCAACATCAACAAAATGATGATGGAATTACGAAGAGAGAATTGGAAATTTCGACTGGCTCTAAAATGGTGAGTTGCAATAATTTCAGTGAAATGATAAAAGTAAAGTTCTAAATGACAGGTGTTTTGCATTCTTTGTTGGCTAAATGATCAGGCTATTAATTGAAACTTTGAGGAATGAATTCAGAGCCTAAATAATGGGATATTCAAATGTTTTTAAGGTTCTATCTCTTACCTTAAATTGCATGTCCAGCAAGATAAGGTAGGCTAGTGATGAGTCTCCTGTAGAATAGGCCTATCTTGCTAGTGGTGTGACATAATTAGGCCTGATGGTTTAGCAGTCCAGGTTAGCCTACACTCTGCATTGGCCCAGTTATGATTGCATCCCAGGTTAGCCTACACTCTGCATTGGCTCTGTTGTGATTGTGATCAATTTCTTTCTTGAATGCATCTGTGTTTTGGGACTGGATAATGGCTTCAGAGAAGATTTTCCACTGGGGGACTATACATAGCCTAAATAGAAGAACTGCCAGTACCTAATCATGTTGATGGCAGTAGGGGACTTTGTGTGACCTCTTATTGTACCTGCAAACAATGAGGGGAAAACTTTGGTAAAATTCTTCTTTAACTACTTTTAGCTCTTTTGGATAAGGTTTACATTAACACAGGCCTACTAACCATATAGATAAAAAAAAAAACATACCACTAGCATCAGAGTTTCATCCTGAATCAACAACTCTGTTGATAAGACCATTTAAACTGTATTAATTAGGGAAAGGATTTGACAAGAGAGGCCAGTAAAAATAACCTAATCCTTTTTAGAGGACAAATTATGTCATGGGAAGATGTTTTTGAAATTCCCCTTCCACCCAAACTTAAAATTTTCTAAAATTCTACTTTAGAAGCTTTTAAAATATTTCTAAAGTACTAAAAGATAGAGTGCTAAAAACATCAGAATCAACTTCAGAGGACACGTTATATCACGGGAAGAGGTTTTTGAAATCACCCATCCCCCCAAACTCAAAATTTTCTATAATACTAATTTAGAAGCTATTAAAATATTTCTAAAGTACTAAAAGATACAGTGCTAAAAACATCAGAATCAACTTCAGAGGACACGTTATATCACGGGAAGATGTTTTTGAACTCCCCCCTCCCCCCAAACTCAAAATTTTTCAAAACTCTACTTTAGAAGCTTTTAAAATTTTTTAAATATTTGTAAAGCGCTAAGACATAGAGCGCTACAGACATCAGAATCAACTTTAGAGGACAATTTATGTCATGGGAAGATGTTTTTGAAATCCCCCTTCCCCCCCAAAACTCAAAATTTTCTAAAATTATACTTTAGGAGCTTTTTTAAATATGTCTAAAGCACTAATACATAGAGTGCTAAAAACATCAGAATCGACTTCAGAGGACACGTTATATCACGGGAAGAGGTTTTTGAAATCACCCTCCCCCCAAACTCAAAATTTTCTAAATTTTTACTTCAGAAGTTTTTTTAAATATTTCTAAAGCGCTAAGACATAGAGCGCTACAAACATCAGAGGACAATCTTTAGAGGACGAATTATATTATGGGAAGATGTTTTTGAAAATCCCCCTTCCCCCCAAACTCGAAATTTTCCAAATTTTTACTTTAGAAGTTTTTTTTAAATATTTCTAAAGTGCTAAGACATAGAGCGCTACAAACATCAGAGGACATTTTTAGAGGACAATCTTTAGAGGACAAATTATATCATGGGAAGATGTTTTTTAAATCCCCCTTCCCCCCAAACTCAAAAATTTCCAAAATTGTTACTTTAGAAACTTGTTTAAATATTTCTAAAGCGCTAAGACATAGAGAGTTACAAACATCAGAATCAACTTTAGAAGACAATTTATGTAATGGGAAGATGTTTTTGAAATCCCCCTTCCCCCCAAACTCAAAATTTTCCAAAATTCTACTTTAGAAGCTTTTTAAATATTTCTAAAGCATTAATAGATAGATTGCTAAAAACATCAGAATCAACTTGAGAGGATACGTTATATCATGGGAAGAGGTTTTTAACAACCCACTTCCCCCCAAACTAAAAATTTTCCAAAATTTTAATTTATAAGCTTTTTTAAATATTTCTAAAGCACTAATAGATAGAGATCTAAATACATAAGAATCGACTTCAGAGGACACTTTATATCACGGGAAGATATTTTTGAAATCCTCCTTCCCCCCAAACTCAAAATTTTCCGAAATTCTACTTTATAAGCTTTTTAAATATTTGTACAGCACTAAGACACAAAACGTGCAGAAATTATTTGAAAAAAACTACGTTTTTAAAGAGTTAAACAGGCTGAGTCACAAGTTCGAACGATAAAACGGACAGGGGTTAGGAGGTACAGTTGGGGGGGGGCTGCCGCCCCCCAAACTCCCGCTTTTGCAGCCTTTAGATAAAAAAAAACAAGTTTTTAAAACTGAAAGTAAGGAGCAACATTAAAACTTAAAATGAACAGAAATTATTCCGTATATGAAAGGGGCTGTCCCCTCTTCAACGCCTCGCTCTTTACGCTATAGTTTTTTTATTGTTTAACAAAAATAGAGTTGTGAGAAAGTCAAACGTTAGCGTAAAGAGCGAGGCGTTGAGGAGGGGAAAGACCCTTTCATATACGGAATAATTTCTGTTTGTTTTAAGTTTTAATGTCGCTCCTTACTTTCAGTTTAAAAAACTTTTTTTTGTTAAAGGCTGCAAAAGCGGGGGTTTGGGGGCGGCAGCCCCCCAACTGTACCTCCTAACTCCTGTATGTTTTAAGGTTCAAACTTGTGACTCAACCTATTTAGTCCCCGCCCACCCCCACCCCCTGCTATCAAATCCCCTTGCAGCTAACCTTTCCACCCTCGAAAGAAAATTTTTATAGAAGTTCCAGCATTTTCTACATATTTTGAATAGCGGATGTAAAAAAGAAAAGAAAAATTTTTCAACATTATAGGATTAAACTATTTGAATATGTTTTATGTGGTTACCCAACTCAAAATGTTAAGGGGTTTACAAAAAAAAATAATCAAAACGAATATAGACTATTCGGTACTTGTGCATTATAAATAACCCATTGCTATAGATTTTACAAGAAAAACAGACAAACGGGTATTTGTTAGACAAATGGATCAAAAAGCGTTATTTCTTATTGTGTTTACAATATTTAAACTGTTGTTTTTTTGGGTTTAGGGAGCGAAAAAGGAACCTAGGTTAGGTTACGTATTTAATATATGCTATAATTTACCCCCACCCCTAATGTGCAAATATGTTGCCCAAATTTGTTTCTAGACTATTATATTCATCCTATTTTATTTTATTTCATTAGCAGTAACCAAACTTAACTTCTTTCATGGTATGGTGGTGGGTTATTTATAATGCACAACTACCGATTATTCTATAGTTAAATATATACTTCCACCCCCTCTCTCCCCCTCCCTATTTACACTTCAATAACGTTCATAGCTTCAAGAATGAAGATTGCTGCACTAAACTATTTGAAAAAAAAACCATTTGAATTGCCTTAAGAACAAATGGGGTTAGATATCGTAAATTGCCAAATTTTCTGTTACAATGTTTTAAAAATTAATTACTAAATAATACCCTTAAAAAAGAAATTACTTGGGGTTATAAAGCTCCAATAAATGTTGCATGAAATGGTGCATTCTCAAGGAGATTGAATTTTTTTTTTTTTTTGAAATAGCGCTCTGCAAGATATCCTTCCACATGTCCTTCTCGTCTGCCATATTTGGGTATATTGTCTCCAACTTCAAGCCAGTGTCATTCGATGTTTTGTGTGTGAGCACCTGTTGCAGCGTCAACAAAATTTATGCTGTGGTTGACGTGTAAATGCTAATAGCCCTGGCTAGCCAGGCAATCGTAGACCCTCCAACAGTCACTGATAATTGTTGTCCCTGGCAGGATTCGGTTTTGGATAATTCCCAACAACTTGGCACTACTTCTATCCGGCACAGAAACCATGAATGAATTACCAGTTCCTCGCTCTATTCCACCAAACACTCAAGCATCCGTGACAATCTGACCACGATTATATTTATGCTTCCCAAATTAGGCTTCATTTATCTCAACAAGGACTCCTTCTCCTCCCACAGGAGCAGAGTTTGAATGACATATGTACATAAAAACCTCTCTGCAGAACTGGCTCCAATCCACAAAGGTTTTTTTTTTACAACAAATAACATTGTTTATCATCAAATCCTCCCTTGGAGGCGGTATTTGAAGCCAAATCATCAAAAAACAGAAATTTTCTAGCAGAGAAAGATGTGAACCAGCCATCCATGTTTTGTCATAGACCGATTTTGAAAAATTACACTTTACCTGAGAATATTCGAGGTCACCTCGGATAGGTATAAGCCCATACTTCTGGCAACAAAATGAATTTCTATATTTAACACAAATCTGGACACAGTTATCACAATTCCTGCTTCTCAACAACATGCTATGGTTATAATACAACTCTAAGACTGCCTCAACAGTAGAAAATTGAATCATTCGGCTTGTTTAGTCCCAGGCTGCAGAAATTTAACTTTGGCAGAAACCGTAATGCTTTCGAGTCGGCACTTATGTTTGTTCAAAAAAAAAAAAACTTAAATGAAAGATTGCATTTACTTTATACAAGGATGTTCTTTTTTCTTTTTTTTTTTAGTTAACTAAATTTAAAGATACCACGCTATTCTTCTGTAATTTTTTATTGGCCCTATTACCTAGAAATAATTATTTTCTGACTTCAAACTGTCCAAATGCTTTACCCCCCGGGGAAAATATCCCCCCCCTCCCTTGGAAAAGAAGACTAGAACTTTACAAAATTTTGAGTTTGGGGCGAAGGGGGATTTCAAAAACTTCTTCCCATAATATAATTTGGTCTCTAAAGTCGATTCTCATGTTTGTAGCGCTCTATGTTTTAGCGCTTTACAAATATTTAAAAAGCTTCTAAAGTAAAATTTTGGAAAATCTTAAGTGTGGGGGGAGGGAGATTTCCAGAACAACTTTCCATAACATAATTTATTCCTTGAAGTCGAATCTGATGTTCGTAGCACTCTATGAATTAGTACTTCAGAAATGTTTAAGAAGCAAATAAAGTCCCTTTAACATTCATCTATTTAAACTTGTTTACTATATAACTGACCTGCTTAGGAAACCTGTTTTTGATGTCACAAGTTTGCTTATCATAGCATGCAAATGCCATGGGGTTGAAGAGTGTGTTGATAAGCCAAGCCATTTAAACTGTATTAATTAGGGAAAGGATTTGACAAGAGATAGCCTAGACCAGTAAAAAAAAATCCAAATTGTTTTTAGAGGACAAATTATGTTATGAGAAGATGCTTTTATTTTTATAGGTCCATGTGCTCATAAAGTTTCTGTTGAGTTTATTGAAACACTAGCACGGACTTCCTGTAGTTACAGACTCTCCATAAAATGTTTAAAAGTGCAAAGATGCACCTTAGCCAGGGGGGAAGTTGTGCTTGGGGTGGATTTCTAAGGGGAGAATTTTCCTTTGGGAGGGAAATTTCAGATGAGTGAATATTCTAGGGGAAATGTTACACTAGGGGGTATTGACCGAATTACTATATGAAATTCTTTTTAATTGTTTTACATTCTCTTTGCAAAATTTTTTATTTGGAGATGTTCTGGAGGCTTTTTTCTATGCGTTTTGTTTTTTGGGAAATAATTTCCACGGAAGGGGGCATTTCTGGAGTGGCCAAGAAACCGATATATAGATTAAAGTCTTATTCCAATGAAAAAATGCTAAGGAGAATTTTCCAGGGTGAATTGTCCTCAAGCAATTTTACAGAGAGGGGGGATTCTCAGCGAGGAACGAATTGTCTGGAGGGAATTTCACGGGGGAGGTGCACTTTACGTTGGATGAAATAGCCCCTCCTCAATACCTTATTCTTTATGCTAAAGTTTGACTGTTTACTAAAATAGAAAAAAGGGGCTTTTTAATTAGAATAGAAAGCTTTTTAAAAGTGCTAACAGCTTTAGTGTAAAGAGCAACGTATTGAGGAGGGGCAACCCTTCATATCCGGAATAAATATGCCAAAACTAATAAGCCAATTGTGTTTTAATTTTTCATGCACTGGGAGCCAAAATCAAACCAGCATTAGTTGAAAATGTTCAGAAATTAAATAAAAACAAGTTTTATTAACTGAAAGTAAGGAGCGACGTTAAAACTGAAAATGAACAATAATTATTCCGTATATGAAAGGGGCTGTCCCCTCCTCAACCCCTAGCTCTTTACGCTAAAGTAACGTAAAGAGCAAGGCGTGAAGGAGGGGACAGTCGCTTTCATATACGGTATAATATACAGTATACGGTATATTTTAACTTTTAGTTAAAAAAAAACTTGTTTTTATTACTTAATCTCATAAAGACGATACTTTTTTCAACATATGAAGAACCGTGTATATTGCAATTATATATGTCGGGTTTATGTGCTAAGTAACGCAAGAGACGAAAATTAACATACAAGAGAGTAGTGAAGAATTATGGTATACAAAGTAATATTTGGCAGGGATAGTCACTAGTGATAAATCACTAGGGGTGGCAACATGATTGGATGATTTTCGGGAATTTGGGTAACCAAATTTTTTTTGGGGTGGCAAATAGATTTTCGGGGGAATCTCTGAAAATTTGGGAATTGTGCAAGCCCAGCTTGATTTCTAATCAGGAAAATCAAAATACTTAAACCACTCAAGAAAAGAAAAGCTTTGACTTTGCGGTTGACGCAATAAAGAATTGCCACAAAATTAATTCAAAATCAACCAAACACCGCTGCATCTTCCAGCGGCACGCCAGCAAGATTGTGACACTTCAGTGGCGGTCAACCGAGCCTCTCATTGGCAGCGTTTGGTTGATGCGCCGGCGTGGTGCTGGGGTCTAGGTAAGACACACAGCGCTACAAACATCAGAATCAACTTAAAAGGACAAGTTATGTCATGGGAAGATGTGTCTGAAATCCCCCTTCGCCCAAAACTAAAAATTTTCCAAAATTTTACTTTAGAAGCTTTTTTAAATATTTCTAAAGCACTAAGACATAGAGCGCTAAAAACATCAGAATCAACTTTAGAGGATAAATTATGTTATGGGAAGATGTTTTTGAAATCCCCCTTCCCCCAAACTCAAAATTTTCTAAAATTCTACTTTAGGAGCTTTTTAAATATTTCTAAAGCGCTAAGACATAGAGTGCTAAAAACATCAGAATCGACTTCAGAGGACAAATTATATCATGGTAAGAGGATTTAAAAATCCCCCTCCCCCCACATACAAATACCCCCGTGGAAACTGAGACTTTTCAAATTTCAAATTATCAACCAGATTTTTGTGCATGAAGGGGGACTGGGATGAATGGTAAGGGGGATTTCAAAATAATCTTCCCATGACATAATTTGTCCTCTGAAGTCGATTCTGATATTTGTAGCGCTCTATCTATTAGTGCTTTAGAAATATTTAAAAAGCTCCTAAAGTAGAATTCTAGAAAATTTTGAGTTTGGGGGTAAGGGGTATTTTAAAAGCCTCTTCCTGTGATATAACGTGTCCTCTGAAGTCGATTCTGATGTTTTTAGCACTCTATCTATTAGTGCTTTAAAAATATTTTGAAAGCTTCTAAAGTAGAATTTTGGAAAATTTTGAGTTTGGGGGGAAGGGGGATTTCAAAAACATCTTCCCATAACATAATTTATCCTCTAAAGTTGATTCTGATGTTTGTAGCGCTCTATGTATTAGCGCTTTAGAAATATGTAAAAAAGCTTTGAAAGTAAAATTTTTGAAAATTTTGAGTTTGGGGGAAGTGGGATTTTAAAAACCTCTTCCCGTGATATAACGTGTCCTCTGAAGTCGATTCTGATGTTTTTAGCGCTCTATGTCTTAGCGCTTTGGAAATATTTAAAAAGCTCCTAAAGTAGAATTTTAGAAAATTTTGAGTTTGGGGGGAAGGGGGATTTCAAAAACATCTTCCCATGACACAAATTGTCTTCTAAAGTTGATTCTGCTGTTTGTAGCGTTTTATGTCTTAGCGCTTTAGAAATATTTAAAAAGCTCCTAAAGTAGAATTTTAGAAAATTTCAAGTTTGGGGGGAAGGGGGATTTTCAAAACCTCTTCCCGTGATATACCGTGTCCTCTTAAGTCGATCGTGATGTTTTTAACACTCTATCTATTAGTGCTTTAGAAATATTTTAAAAGCTTCTAAATTAGAATTTTAGAAAATTTTGAGTTTGGGGGGAAGGGGGATTTCAAAAACATCTTCCCATAATATAATTTTTAATCTAAAGATGATTCTGATGTTTGTAGCGCTCTATGTCTTAGCGCTTTAGAAATATTTAAAAAAAACTTCTAAAGTAAAAATTTGGAAAATTTCGAGTTTGGGGGGAAGGGGGATTTTCAAAACCTCTTCCCGTGATATAACGTGTCCTCTGCAGTCGATTCTGATGTTTTTAGCGCTCTATGTTTTAGAGCTTTAGAATTATTTAAAAAGCTCCTAAAGTAGAATTTTAGAAAATTTTGAGTTTGGGGGGAAGGGGGATTTTAAAAACCTCTTTCTGTAACATAATTTGTCCTCTGAAGTCGATTCTGATGTTTTTAGCACTCTATCTATTAGTGCTTTAGAAATATTTTAAAAGCTTCTAAAGTAGAATTTTTAAAAATTTTGAGATAGGGGGGAAGGAGGATTTTCAAAACCTCTTCCATTGATATAAAGTGTCCTCTGATGTCGATTCTGATGTTTTTAGCACTCTATGTCTTAGCGCTTTAGAAATATTTAAAAAGCTCATAAAGTAGAATTTTAGAAAATTTTGAGTTTGGGGGGTAGGTGGATTTTAAAATCATCCTCCCATGATATAACGTGTCCTCTGAAGTCGATTCTGATGTTTTTAGCACTCTATGTCTTAGTGCTTTAGAAATATTTTAAAAGCTTCTAAAGTAGAATTTTAGAAAATTTTGAGTTTGGGGGGAAGGGTGATTTCAAAAACCTCTTCCCGTGATATAACGTGTCCTCTGAAGTCGATTCTGATGTTTGTAGCGCTCTATCTATTGGTGCTTTAGAAATATTCAAAAAGCTTCTAAAGTAGAATTTTGGAAAATTTTGAGTTTGGGGGAAGGGAGATTTCAAGAACATCTTCCCATGACATAAATTGTCCTCTAAAGTTGATTCTGATGTCTGTAGCGCACTATGTCGTAGCGCTTTAGAAATATTTAAACTATTTTAAACGCTTCTAAAGTAGAATTTTGAAAAATTTTGAGGTGTGGGGGAGGGGGGATTTCAAAAACATCTTCCCGTGATATAACGTGTCCTCTGAAGTTGATTTTGATGTTTTTAGCACTGTATCTCTTAGTACTTTAGAAATATTTTAAAATCTTCTAAAGTAGAATTTTAGAAAATTTTAAGTTTGGGTGGAGGGGAATTTCAAAAACATCTTCCCATGACATAATTTGTCCTCTAAAAAGGATTAGGTTATTTTTACTGGTCTCTCCTGTCAAATTCTTTCCCTAATTAATACAGTTTAAATGGTCTTATCAACAGAGTTGTTTGGCATGTGCCTGCTACCCTTAAGGGTAAAGGTTTCTGATAAGGCAAGTGTGACATCACAACAAACCTGGTTTCATATACCATAAAGAAAGTCGGCATGGGTTTAAAATTAAATGACTTAGGATTTAAATAGAATTTTGGAATATATTTTAATGAACAAGGTTAAAAGCAGAAGTCGTGTAAGATAAGCAGTGATTTATATTTATAATAGTAATATATGATGAAATATTAGTTAAAAACAACTAGTACTGTGCAGTAATTTACCATTATATAGAGGGGGGGGGATGAGTAGAGGTAGGTACTTCAAAGTACCTTCCCGGGACAAACCTTAGCATGTATATCCATCCCTGAAAGTTTCATTTTCCTAACCCAACCCCTTTCCAAGATAGCCAAAAGTAACTAAAGTAGAATTTTACCAAATATAACACTCATTTCTGTTGTTGCAAATTCTCTCTTGTTTCAACCCATGTACCTACAAATTCAATCAATTGTGACAAAACAAGAACTAGAAAAACATTGACAGAAAGGGGTGGATCCAAGATTTTTTTTAGAGGAGGGGGGGGGGGCAAAAAAGGTTGATTGGAAAAATAATTTTTAGGGGATACAAAATAGGTTGATCCAATAAACTTGCATTAGGAGCAAGTTTATTTAACACAAACTTGAGTTAATTAAATAAATTACACTACTTTAGACTATGCTAGGGGGGGGGCACACTCCCCCCTCTCTGGATCCACCACTGGTGACAGGCAGCAGAATGCCTTTGAAATATATAATTTGGGCTATATATTTGCACATTAGGGTGGCTGGAGGTATATATTTGCACATTTTGGGGGGGTTGGGGGTAAAATTGAAGAAACTTAAAGAAGCTTAGAAGTAATTTTGAAAATAATTTGCAATAGAAATGAGTGTTATATTTGGACTCAGGATGAAATTCTGATGCTAGTGGTATGTTTTTTTTTATCTATCTGATTAGTCTGTTAATATAAACCTTATCCCTTATTGTACCTGCAAGCAATGAGGGGAAAACTTGCCTTAATACCTTAATTACCTTAATTCGCACTTCGGAGCAAATTAAGGTCCGTACTGGATCTGTTGTGCTCCGGGTCAAATGATGGCAAAAATTTGTCACTGTGTTAGGGCCCAGTGACACGCCATAGGAGAGGTCTGCTGGAGAGATGCAATTTAAGCCCACTCGGTAGCGGTGGCCACGAGGTAGGTATGGCCCGTAAAGACCATTCTCAGTGGTATAGAGGTATAGAGCTGATACCGCTGCACAACAGCAACTTCAGATCGAGTATGCGAGATGGTTGGGTATGACAAGCGGCATCAGCCTCCTAGCAAGACCCTTATTATGATAAAGTTGGCATCAGTCAGTAGTTGAGTGGGATGGACAGTCCCACTCATATTTCCAGGGCTTGTTATTCCATTCCATGTCAAGTCTGGATTTGAAGGACACAGCCGTAGGTGCAGTCGCCATTTCAGCTTGAAGGCTATTCCAATTTTTGACAACACACTCAGAGAATAAGTGTTGCAGTGTTCTTGTTTTAACAAAATGTTTTGACAGCTTATGTGAGTGTCCTCTTGTCTGGTGCTGACTTGAATGTTTGGTAAAGAGGGGGTTATTTGGTTGTGCGTTATACTTGTAGGTCAGCATCATATCACCACAGCGGCGTCTGAAGACAAGTGTTGGCAGCTGCATGCGTTCCAGTCTCTTGTTGTACGGGAGATCTCGTAGGCCAGCTATGCACTTCGTGGCACGTCTCTTGGAATTAACTTGGGTAAAATTCTTCTTTAACCTTCTTTTGGCTATCTTGGAAAGGGGTTAGGTTAGGAAAGTGAAACTTTCAGGGATGGGTCTACAGGCTAAAGTATGCCCCAAGAAGTTATTTTGAAGTACCTACCTCCACTTCTTCTCCCTCTAGAGGGTCCTGAAATGTGTCTACATGACTGGTCTTTGCTTATTGAAATTTTGACAAAACACCAAATTACCTTAATTTTCAATTATCAGTTTCTTTTTCTGTGGCTTTAGTTCTGAAAATGTAATTCCTGTTATTTGAGTAGAATTTTAAGTCATATCCCTGTTTTTTTTTTTTTTTTAAGCTTAGGAAATGTATTTGCATATCTTTAAAACCCTATAAATTGGGATTGAGTAAAGTTGTAGAGCTGAAAAGAATTTTGCTGTACTTCATTTAAGCAGAAGATTGATTTTGCAAGGTTTCACTTTTATAACACAACATATTTTAAAGGTCAGGACCCTCGAGAGAGAGAAGGATTGGATGTAGGTACTTCAAAATACATTCCTAGGACACCCTTTAGCCTGTGGACCCATCCCTGAAAGTTTCATTTTCCTAACCTAACCCCTTATCAAGTTTGCCAAAATTAGCTAGAATAGAATTTTACCAAAACTTAACTTGAGAGGTTGTTTTCAAGCAGTTTGTGTGTAGCAATTGCATTTCCTCTCTTCCTTTGATAGACTAGGGTGGGTAGTTTGAGGGACACAAGGCATTCCTCACACAACTTGTCTTGCAAAGCTGGTATAAGCCTGGTTGCTCATGGGGTGTTGAAAAAATATTGTAGTTTTTTACCACAATTTGTAAAGGAGGGAATTTTAGGGAAATTTTAGACCTTCAACACACTGTGCTACCATGTAGGTTAATTGCTGATAGCTGTTGACACTAGTGGCATATCAGTGTTTACATTAGTGTTGCAAATCTTGCAACATGTTTCACAGTAGAAAAAAGTAAAAATTATTTTATTATGATGCTTTTATATGATGCAAAGATTTTCTCTTAATGTATTTATGTGATACAGTATAATTGGCCAACACTGTTTTTTATGACAATAAACCCAGTATAAAATAGGCCTTTGTAATATGAAATATGTGTTCTATCAACATGTATAATTTTGGTGAATTAGTTCTTCACCTCATCTCACCTTAGCTAATGAAAAAGCATGTTGGCAAAATCATAAGTTGATAGAAATATCTGTCAAGAATCAATTATTATAAAAATTAATTCAATTGTACATTTAGATCTAATTGTAGCTCTTGGATTGGCCTATTATAGACTGTCCTTGTACATGTATTTAAATGGGTAGTTTTTTTCTTTTTTTAAGGTTGAGTTGCATTCTATGTTTTTACTATAGTCCCCCCCCCTAATAAAAAAGAAAGATAACTTCCTATCATATTATTGTCCTGCTCTCTTTGTTTATATTAATGCTTAATTTGAAGTCTTAAGAAATAACTGTTTTTCAAAATTGTTAAAAATAAAGAATTTCATTTGAACTAGTTTCATCAGTCTGCAATTTTTTATATTTTCTATAAACCCTTTATGGATATTTCTCCTGTTGGAAACAGAAGAAATCTCCTGTTCAGAACTTAGTAGTACTGAAGCTGGGATCTGTGGTGTTGTTATAAGGGCAATGTGGAACTTTCAATTAAAGAGTTCAGGAAATTATCATCTAATAAAAATAAATTGGTGGACTGGGTTCTTTAGGCCTGATTGTGAAAAAAATTATATATTTTCTGCTTCAAAGGCTTTTAAGTTTGCTTATTTTGTTATCAGATTATAATTCTGATAGGTGCAGCACTTTTAAAAGATTTGGATCTTATAATACTGAGATAGAACCTACCCCCCAGAAAATCACTTTAATTAAATTGGCCTGAAATTCAGTTTCTTCAATGAACATTTTGAATGGAGAAATATTGCCTCCTTAGAAAATATATTGATGTATTGCATTAAGTAGAATGGTATGTCTATAACACCTCTCTTAAATGATGACAGACTTTTAGCACAAACAAGACCATCAGCCAATGAGCTCCATAACTTCAGCCCTTTAGAAAATGTGTCACTGAGGCTCTGTTTGGTAGATTTTGTTTGTATGCTGGCATGTTTCCTGATACCTTGAAAACTTAAAAACAAAACAATTGATTTCAGTCTTACAATATCAATCCCTTAGATAATAGGATAAGTATTAATGAGGTCAGTTTCAAGTCCTGAACAATTAGATCTCAGCAGTAATAGTACTTAGAATAAGAAAATTATCAAGAACATCTTTATCTTTCCACTTGATATGGTCATGTATTCATTGACTGATTTTGGGTTATCAGTAACTTCCCAAGTTAACTCAGAACCTGATCATTAAAAGTGTCTTTACCAAAAGGGCAGCAGTCTTCTCAACATATTTAACTTGGGTTGGGCTATTTTTTGTTGTGATTTATTGAGTAAGCTGGTCATACTGCCCAATTTTTGTTTGGCATTTGACATTGCATTCAAGGTACTGGCCAACTGCTACTTTTACAAGGGACACTTCCATTCAAGTCTGAGGCACTGTTTCATCTTAGTTATCAAACTATGTTCATTTATTAAAATGTGAGTGAATTTTATGAATAGCCATAGTGTGAAGAAAATGCAGCCAATCTATTGTCTAAGGCAGTGTTATGACTGGCTTAGGAGTCAGCCTTTTCTAGGGTTAGTATGAAGTTGACTAATTCAGTCTCTTGTATATACATACTACTACTAACAAGTCGCCACAGCACCAAGCCGCTTGAGGCTACAAGCTATGCATGCTCCTCCATCCCAATCTATTAAAAACCTCCCTCTTTACACCCTCCCATGAAGTTCCCATTTTCCTTAAATTTTTCTTTATGACAGCATCCCACCTCAACTGCAGACAACCTGCTTTCCATTTAGTCCTAGATGGTTGGTTGAAAAGGACAATTTTTGGCAGTCTGTCATCTTTCATCCACAGAACGTGCCCTAGCTATCTCAATCTTTATCTTGTTTTAGCATTGAACCACACTTTATTGAAATGTGACTCATGTAAGGATTTTCAATCCCTGCTTTTGGAGCATCAAAAGTAGGAGTCAGCAGCATATCTATTTTTGGCTGAAACAGAAATGTTTAAATAATGGTAAGTAGAAAGCCAAACTCTGATGATGGGGAAAATGTACATGCCCAGGCATGGAAAAACTTCCAAAGCTGCCAACACTTTAGCAGCACAACTTGTGTTTTGACATCAGTATTTTTATCTGTAAAAATGCTATTCTCAGACAAAATCTGCAAAAACTACCAAGTACAATTGTTACTTGGCTTTTGCATCGCAGTACATGCCATTCTGTTCTTTTTTTTTTTTCCAAAAACCGAAGTCAACTTCTTTTAACTAAAAACTTCTTTTTAACTAAGTAAACAGGTATTTTAAGAATTGCTCTTGTTGTTCACCAGTCAAGGGGGGGGGTGTGCTGGACTTGCAATTCTGTGCTTGTAAGGGCAGTCCTTATGTTGGTGATCACTTGGTTTGGAAGGGGGGTCAGTGGTGAGACTCTGTAGGCTCAGCCAGAGTTGACTTAGCTCCAAATAGGTATTTGAATATATCTGGAAAGAAAACATCAGAAGTGATGGACAATTTGCCCCCAGCCACACATAGCACTCCTGACCAAATGCAGAGGATCAGGAAACTGGCAGTAGATAAGAGTAAGTTTTATAATCAAGATATATCATAAAAAAATCAATCCAGGCAAAATTTCTTACAAGAAAACTGAATAAAGGTATCCGAAATTATAAGACACAAGATGTATATTTCACAAACGAGGTTTTATTTCCGCCAAAGCTGGCACTAAATCATTTTTGAGAAAAGTTGTAATGAAATATTTGTCAGATGATTTACAAGAAAGTTAAGTTGCTTTTAGCACCAAAGTCAAGAAAGAATTTACCTCTCTTAATTTGCTCTTTTAATTCTAGGTATTGCTAAATGGAGTTGATGAAGAGCTTGTCAAAGGTGTTTCAGATTTACAATTTGAGGAAGATGAAGAAGATGGATTCTGCTCAAAGGTTTTTTTTTTTCAAAAAAGTTTCTTAGCAAAAACTTATATTTGGTTGGTGTTTGCTCTTAGGAAGTAGATGACTGTTGAATTAGTTCAACAGCAGGGTTTACTGAATATATATCTTTATATATACATATATATTAGGAACAGGCAGTGTCAAAATATTTCCAAATTCAGCATCTGTCTGACTTCCCCTTTATGATCTAATTCCCAATGTTGACTTCTGGCCAAATTGAGTATGGCACACTACCAATATATGATTTCTATACTTGACGGTGGGTTTGGTATAAGATAGCTTTCATTAATGAAGACTGTTTGATTCCCCTTTCAGGAGCGCCCCCCCCCCTCTGCCCCTAGATTTTGAAAAATACCTTTTTTGGTATTTTCATTAAAAAAAAAAATAAAAGAACCAATAAACCACAGGGAGGAAGAGAAAGGGACATTAAGAAGCAAGAGGCAACGAGAGACAGGGAAAATACAAACTAACCATGTTTGAAATCAAATTACAATTTAAAAACAAAAATGTGAAACACAAAAACTCTCAGAAAACTTGAAGAATATCATATAAAGACTGGCATTTTACATTAATAATTGTCAGTAATAAGGGGGTATCTGTAAAAATGTTAAACAGAATAAAAAGATGAAAAACCATGTGAAATTGGAGGAAGCTTGAAATCTTTGGGGGACCTGGTTAAAATATGTCTCCTATCTATGTCCTATATTATAAATAACATTAAAAGAAGAAAATAGAGAATGCCAGGTTGATAGAATTACTTCATTTGCTGATATCTTACATTTTGAGATTTTGCAAGTGAAAAAAATCAAAGCTAAATCAACAATGATTGTTTATAAGTTGGTAAAATGACAAAAATAAAGAAAAGGGAGAGTCCCAATACCAATCCTTATGATAGAATAATCTTTGATTTTCTCTGTGTAAAGATTTTTATATTTTTTGTGTGTGTTATTTGGATGTCTTAGGCTGATTAAGTCAGGATCAATTGCTTTTTTCTAAGCACCATTTATTTTCCACTTAATTTCTAATAAAAGGAAAAAAAAAATCAAGAATGCATGAAACAGAAGTTTTTAATGTTCTATTTGCGTCATCATATTGTCCCTAGCTTACTCAGCCTACCTATATTCTACCAACATCTCATTTTGTAGGATTTACCTGAGCATGCATGTCACTACTGCAGCATACACGACCCAGGAACAGTTCTAATGTGCAATATATGTAAGAAGTGGTTTTGCAATGGACGGGGCTCTACATCTGGATCACACATCATCAATCATTTGGTTCGAGCAAAACACAAGGTAAGAACTTTTTTAAACAGTCCCTGCATTTAACATTTTTATGAACAATGAATATTAACAATTTTTAATAATTCAAAAGTAATCCAAATATATATGCATTTATACCCTTTGACGTATTGCTTTATAGATAGATAGATGTGTCTTTTCCAACAATTAATATACAATACATTTAAAAAATAAAAGTTACTTACGTTGTCAAATCCTTTTTGTAGGGTTCTATGGATTGAATGAAAGGAGACAAAAAAGGAAACAAACCCACTATAAAAAAAAAAAATGATGAAGTGTTGTCTGTTGCTCTTTATCCATTGAAAATTAAGCCAGAAAAGTGCCATATGCTAGAGACAATACTGACTTACATTTTCAACTTGGTTCTTAGACAACCACCATATGGAGGTTTTAAAGAAGAAGAAAAATTATTCAGAAACTATTTTTTTTTAAATTTTTCTGAAGGTACTAACAGGGTGACACTTCTTATCTGACTGAGGGAGGGAAGGAATCTGAGAAGTTGGCAACCGCAACTTAAGACTGGTAAACAAGGCAATTTGTTTTATCCCAGACGGTCTTGTGGGTTACGAATGTTTTGCTCGAATGCTAAGAAGCATAAGAGGTTTGCTGCCATAGTTGCACTTTTTTGGATGAGGGAGGAGCTCAAAAGACTGTATGGGGTGTTGAAAAAATATCATAGTTTTTTACCACCATTTGTTGATGCTAGTGGCCTATCATTGTTTACATAGGTGTTGCAAATCTTGCAACGTTTTTCACAGTAGAAAAAAGTAAAAACTATTTTATTATGATGCTTTTATATGATGCAAAGTGTTTCTCTTAATGTATTTAGATCAGGGCTTCCTAAACTTTTTGCATTCACAACCCCATTTATGATTGCAAGTTTCCTGGCGACCCCATATGAATATAATTGAAAGACAAATGAATATTTTTGATGATTTATTTATTAGGTAAAAATATATATATACACATGAAAATATATAGCATTATAATTCGTTTAGAAACATACAAAAATCTAAAATAAAAAATTCCACAAAAGTTGGAAAGTTGTCTTTATTATACTTATAAAAATTATATGCCATTTTTTCCATCAAAATGGCATTTTTTGCAATAACGTAAACAAAAGAGAATTCTGACCGTTTTAAGCTTAGTTCTGACAGAGCGCGAATTTCGTATCGCCTAGCGAATTTCGCGTCGCCCCGCAGAAAAAATACGCTTCGTTCATCGAAATCTTCGCTTCGCAGCGCTTCAAGGTCAAGTTGAAAAAATTCGCATCGCTATCATCATTCGCTCCAGAAATAAACACACAAGTGGATATTGAAAAACTTATTAATCTAATTTCTACTTATCCTTGTATATACAACATAAGACAAGCTGCAACAGCACTGATGAGTCTTTTTTTCGTTTACTTTTAAACTGGATTTTCTCAAGAGTAACGAAATTCGCGGACTTTGAGAGCTACATAGTGAATTCCGCAAAACGGCGCGATGCGAAATATCGCAGAGTGAATTTTGTTCGCGCTATGTCAGAACTAAGCTTTAGTTCAATCGAATATATTCGAACGCAGTCGTTGGTTGGTAGATATTAAATTAAAATGAAAGGATAAATGAGATGAATGTGCCTGTTTTCTATTGGATAACAAATTAAATCTTGGTGGAATGTTTGATACTGCTGGACGTAAGACCTCTTCAACATTTTTTAGCGCTGAATGATATTGGGGTTTGATATTTGCTAAAGCTCAGAAAGTAACTTCACATAAATATATGGTTTTGAATGGCAGAAGAACATACAATGCCATATATGTGATTGTGGGAAATTCAGTTCTAGTTCTCATCCAGAATTCAGTCAAGGGCTTTTTTGGAAATTGTAGTTTTAAGTTTGAGTCTCTCGAAAGCTCAGCAAATTCCTCTTGAGCTTTAAGTGGTATGTGATCAATCTCAGTTAAATCAATACAAAACGGATTTTGAATCCAAGCTATCTTTTTGAAATCAATATTTAATATAAAATGAGTACCAAAATATGTTTCTAGCGCTTTTAGTGGGTGTTCAGACGCTGGATCCTGTCTCAGACTCCATCCAAGCTTCTTGCTCAGAATGGTTGTAAGCTGAAAATAGGAACTATTGAGCAACATTTTCAGAACTGAAAACACCTATTTAGGTAACAATAATGATTGTGAATTTTCTATTTCTATGTGTCATTAAGGTCATTAAGTTGTGAATTTTCAGGAAATTCTGGAGAGGGATATTGAAATAAATCGAAAGTAAAGTAAAAGTCGAAAAGTGAAAGTATTAAGATAACTGATACTTATATTAATAAATAGATAAATTCTAAAACTTATAAAATTAAAATGAATAATAGAATCAATCATAAATAGGTGGTCACAGTAAGTTGAGTACTTTAGCAACTTTTATACAAACAAATTTTTAAGTTCTCAGTTGGGAGCTTAAAGCGTTGGAAAGTCTACGCGAATGAAAGGACTGTGAAGTATTTGTAATCAAGATTTCTAACCAGCTAAAAGATTCAAGAAAAGGTATATGCATATTTAGACAACTAAGGAAAAATCTAAAAGGAGTCTTAACATACAGTTACCAACGCTCAATGATTCCTTGCTCTCCAACAGCTTCTGCTATCACAAAATAAATCATCCTTTGCTTCCAAAGTGTCACAAACTTTTTAATTATTTTTTATATAATTTTGTTTAACTACTGTTATTATTACATCTAAAAACTCACTGCAGTGCCAAGTCGCGTTCGCCTCCTCCATCCCAATCTGTCCAAAGCCTCTCCCTTTCCACCCTCCCAAGAAGTTCCCATTTCTCTTAAATCATTCCTTAGGACATTCTCCCACCCCATTTGGGGGCAACCTGCTTTTTATTAGGCCTTAGACGGGTAGCCAACAAGGACAATATTTGGAAATCTGGCATCCTTTATCCGCAGAAAGTGTCATAACCGTTTCATCCTTTTCTCATAGGCCTAAAAAGTGCGATTGAACTACATTTTTCAAACAGCTTACTATTTGAGATACGGTTAGTCAGTCGGGTATCTAAAACAATCCTTAATTTTTCTGGAAAATATCTTGCAAATCCTCCTCGTTTTTTGCAGCCCTCACGCTTCAGAATCACACTTGACCACTGTCATCACTGTAGCTTCCTAAATTATAACCTTGTTTCGCAGACTTATCTTCCTATTCTTCCAAACTTTTTTAAGTAATTTGTTTCCTACAGAATCTGGGCTAATGCCTATAATTGCCACTCTCACTCTTCTTAGCTTTCTTACGGAGGGGCTTAATTAGAGTTTTGAGAAATCGTTCAGTACTTCTGATTTTTCAAAAATTATGCTCACAATATTCATTGATTCATCTCTAACCTCACGACCACCATATTTAAAAATCTCATTTACCGCACTATCAGCACCTGGGGCCTTATTATTTTCTAATCCTTTTCGTACTCCACTTTCACTATATCCTCACAAAATAAATCTTCCTTCACGTCCAAAGTGTCACACACTTTTTCATTCTTTTCTATATCTTTTCCTGCAACTCTATCCCGGTTTAGTATCTTTTCAGAATGTTCTGCCCATCTCTCTTTAACTCTTTCCTTATGGCGAATTGTTGCCCCGTTCCTACCTTAACTGAAACATGTCCACGTTGACTTTTCCATCTCAATTTATTAACAGGTCTTTAAAATGTATTACTGTTATGTTGTCTGGCTTCTTCTTCCCGTTCTTCGGCTATTTTATCTATGGCCTCCACTCCACTTTCTTTACACTCCTCTTATTTTCATATGATCTATCACTCATGTAATTCTTGTACAGGCCCGTCCGCCTTTCTATTAACGGTTATGTAAAGACTCATTTCGATCGGCTCCATCCAAATTATTCCGTTATGGTGGCGCTTTTTGCAACTCTATCATTTCCCATATGTTTCAATCGGCGTGGTTTATTGGTCAAAAGTAAAATATAGGGCGGACCAAAGCCAACCAATGTAATTTACTCTTGTTTAGCATGTAGGTTTGACAACTTCGGTCTACGGAAATTCTACTGCGATGTACTGAGCCGACGGCTTTCTGATAAGATTTTGAAGTGAGATTGAAAAAAGAAAGAAATAACGGCTGAGCAGTTTTTGGCACCTGGTATTTTTTTCAGGTTTAGCTGTAAATCTGAAAGGATTGTTTTCTAGTCAAATTACCAGTTTTTTTCTTCAAGGATGCTTGCACAATATGGTTGAATCGGGTTAGCTAGCCATTTTTAGGGGGGTAGAAAAACGTTAAAAAATAAAATAATTTATATAATTTTCGCCTGCTTTCCCATTTAAAAAAAAAAATAAAGAGAGAAAAGACGGATTTAAACTGAATTAAGCTTCTTCCACTGCTCTATTTAAATTTAACCCGTTTTTTCTGTCGTATGCTTGTTTTAAAGTCAATAATCTCTAGGTTGTTTTCCCCGTCGGTTAAGTTTGTAGAGCATTGTTGACAAGCTTTTTGTGAGGTGATAGCTTTCTTATTACAAAACAAAACATTTGTTGTAAAATAAAAGATTTCATATATATCCGTACCAGACCGCCAGAACCTGAACCTTTCTTTAAAAAATCACAGTTCATATATAATCCAGTATGATCATTCTCTATCTCACCCATTATAAAAACCCGGGCCGGGGTGCGAGTGCTCCGGAGAACGTTTTTGCAGATATAAACATAGGCGAAGTCAGATTAGCGGGAATGCTGGTTAGTCTGTTTCCGTCTGTTTCCATCAAAGTCAATTTAAGCAATTGTAAATAGACTAACCTGCATTCCCGCTAATGCAGAAATAAGTGGGAGGAGCTTTTTGTTCGCAACGAGAACGAAGACCAGAAATGATCTGCGATAAGCTTACTGGTATATTCTGTCTACTGTGTTAAAAAATATACAGATGTAGAAGTACAGACCTCAAACAATGTGGTAAAGGGAGGTTGACCGTAGGTACTTCAGAGGTATATACTTTTTTTTTATTTCAAAACATTTTCGAAAAGGCAAAATCACCTTTGTACCGTAAAAACTGGTTTACTCCGTAAGGAGCCAAGCATAAACGATATTTACATTTTATGCCAGAGTCCCATCAAGGTCACGCTTGTCGACAAAAAAAATATGAATGACCAAAGCCGTATCCAAGTGGGAAGAGTTGCCGGGTTTGACCCACCCCTCCCCGAAATTTCGGCTTTCTCGTAAAAAAGTAACAAAAATTATATAAAATCATTTTTGAAGTTTTCTTGTCCCCCCCCCAAAAAAACAAATCCGTCCGCCCAAAAAAACCCTCCGGGATACGCCCTGGCAAATGAGATGTGGTTGTGCTTGATTTTAATGTCAAACTCATATTTAAGAAGCAGAAACCTAAGATGGCAAGAAACTGGTTAGAAAGGATTGCAACACTTGTTTGTTTCCAACTATTCGTGAAACTAACGAACAATTTACTCGTTTAGAAGAGTTTTATTCATAGCTCATATCATAGTTTTAGCACCAATTTTCACAAGATATATACAACAAAGCAAATGTAACACATTAGCAAGATACATATTCTTATTGTAGGCTAGTGAGGCAGGAGAGGGTGGTGACAGACGCCTTAAATAGTGCATTAAAAGGCGCATTAAAAAAAAAATACCAAAAAATAATTGTTTGGTTATGCTGATTCCAATAGTATCGATTTCTTTAACTTTCAAGTTAATCATCGAAAGTTACGAGCCCCAGCAAACTCATCGAATTAAAAAAAAAGGGGGATAAACACCCCCAAAAGGCAAGCGATATTCACAATAATCAAACCATCAAATTCAACGTATCAGAGAACCCTAGTATAGAGATTCTATGTACTAGGGTATAAAGAAATTCGGGTACTTTTTGCTCAAATATGGTTGGTCATAACTTTTTGGTCATGGATCAAATATTATGATATAGACAATCGCTTTAAGATCATCTATAAACTATATAGGCAATCAATTTAGGATCATCTATAAGCTATATATTGATATTCCCAGCTTTAGAGGAATGTTATATAGTGATACATTAGTACCTAGGAAGTCACGCAGTCCTAAAAGAGCGGGAGGGGTGCCATACAGCTCACGCTATGTGTTTTAGCACTCTCCGTTAATCTCTAGCTAAATATGGAGTGAGGTCTAGGAAGAGGGGTTAGGAATTAAACACCAGTCTCTCTTCATTTCAAATAAGCCACATAAATGTGGGGTGATAACTTTCGTCTTGTTGCATAAAAATGTTTGGTACTTATGTGTTATCCCGACCTCACTTAAGAAGTGCAGTTAGAAAACAATTCTTACTTCATAATATGCAGAATAATTGTAGCTAACATGTTTAGCATGGAGCCCCGTCATACTTAATTCCTAGCCCCCCTGATGTGCAAATAAAATAACCCATATTTTATACTATCCGTGCATTCTGCCATACGAAACTATTTTTTACAGTTTTTGTTTCGTTACAGTTGGTTCAATACAGTTACACGGGATGAAACAATAGAGGCGTTGCGAGAATAGACGTGCCAGATTTTTTCTTTGATAAAATAAAAGATATTTTTCATATTCATACCAGAACAAAAGGGATATGGGTGGGGAAATCATGTGTCAGTGAAAATTCCGAATGAAAACTTGTAGTAAAATACGACAAAAGTTAAGTTAAGAATAACTACGAGCTATTCGTTAGGAAATAAGCATACGCGATATAACGACATTTAACGTCTGAGTCGAATTTGTCGACAAAAACCAAGTTTTATGAACGATATAGGGTTTTTACATGATTTTAGCGTCAAGCTCGTAATTCAGAAGCAGAAGACAAGAAATTGGTTTGAAAATCTTGCAACACGCATCTAACAAGTGTTATTCATAGCACATATCTAGTTTTATCAGCAATAACATAAGACATAACAAAGCCAATATAACATTTTAGCTAGAAACATTTTTATAAGTATATACAGTAACTTTATATTGGGCACAAAAAAATAAAATTAATATCAAAGAGTGTTTAGTAAACAATCCGATGGTAACTTTGAAGCGAAATGTACTGGTTTACTCTATTAGAAAAATAAACAATTATGTTCATTAAAATATTGTTGAATAAACAAAATAAGAAGGAGAATCAAGATCGACTTTGCTCTTGTACAGATGTACTTGTCCAAACGATATTTCTCGTATTCAATGTAGATTATTGTAATTGATTTCTATTGATTTTCATCACCGAGACCAGTGAAAACCATTCTTCTTCTTATTGGCCGTCAGTATTGAAAACAAATTGAAAATGACTGTAATAAGCTAAGCTGAGCTCAAAATTAACTAAAAAAATTCGCTTTCGACTAAAAGCTTTAAAATTTTTTTATAAACTATTATGTATTTATACTATTTTATTTTTTTGCATTAGCATTAACCAAACTTGACTTTTTAGAAGTGAAATTACACTGCACCATTAAATTACATATTTGTAAGCTATGAAAATAAGGGAGGAGCTCACAATTCAAAAAAAACGAATTCGTTTTAGAAAAAAACACACTTCTTTTGCTTCATTAGAAGGTAACTACACTAGAGGGTGTGGTCTTTAATGATATTTAGATGAACTTATTTTCTTAGCTATGCACGCTATTTGCAGAAAGTTATAAATCCAATATTTTGAAGGGAGTACTCAAAATAGCAAATATCAAACAGTTTTTGATAACAAACTGTTTCTGCGTCACCTATTATGATGAGAGGGGCCATTGTTTAGGCGGTAGGAGGGGGCAGTAAATCTTGGTTAACGTGGGAGAAGGAGAAGTAGGGGCTGACACCTCAATGCAATTAAATATAGAAATTAGTTTATAAAAGAGCCAATAGTTAGCTCTCTATGATGTCCAAGTATCCGGCCCAGTTTTTTCTATTCCAGAAATGTCACCCAAATTGTACTTTTAGGGTATCATATAGCCCTTTATTAAGGCTTTATCGAGCATAATTTACATATATATATATATATATATATATATATATATATATATATATATATATATATATATATATATATATATATATATATATATATATATATATATATATATATATATATATATATATATATATATATATATATAAACGATAAGAAATAAGAGTTAGCTTTTAAATGTGTCTAGCCCTCTTTGATCTTCCTGTACCTCCAAAGTGACGAAGGAAAAAATATATCGCTGATGTCCATACAAAAAACTGATTAGTTCTAGTTATTCAAGATGGGGGTAATTTACCTTATAAGGTTTCAGCAATGACCATTTAAAGGGTATACTTTTTGATTTGCTAAAACACCATTTTCAATTCCTTTGCAACTGAAAGGGATGATGAACGGGGCTGTTGGAATAGCATGTAGTTCAATTGTGATATTTAGCCTCCTGTGAGGGCCCGAAAGCTGAAGGGAGTAGAAGGGGGGTAGGCACTTCCATTATTATTGGTCAAGGTGACAATATGAAACTCACCATCACCCACCCAAAAACTTGTTTACAATACACTACTTCTACCTGCAGCAACTCATTTATGACAGCCTTATTTGAAAGCCATCCATTGTGAAATTTCTTTGGAAGTAATTAATTAATATTTTTGCTAAATAATACTTTTTTTTCGTTACCTTTTGAGGAAAAATATAATATTAAAATCGTACGGCGACAAATACAACCTTTACTTTTTCCATATGCTGTTCCGTATCGATTATAAAATAATTTCCCAAGCCAAGTTTTCAGAAATCTCCAAAACAATTTAGGGTTGCGTTTTACACGAAAAAACTCCCCTTTCTTCTGAATACTACCCCATATCGAGAGACTCCTCCGTTATGGACCCCCCCCCCTAAGGAAACTTGTGGGAGTGGTACTCCTGGGTCTTCAGCAACCGGTGCGTCCGCCAACATACTCGGGCTATAATTTTAAATTGTTTATGCATCCCAACAATCGGGAGGCGCACGTACCTACATGCTTCGTTTCAGTCTTGGATCAACAAGTTTGGTCAACAAACATTGACCCTAGAAATGATCAATCTTGGGTAACATATGTTTCCAGAAGCAAACATCACGTTTAACTAAAATGATCTCGAAGTTGTCCTGGTCAACAAGCACTACAAGGAAGCAGTTCTCTTTATCTGAAATGTTAAGTTGTCCTTGAATTTGGTAGAAGTATTTGTGCTCCCGTTTGAGTGTTAAACAGCCTTTCTCAGCGCCACAACGAAGAAAAAAGCCTTTTAATAAGTTCAGCTCAACAGCTTATATTACTGTTTTACATTCAGGAATAGTTGTGACTGTTTTTACTTCCACAATAACAGCGTCACCTATTCCATCAGGAGACGTTACAAGCCACCATCTATCCTGGTCAGCAAAAAGACCAAAACAGTCTGATCTTTCAACAATGATGTCCATTTTTCCTCGACGCATTTAATAGCAACTGGTTAAGAAGTAATTCCACGCTCCATTTGCAATGTACAGTGTATTTGTTTCCCAGTAACTATTTCTTCAGGTAGTTCTACTGTGGATGTTGTAGGTCGTCGGATGCAATTTGAATAGAAATTTCTATTATAGATTGACTCCATTCTTTTGGACACCCATTTTGGGTTATCAGATTGTCCAGTTGTGATGCTAGGTAACTGCTGGAGTTGATATTTGGTGGGATTCATTTTTGCTAAGTAGGCTTCTTTCACTTCCTTGAAGTCAGAAGATGGAAGATCTGGCTTTTGACAGTTCTGACCATATTGTGAGTCAAATTTTGGCAGAAATCCGTGCACTCTGCTACCAGTGCTTGCTAGTTGGGTTTTATACCTCCCCCCGCGGTTTTCGAAAAACTTTGGAATTAGTCGTCTCGCGCAACGTGTAAGTTTTTCACGTTTTATTGAGATAAGGTTTACACGTTTTGTCAGACTATGGGTAAATATAATCTTTGAGGAAAGACTATGCCATCCACGACCATGCGATGTGGCAAGAGCTGCTGCCGTGATAACGACGGCATGCGACTTTCTTTTGGATTGGTTGACCTGTTTATGCCTTAAGAATTTAGCACCAACTCTCATAAAAGATTTAGCAAGGTTTGCAGTTGAATCGATCAAAAGGTTGCTAGCTTTACACAATACCTTTCCCAGTTTTTCATTGACTGCTAGCTTTACAACTTCTGGCACCCTGGACAACTTACCTTCAATTGACTCATATTTGCTACATCCAGAGGAACATTTTTGGTGGTCACCAAATACGTGAAAAGGTATATTCTTAATTGGAAATATTAATTTTTCAGTATTTCCACCATCTTAACGATTCTTTTTTTATAGCCCCGCGAAGATTCTTAGTCAGGTTTCAGATGCAGATGTTGGTCATAATTTTTGAAAAATAGCAAGTATTCTTGACAAGGCTGTACAGATCCCGAGTGAAATTTTTCGTGACACAGCGTAAACTTGAGTGAGTGGCGCATAATACACAAGTACCATTCCTCCCCTCTACGGAAAAAAACTCAAATAAATTCTCAAATTTGAAAAGCCTTATTTTCCACGGGGGGGGGGTATTTTCCGTGGGGGTTCAGACTGGCCACCAATTCTAACATATATAAACAACTATAAATAAGAAATTGTCCCTTAATAATTGCGGTTTGTTTCTATTAATCAGAGTATGATGTTTCCTTCCATTATTACCCATATTTTGAAGTGTCTGTTAAAATAACATTTTATCTAGTAATTGTATTGAAATCTTAGCCAAAAATTTTTCATCGGGTTAAGAAAGTGACAATTATAATCGGGTTAAGAAAGTTATAGATATTACTTTTTCTTTCATTGGTTTGACATTACGAACCAAGTGTTGATGAAAAATAAGGGAGAAAACTATACCTACAAAATTTGTTTTTCAACTAAATCTGTAGCCAGTCTAGCCCTTAGTTCAATTGTAACGGTAGTGATTATTACTTGGAAACTGGGGCGGATCCAGTATTTTTTAGGGGGGGGGCGCAAAATAGGTTGATCTGAAAAAAAGTTTGGGGGGGGGGCAAAGTAGGTTGATACAATTAAATTGTGCTAGGAGCAAGTTTAATTAACGCAAACTTGGGTTAATTAAGTAAATTACACTACTTTAGTTTACGCTAAAGTAGTGTAGTGTAAGTATTGTTGGATCCCCCTGGATCCAACAATGCTTGGAAAAAGCGCGAATGGCAAATTTATGAGTATATTTATTTTTTCGCAAGCTAATTTTCAAAAGTTTACCCGTAATTCGGTCAAATGAACGAATATGAAGATAATTTTATCTTTTTCATGCTACATTTTCATTTGCATACTTAGTGTGGATTAGAAGCAAATGTACATAGATTAATGAAACGTACATAAATAAATTAAATTGAGATTTGTAAGCAACTTTGAACAAAATAATACCAAAAGAAATAACTCCTTTTGTTCTATAAAGAAAATGCATCGAATTGGATATCCAAGATTAGATAAAACAGAACAAATGCAAATAAAAAATATTACTTACTTTTTGAACTGTCCTGAGTTTCGCTTCAGCTTCTTTCCTCCGTTTTATTTCCCATAATCAATCACACAGTCCGATACACAGAAAAGAATATTCAAATCACCCTAGCCGAGAACTTTTTGTCTTGTCTGATTGTAAAATTGGTGTTTCTAGACAGGGAGACAAAACGGTAGCCGCCCACTTTAAATGCATTTTAAACAGCCTTCCGAAAGGATCCGCCCTTTATTCTTTGAATGAGAAATAGCGAAGCGAAGTCCATCTATTTTTGTAACAATTTAACATTTTTTGCATTTTCTTGAAAGTTTACGTTATTTTCTACAGAAACGTCTAAGTAATATAAGAAATCTGCCACGGTGACTGCATAGATCTGAAGCTAATGAACAATATGATACAAATACATTGTCTATCCCGTCAAAATAGTAGCTTCAGATTAGTTGCAAAATTCTCTGTTTTTAAAAAGAATTTTTCTGCCTAAGAAAAAAATTTGAATCATATTTCAAAAATATAACTCGGTGAATTCATAAATCTAAGTCTCAGCTATCAAATAGTACCAAAATTGTCATCTTTAGTCGAAAATTGAAGACGGCACGCGGTTTATTTAAAAATGGTCAAAAACATGCATAGTTTACATAAACCTTAAACATAAAGCATCCAACTCGTTTTCCCAGTCCTCGATTTTCAACTTTCAGCCAGTGCTTAATATAGTAAACCGGTACTTATTCTTATTTGTTATCCTTCTATCTCTGTTCTGTTGACTTAATGTTAAATAACAGTCTTGAGTAGTTATTTTCTCTTTCAATTTTCTAGGAGGTAACCCTTCATAAAGATGGGCCACTTGGCGAAACTGTACTGGAATGTTATTCTTGTGGACTGAGGAATGTATTTGTGCTTGGATTTATTCCGGCAAAGGCTGATTCTGTAGTTGTTCTACTGTGTCGTCAGCCCTGTGCTGCTCAAAGCTCACTGAAAGATATGAACTGGTAAGTTGTGTTGTTGTTCTTGTTGATGATTAAGTTTGTACATTTAACTGTAAGGCTCTCGCGATCACAATCAATTCCATGTAATGCTTTCTTGAAATCTTGATAAGGGTAAGAAAAACAATTATCATAGTTTGATTTATATCCTGACTTTTCACATTATCAGTTAGCTTCAGTAAAAATCCCTCTGCTATTCTTAATTACTACTACAACCTAATAAATTATAGGATTTTGTTTATATTTCATGGTCATTGAGATAGTCCCTCGTTTCCTTGCGTAGGGGGTCCTTTGCTTGGACACTAAATAGGTAATTTAATCATCTATAAGGCAACTTTTTCATAAAAGGTGAAATATGATCTAGATAGGTCACCGCTTTTGGGAAAATTCGTTTTTTTTTCAGGGGTGATCGTATCAAACATTGTTTGGTACCTATAATATCATGCAAAAACACAACTAAATCTGCTGGTAGAAGACATGCGACAACAAGCATCACAAACGAAAATGACACACAATGAACTCTGGGGTTATAGGCCAAGGGACAATGAGATTCAAATTGAATTGCAAATTAAAATTACGCACTGCGGAAACTGCGGTTAAAAGATAAGCGACAGCGAGAATCACAATGAACTGCAAACGAAAATAGTCCTTGAGGAAATTTACTGTTAGAAGTGCAACAACGAGCATAAAAATGAATAGAAAATAAAAATGGTACATATTGAAATCTGTGATTAGAAGACAAGCAAAACGAGAATTGCAAACGAAAATGATGCTAAGCAAAGTCTGCGGTTAGAAGACATGCGTTAAATAGCATCATGACTAATTTTAGTCGCTGGAGGTGAATATCGTCAGTGGTGACGTGGCCAACTCCGAAGCAACTAAAGTGAAACACTCAATTTGTTGATAAAAAAAGGCCATCTCTTGAAGTATTTCAAAAAATACTCGTTAAAAAAATATGTACATATTTACAAGCCTGCCAAGTGCCGTACGAAAAGTAATGTGAAATCAAGGTTACTTCTCTACATAGCCGTTTTAACGATTGAGGCTTAAGTAGCATCTGTGAACATGTTTTGTATTACACTTTTCCTAAAACACCGCCAATAATCTTCAGCAAGGTGTGACGTCCTCGGAAAGTTTCAATAATAATTGGCAGTATTTGTTGTTCCCGGGTGCATAAATTTCACAAGCAATCAGCCTCAGTTGCTATAGCCTTGTGTTTGGCAAACATTTGTTTGAATTTTTGGTTTGTCTGGCAACTTGTATCAATTCATTACTTTGTATTTTCGAACGTTCCAATTAAAGAGATGTGGACAGTTCTTCCAGACTGACAAAAATCTCAAAGGAACCCATAGCATTTTGGAGTTACTGTCATGCCTCTTTTATTGGGAATTCGACCTTGTTTTTATTTTTGTGCTATCTACATTAGGGACGACTATATGAAGGAAACTTATGAGAGATTAGTACTCTCATTATTAATCGTTGTTATATTCCGTGTTCATTTCTAAGGATTTTCCACCAATTATGGACATATGGAGAGAGTTTAGCTTCCCCGCTACCCTCTTTGTCCAGATTTTAATTGTGTCCTTGTAATGGTATTCAGAATTTTTGATTCATACCTAAATGTATTGGCAGCTTCAGTGTTGTAAAGTGTGTTGTTATAATCTTTAATCAACATAATTATTAATGGGGACCAACAGTATCGAAAATCAAGTAGTCTTGGTTGGAATAAGCTGAGTGATTATGAAGTCCTATAGATTTCTGTCCAAAGGTTAAAATAAGTTCTATATATAAAACTAAAGTTGTTTTTAAAGTCTTTAAGATTAATTGGAGAAAGAAAATGCTAATAGAGGATGGATTAACGTTTAGCTGATATTTCACAAATAGCCTTAACTTTCTTCTCCATAGATTGTTATCTAAGGAATTCCTATAGTCAAGGTATTTTGATATATACAAAAGACGAACAAATCTGATAAACCAAAACTTAATTGCATTTGAAAAAGTGAAAAATACATTTCTTATAGAATAACCGTAAATGTCTCAACTCCAATTGTTTAGTGGCAAGGATTGATTTTTTTTTTTTTTTTTTTTTTTTTTTTTTTTTTTTTTTTTTTTAACTTAAACCTGTCCATATAGACTTCAGGCATATAGTCTGGTAAATCTACGAAACTCTGGGACAAAATTGCAATATAAAATATTTTTACACCGTCTTGTAGAGAAAAAAATGCTGTACAATATATCAAAAATCCCCAAAAATCCCCTTGGCGGAACAGGGTAAAAAACAGGGGAAAAGGGGGAAAATAGTAAAAATTTAGGGGCAGATTTATTGTGCACTTGAACTTTACGTCTGCTCTTTTTCTGCGCGGAGAAATCGAAAAAAGAATGTTGTGTTGTTTTATCGCTGGACTTAGTTCTATTTCCCCCTTTAGTGTGGGAGAGGGAGGGGGAAAGCAGTATCCTCGAGAGTTGTGCTATATGGCTGGTCAAAATGTTGCCTCCTAGGTTTTTTGACTTGATGATTTCAAAAAACATGGTATTAGATTCGTATCTTGCTTTTTTGCAGTGTTTTTACCGTAGGGGAGACAATGCATCGGGTTTTCGGATTACGTGGGCAGATTCCTCCCACACTAAAGGGGGAAATACTTTGACTATATATTTTGACTATCTGCCACACTAAAGGGGCAGATTTACTTTGACTATATAATAGAATCATAAGACAAAACTACATGTAAAAAACGAAACAAATCAGGTAACTTCGGTAATCACAGCAAAAGATAATTACGGTTTTGATTGAACTAAAAAGGATAAGATCAAGGATTTGTACTAAACATCGTCTCTTCACCGTTATAAAAAAAGACATGTTTATTGGAACATGCAATCCCTTGGCAGTCTTTGCAAGCAAGTGTGCGAGGCAATCCATTTTTTCGGCAGCTACAGCGAGAAGTGTCACAATTGGAACGCGTGCAGCTGCAACGAATCACATTTAGCAGGTGATGCGGAGCAGGTCCGATTTCTCTCATGATTCTTAAGTACTCCGAACGTTTCTGAATACTGAAGCCATTTTTTGCAGTTTGGATTCGACGCACTACGTTTGTGTTGGATGAGTCTTCGAGGGCTACTTCATCATTCAGTAGAGCCATATATATTGCCAAAGCTTCTGCAAAGTCTTGATGACTCGCACATATGTCATCTGTGCAGTCGAAAACATACGATTTGCAAATGAGAGTGATCTGCATTGCTGAATCTATGAGCTCGAGTGCTCTCATGGCTTTTGAAACAGCCTTACTGTTAAGGATATGCTTAATAGTGTTATCGGCATATAGACATTCGAGCACTTCTTTTATTCCTGTTTCCGTCATCAAGCGCCCGATCGCTCTTTAGAGGACTGCTTTTAGAGGACTATCAGCAGGCTCAGCATTGATGATGTTCACCGCTTTCATGTACAAAGGTTGGTCGAAAGCCACAACTGGCACCATTCTGTGCTGGCGTGCTTTACGGGAGATAAAACTTAAGGTCGTGTATACACAAGAAAGATCGGAGGGATCATAGTTGATTATAGGCAGAAAAACAATCGACGAAGCGTCTTTGTGTGACCCATGATGAAATGCTTGCATAAATCCACTCCATCTGACCCGTTTCTTGTCATATATCCAGCTTGCATGCCCTAGTAGGTTAATGCCATCGATCTTGTCGAAGCTGATGGTCGGGGTGGGTTTGTACACAGGACTGTTCTCCAGTTGGCTTCTGTTGTAGAAGAAGAAAGGCGCTTCTCCAACCTGCTGAGTACTTCATGGTTTACAGCTGCTCTTGGGATTATGATTGGAAATTTGGGTAGCCTTGGTGTGGCAGCAGCCAACATGCCCACCCCATAGAAAGTACAGCTTGTCCAACCTGCTGGAGTACTTCAAGCTTTACAACTGCCCTTCGGATTATGATTAGAAATTTGGGTAGTTTTGGTGTGGCAGCAGCAAGCATGCCCATCCCATGGAAAGTACCTTCTCCGTCGATAGTGCAAATGTCGTTGTCGACATTGCCACCAATGAACTGGATAAAAGTTCCAGAAGTCATCCCTGGAAATTCTGTACCATGAGTTACGGCAGAACGCTCAAATCAAATCACTTCAGAGTAAGAAATAGAAAAACCAAGCCTATTCAGCTGTTCGATGAGAAAATGTGAACGAGAGTGTTGGTATAGCTGGGCTCTAAGGTGTGCTTGCATATAAGCGAAAAAAGGTCGTCTGATGCCGCGATTAGCGGAGAAAGAAGCAGCCTCAGAGATTGTGGTAAGAAATTCACAACTTTCTCCTTTTCTTATATACTGCTCAGGCTCGGGTAGTCAGAGTCTGTACACTGCACTAACTTAACTGGTCCAAGAAAAAGCCTCATCTTTTTGCTTTATCTTTCACTGTAAACTGTTCATCTTCGAGTTCTTCGAAATAATTAACAGCTTTAATGAATGCATCTCGATTCGTACTCCCCTGTGGTCTTTCAGCAGTGTTCACCGGATCAGTTGCACTAGTGTAACGGTTTGGCATCTCTCTGGGAGTTTTGAAGTTAAACTAGTATGTCTTATGATACACTGCATCAGCTGCATGCAAATCCTAGCTTATAGAATTCAACCTGCTACGGACAGCGTTATCCCAATCGTCATTTTTCCTAGAATCGCAACACTGAAGAATCGAATGTTTCACTTCAATTGTGGTCACTTTTTGGCACTCGTCATTTTTTTTTTTTTTTTTTTTTTTTCGTCTCAGACGGAAGGACTAGCTTCGTATTGCAAAACATACAGCTTGACTTCGCATCGTAAGCGTCTTGACTAGATCTACTGGATCTGTTTAGAGAAACTTCAGTATCACCAGAATTGTCCTTCTCTCGTTGTACGAGCTAATCTATGGACGTCGGACGACAGTAGTCTTTTCTGTATTGACTGTATACCATTTCGCGGTCTTCAACTTTTACCTTTTCATCTCGTTCCATACTGGCCTCGTTGATCCGAAGAGCTCCTTTGTTTGTGATTATGACACTTTAACAGTACGGATGCTGCGGCTGCAGAGCTTGCAACGTTCATCTTCTTCCATCATGAATAGGGTGTAAAATGAAAACTGCAAACAAAAATTGATTATGCAAGATAGAAGAGCTTTTTGCTCGAGCCACATTATAGTCACACTTGTGGCTAAACCCAAACCTAAGCCCTGTTTTGGACACGAAAACGACCCACAAAGCGAATCTGTCCATAAGATTTCTGAGTTCCACACCTCTAATCAGTCTCAAGCCAGGAGGCGCAGTTAAGAATTTTGACCAATTAAAAGTGAGAAGCAAATTACCTTAAATTGTACGTAAGGTTTACCGCTCGTTCAGACGAAAAAATAGACTTTAGGAACTATACAGCCTGCGTCTTAAATATGGCGCGTCGCACTTTCCAAGTACCACAAATTATTTGCTTTTATTTCTGCTCTGCCTCACAACATAAAGTATCTGAAAACAGCCAGAGCTACAAGGAACGCTCCAAATTTTCACTAAAGTTTGAATTCACTTTAGGACCATAACGACCACTTTAGATCACTGCTGGTATGTACTTTAAACCGTACGACCGGTCGTAAAGTGGACATAAAGCACTTTGCGACCCGCTTCTGAGCGCCACTTTAGATAAAGCCTTGAAGGGATGGGCTAGCGTGAATTTCAAACCTAGGTCAGTAGTCTGACGTTGAATTCGTATCCAAGACATTAGGTTTAGCCACAAATGTGACTATAATTGTGGCTTGGGCGTTAGTGCATTAGCCATCTCATGGTAAAATGCAAATCATCGTCTTAATGACAAAGAATCTTAGTACCATCTACCAAAAGCATTGTATTTTTTTCAACTCATGTCGCTAGATGTCGCTGCAAAATTAGGTAAAGGAAAAAACCCCTACCGACTTTGTCTGCGTGCTTGGAACTCTCCTCCCACAGGCCTTCCCTTTGCTTGCTTTGAACCTTCACTTTCTTCCGGAAGTTCTCATTGATAATTTTAAAAACAAAACTGTCTTGTCTTCATGATCAGTAAAATTTGTCCAATGCTTATGTTAAAGCTCTCACTAGGTGGCAGCATGTGTATGCACTTAGACTTATGCCGCATTCACACATAGTGGAAATCCGAGCGGATTGTGAAAACTGAGCACAAAACCGGTCGAAAAATCAGCTCGGTTTTCACTATCCGCTTGGATTTCCACGATGTGTAAATGCATCATTAGTGGATCTCTACCAAACAGGAAAAGAGAAGCATCAGGAAATAGTATCTCGTCAAAACGGTAATAAAAGGGTTTTAAAACCGAGTTGATAGACCTTTGTCTCCTCTCCAAATTCTATAGAGTCGCCTGACTATCTTTTTCCTTAAGATGATATCTGGATCTCCCCCTCTTTTTTCCTTGTAACTGGAAAATGGGAGGAAAGGCTAATGCCAGAATAATCAAAGTAACATATTCATTCTTCTCGCACTGGGGAACCCCAGAGAGTAAGTCTTGCAGACTCTGTACAGGATCTTTATTTCCCCCCTCTTTTCCCCCTGTAAGTGGGAAACGGGGGGACGACCTATTACACAGCAATAAAAAAAAACGCATATTCGATCTTCTTGGACCCAAGAGCATCAAGAGTGCCATTCTCAGCATCAAAAACTACCGGTCATAGATTTTCGAGTTTTCCTCTGGATTTTCCCCTTTCCCCCCGTTTTTCACCCTGTTCCGTCAAGTGGATTCTTGGGGACTTTTAGTATGTTGCACATAATTTTGTTCTCTACAAAATGGTGTAAAATTCATTTACATTGCAATTTTGTCCAAGATTGTCGATTTTTTCCGTAGATTTACTGGACTAATACTGAAACAAGGCTTCTATAGTAGTAGTCATAATTTTTCTTATTTAGTTTTTGGATTGTTCTTATGAATTTCCCAAGAAGAAAAAAGAGGCAAGTATGAAGCTTATGGTTTGTCTTGTATAGAACTAAAAGTTGATCATAAATTTTTGGGATTTTGCGGAAGAAGGCAAAAGCAGAAATTTGAAGCTGATTAGGTTGGAATGGTGTCTGTCAGTGTCTGGGTCTCGAGTGGATACCAATATGCCGTGTTTGTAGCTGCGGTACTTTGATGAGGTGGTTTGACATGTTTGTTACTATTCTAAGATTAAAACATAGTGACTGAGTAAGATAGACTAATCAATTTCTTCCTCAAATAACTCAATTAGTTTCAATAAAGTGTCACATGCTTGGAAAATAATAACAATATACATAGAGACAAAGAATTATAATAGGCAAATACATCGCTTCCCTTTCCAACACAAAATTTAAAGTCGCCTTAACCACAGAATATCTCCTCCTCCGTCAGAACTGTCTCTGACGGGGAAAGTTTAAACTCAATCTTCCATTCTTGAGCCCAAATAGGGTAGACTTGCAAAACTGAATCTTTGGGATGCTCATTTACGAAGATAGCACCCCTTCTCCTTCCTTCAATCGATCTCATTATCCATCTGCACGCGTAAAATCATTTAATATCGATTTTTCTCAACGTTTACCACTTCTTCTAACAAATTAACATAACATTTCGTCAATATTTTACATTTTATTGACAGAAAATAGCCTAATGTCAGGCTCTAGCTCGTGGAAAGAGAGTGGGAGTCTAGTGCTCAACCATTTGAGATAATTGGGTCTGTTAGTTGGTTCTACATCTTTGGTGCATTAATTTACACAAATGAATGAATTTTCTTTAGAATTATAGACACTTACAAATTATATAAAGCTCCAGTTATCTCTTATTTTTCTACTCTTTTGACGATGCTTATTTTGTGATAAGTTTTGCTATTGGTCATATTTCTCTAAGCTAGTAGGTCAGTATGCTAATAGCAGTTGTTATTCCTTTTTAGGGACGTGGATCAATGGAAACCATTAATATCAGATCGTTCTTTTTTGTCTTGGCTCGTACGAATTCCTACGGAAGCTGAACAGCTGAGAGCACGTCAAGTGACGGCCAATCAGATTCAAAGGCTCGAAGAACTTTGGAAAGAGAATCCAGATGCTACATTTGAAGATTTAGAAAAACCAGGGGTAGATGAAGAAGCACAACATGTCCTTCTTCGGTATGTCCCTTTATTTACTTGTACAAAAGACGGAAATATATTATTGTTAGGATTTTTGTAGATGTTACAATTTAGAAGTCAGGACATGACTTTAGAATTTAGAAGTTCGATTCTGGAAAGAAAAACGCTTAGAATTTATCAGTATGTAACTGAAGTGGCTAGGGCTGATATTTTAGTTAAATGTTAATTTCCAAAACCTACAGTGCTTTGAAATGTAGCTTTAGGCTTGGGTGGACTGTCGAAGAGTAAATCGGCCATTTTCAGTAATTAAACTATAATAAATCATTAAAATCCTGATTACTGGGATTATTGTTTACATTCAGAGTTTTTGTTTTAGCATATAATTTCAAAGTGCTATTCCCCATTTTCTTTTTTTTTTTTTTTTTTTTTTTCTATGGAATCTTGTCAATCGCTTCCTAGTGCAGCTATTAGGATATAGATGGCATTTTAAGCCCAATTTATGAGAATAAACTGTGGTATGTTGGGCTATTTTCTATATTCTCTTTATAATAAATTCTAGAATTAAGGATTTTTTTTTTTATTCATGGAAAACTTGTTATTTTCTTCTTAAGACAGGGAAAAGAGATATATTTTGATCTAAAGTTTAAATTAGAGATTATATTTTGCCATTGATTGTCGAATTGGTGTTCAAATCAGGATCTGAATGTTTAACAGCAAAGTGATGTAGCAAAGTGATTCTAATCGAAAAAGGAAAGAAGTCACTAAAAACTAATAAGAAAGGAACGCAATCTTCAGAATAGCTTGTTTCTTATCTTGATTTGTAGCTCTGAAATTAACCGTACATTCTTATATACTTCATAATTTACAGCGCAAGTTACCATCGTTCATTTTAAGATAAATGACGGATAATTCATATTGCCATGAATGTTGACGATCAATCTTTTAGTGGAGTAATAAAAGAATTTATTTGACTGGAGCTTAAATGGGGTCAGAAATGCTGAAATATGAAAGATCTTAAGCCGAACTGGCCAGCCATGACAAAGAAACAAAGAGAGAAAACTCAATGGAGAAAAGAGGCAAAACGAGACTTCTGCCAGTAGTGAAAAGACAAAAGTATTTTCGCTACTGGCCGAAGTCTCGTTTTGTCACTTTTCTTCATTGAATTTTCTCTCTGTGTTTCTTTGAAATGGTGAAAAAACGGCATTTGCTGCATAGGCTTTTTTTCCCCTCGATTTCCCTACGTTTCTTTCTAGCAACATTTTGTTTTATACCCAATATCTGTTATATGTTTTTCTGGAATATATCGGCCGTAAAAAAAACGTGTTGTAGTACGTGAATGAGAATCTTTATTAATTTTGATGAAAATGTTGTTTTTCATTGAATGTGTGGAATGACTCAAATATTTTACAGATATTTCATCCGACAGTTTTTGAATTTTCAGGTTGCAATATCTAGAACGCCAGACTATATCTTTCAAATTAAAATTTTTTAACTTGTCTGAGGAAAAACATGTAAAATAAAACTTGTCCCGTTTTGTTATTATATAAGTTCAGTAAGATCTGTGTGAAACATGGAATCAGTACAAAAATAAAATAATACGAAAATATTTAAAAAACAGTTATCACAAATTTTAATTTTTTTTAATCGTTATAATGACATGTACATGGTCAAATTCCAAATGGATCACATAAAAAAATTGTTGTAGTTTATGAGATGACTGAAAATAATCATCAAAAGTCATTAAGAGTTATCTCTTTTGAATAGGTATGAAGATGGTTATCAGTACCAGAATATATTTGGTCCACTTGTAAAACTGGAAGCTGACTACGATAAGCGACTTAAAGAATCACAAACCCAAGAGAACGTTACCGTTCGCTGGGAAACGGGTTTGAATAAGAGAACTGTTGCCTATTTTGTCATTGTTAAGGCAGATTCAGACATGAGACTCATGCAAGGTGATGAACTCCGACTGAGATATGTTGGTGAGCTTCACAAGCCCTGGTCTAGCATTGGCCACGTTATCAAAGTCCCAGATAACTTTGGCGAGGAAGTTGGAATCGAATTGAGGCCAAACAGCAATTCTCCAATGGATTGTACATCGAATTTTGTCGTTGACTTTATCTGGAAATCGACATCTTTCGATAGGTTCGTACCAATGATTGATTTTATAAGAGAAAAAAAATGTACACGAATATTAAAAAATAGTGGAATAGAGCAGGAGCACCTTTATCGTCCATTAAAATTGAAATGAGATAATAAGAATAGAATGAAATAAATAGAATAAATGAGAATTGCCAATAAACCTCTTTTTAATAGTGTGAATAACTTCGTATAAAATATATAAATTTCTTCAGCTGTGATGTTTATTCTTTCATTTTGAGGGTTGATATTCTCACCCCACCCCACCCCCCATTTTTTGTTGAAATTTTGGGAAAAAACTGTTTTTTTTTAGAAATAATATATGTATGAAAACTGCATATAAACTGTGTTCTTCTCAAGGTTTAGATCAATAGAATTCGGGTTTTGTTGCTCTAAAATTTGATGCTCACAGCAATTTTATAAACCCTATCAATTGGCTTTCAGTCACCTAAAAGCATCCAGCCTGAAAAAGGTCGCGGCCAGAGAATAAAAATCAGCTATACCACTTCTGCTGCAGGGTTTGGTGCCATCCTTGGAAAAGTACAAAATTTTAGAAAAGAATGGGTAATTAATATTGTTAATCTTTATTTTATCGGATTAAATCTGAAATTTATTTGTGTATTTTATGCTAAACAGGGGATTTTTCTCCAGATCTAATGAGATTTTTGAAGCACGGCTATTTTTATCGAATTAAAAAAAAAAAAATCCTGGGAGGTGTGTAGCTAAAAACGCAAAAAGCTATACGACGCAAGTGACTTTGGTGGACACAATACAAGCTCTTGTCAGGGAATTTGGTACGCGGCCAAGAGTCACTTAGGTTCTACTGTGTGAGTCTCAGCTTTAGTCGTAAGTATAACTTACAAATAGTTGGTATCCCTAAAGGCTGTGATTACGTGGCTTTCATAGAATTATACCCGGTCCCCTTGTTCGACGTTACTGGTGTGTCCATAAAGCTAATTAAAAAAAAAGTTTTTTCAGATGAAAGTAAGGAGCAACATTAAAACTTGAAACGAACAGAAATTATTACGTATATAAAGGGGGTTGTCCCCTCCTCAACACCTCGCTCTTTATGGTAGTTTTTTAGTAAAAAAGCGTCTTATTGTTCTAATTAAACGGCCCTTGTGCTTCAGGATTCATTATTAAAGGATTGGGACCAAATTCAAACTTTAGCGTAAAGAGCGAGGTGTTGAGGAGAGGGCAACCCCCTTTATATACGTATCTATTTCTGTTCGTTTCAAGTTTTAATGTTGCTCCTTTCATTTATGTTGAAAAAACTAGTTTTTTTTTATTTAATTTCTTATATTTTTTTAAATAATGCCAGGAAATCTGGCCCCACCTCCACAGAGAAACCCCTCCCCACGGAACTATTCTCTAAACAATTCAATCCCGGTGAAAATTTACACCGGACTATTACTCTTAATCATTTCGAGCTTAAAAATCAGACGGGAAAGAGAAAGCAAGACATATAATAATAACTGTGTAAAGGAATTCATGCAAATTCCTCCAGTGTATAATTTCCCCTGACAAGTTCACTCCCTGGGAACTTCCCTCTGCATGAAATAACCCTCAGCAGAAAATTTGTCCCCACCCCCCACCCGAAAATGTATGAATACATCCCAATAGCAAATAATATGCGCAAACTATGGGCAAATTTTTTAACTAAAAGGCCTTTCCAATAGGTCTCGGGGGGGGGGGGGGGTCATATTATAACCAAAGGCATAGTTATTGGGCCTTTCAACTATGTGAACAAAATGGCTATCTCAAAATTTTGATCAGACGATTTCGGGGAAAAAAGGGGCGGGGAGGGGGCCTAGTTGCTTTCCAATTTCTTGGTCACTTAAAAAGGGCACTATAACTTTTAATTTCCGTTTGAATGAGCCCTCTCCCGATATTCTAGGGCCACTGGGTCGATACGATGACCCATGAAAAAAAGCAAACAAATAAACACGCATCCTTGGATCTTTCTTCTGGCAAAAAATACACAATTCCACATATATATTTGAAAGCAGCATAAAAAGTCAATTCTTTTGATATATCTATTGGTATCAAAATTCCGTTTTTTTAGAGTTTCGGTTACAATTGAGCTGGGTCGCTCCTTACTTACAGTTCGTTACCACGAACTAGTTTTAACAAGAAAACTCAATACTTATTTGCAAAGAGATTGAGAATGGTTCAGACGTTGTTTTTTTTTTTTTTTGCAGAAAATATTTTCGTTTTCTTTTTTCTTGCTAGCCAAAAAGAAGGGGGAACAAGCAAACTTGAAATTATATAACAAACTAGGTTATTCTCTCTTCTAAACTAAACACCGTATAACAAAATGCTTGCCTGATTATATGCAAAAAACCTTTGGTATTGGACCGTGCATGTTTATTTCTCATCAACAGTCGTCGGTTTATAATGCCAAATTTGAAAAAAAAAAATCGGCTAAATTAGAAGGGCTAAGTTGTGACATCACAGAGAGGGCTTGGGACGTAGTTAAACTGGAAGTCAATGTCCTCAAATAACGTAGATAAATTCATTATCTAATTATGGAAATTTTCTGAATATTACATTCAATTAGCATATTTTGCATTCGGTTAAAATAGCAATTTTTTTCAAAGTGGTATTTAGTACAGAAGAGGGGATAAAACACATCATTAATTCAGTATATATAAACAGAAATCAGATAAAAAGAAGAAGAAAGAAATCATATTCAGTGCCCTTGTTGGACGTCAATGCAGGGTTGCCAACTGGCGACTTCTAAAAAGAGTGCAACTCAAGGCCAAGAAAGAGTTATTTTCTCTCAAAAAGAGTGCAAGTCAAAAAAATTTACGCATCTCCTCTTCTAGATCTACTCTGAGGTGAAAAAGAGGGCATCTAACACGAAAAGTGTGCAATTTGGCAACCCTGTTCCTTGGATTAAATGCACTTTTGACGAATATGCCAACTACTGATGTTGAAAGCGAATGAAAACTGACACCCAAATAGAGAGATTTTTACTCTTCGGTATCCCCTCTGAGGTAAAAAGAGTGCATTTCAAACGAAAAGTGTACAAGTTGACAACCCTGCGTCAATAGCGTGTCCCTTAAGCTAACAAGGAAACTCAATACTTTCTATCAAAGAGACCGAGAATGTGTATAAAAAACTGCTGATTCTGCTGTTTTGTCTTCCAATCGTATGTATTTGGAATTTTGATCAACTTTTGATGATAAATAAGTCTAAAATTATGCAAACCTGCAAAATCAGTAAAGTTTTGCATAAAGGTCGGGAGGCTTTGATGCGCTTCAACTAGAAGTAACTCTGAAAATCCATTGAAAAGCAACTTTCTAAGTATTAAAAAGTAAGAATTCTCGCATTATAGTGTTTAACTCGGAAGAGAGCATAAACTAAAATGAAACCAAAATTTATTTACTTGTAGTAATTGAGGCAAGAGGCATTGTAGTAGTAGGATCGAGGCACACTTGTATATTGTTTTTTATTTTTCTTTTCTTAATAGATTTTTCTCTTTTTTAATAGAATGCAAGCTGCACTAAGGAAGTTTGCTGTTGATGAATCTGCAGTATCCAGTTATATATATCATCGCTTGCTGGGGCATGAAGTGGATGATGTTTTGTTTAGAGTGCATGTGCCAAAGCATTTTTCTGCTCCAAATCTTCCAGAACTTAATAGTTCACAGGTAACATATATTTTATATTGTTCTTTTTTTCATTTGCTGTCAGATTTCTTGTTTGTTGTTTTATCAAACAGAATACCTTAAGGTTGTTCTTCGATTGCTAGCGTTATTTTGTTATCTTTGCTTTAGTCGATTTTTTTTTTATGCTGGAATCACTAATTTTGGAGATTTTTTTTATTGACAACAGGTTTTACGTTATTGTTTTTGAAGTTTTGCATTTTGACAAAGTTTGGGTGTTTTGAAGTGTTTTTTTTTTTTTTTATTATTATTATTATTTTAAGAATGTTATCTTTTACTGCCAAGAATTTAATCTTTCTTTTCTGCCGGAACTTCCAGTGAATCAGCCAAAAAGTATTACAAAAAAAAAGAAGATTTGTACTGGAAAAAATATGTCTATACTTACATACTGTCTATACCAGGGGTGGCCAACCCAAATTATCTTGCGGGCCATAACTCCGCGGGCCGAATATAAAATTATATATGCCCATATTATATTTAGGCCTATTATAGATATTTTTTGGAGTGAAAAATTGAAAAATAATGAATTTTCACTAATTATGTTTACTATTATTTTTACATATAAACATAGATAATATAATAACTATAATAATACTAAATTGGCATTGTAAAAAATATATAACACTAAAAAAAATAACGAAATAAAGAAAGTAATATCACGGAAAAAAATTTATTTCACAAGTGCGAAATCTGTTTCTCCCCTTTTTCGCTTAACTTCTGCAAGTCGATCTCAATTTGGGTATTTGCACATCTTAATTGGTGTCAGTTTCATTTTAGAAAAAAAACGATTCGCAGGTGTGAGTTGAACCAAAAGTGCTGACAACTCTTTGTGTCAAATTTTTGTAATTGGATAATTTCTCTTTTGTGACATAAATGTTAAAAAAAAATCCATTTTTGATTCTGAATTTTCAAACATGCGTTTTAATTCATTGTTGTACTGTATGTCAATCAGATCTCATTTGGAGATATTCTGGGACAGACTCAATTTCAAAATGAAAAGGAGATGAATATATTTCTAAAATTTTGGTGTATTTTTTCCAACTCTAAATTATTGAGTTGGCTTTCAAAAGCATCTGCAAGTTTTCTTAATTCTTTTGCATATTTTTTAAAATTGTTACATTTTGATTTCTTAAATTCTTTCAACAATGGAAAGCGGTGAGCATTATTAATTTTCCATATTGATTAAAATGATAACAATTTCTTCTGAAATGCTTTGATGTGATTAAATGTATCGACTATGAGGTTATTTTTTCCTTTCAGTGATATATTTTAATTCATTGAGTTTGTTGACAATATCCACTAAAAAGCATAAATCCAATAACCACTCATCATTTTTTAATTTGGCAAGGATCTTTGTTTGTTATTCATAATCAAATCAATTTCTTCTCGTAACTGATAAAATCGCTGTAAACGTCTTCCACAACTTAACCATCTGACCAGTTTTTCCAGTCACTTGATCTAAAGTTGCGCCTTCTAAAAGTAAAAATGCGCCGAAAGCTCCATTTTTCTGGTGTCAAATGCGCTGCATGAACGATTTTCTCTATAAAAAAAATGTGCCGATTCGAAAAATTCAATGCGCAACCTCCTCAGAAAAGCGCCGAAACGGCGCAAATGCAACCCTGTCTGGCCACTGCATCTGACTCAACTGAAGTACACAGAATCTCATTTTCTTTCAGAAAATCTTTAAATTGTTGATATGCAAGTGCATGTGATCGAATGTTATTCACTGTTTTTATAACTACTTGCATAACATGATACATCGATAATACCTAGGCTATACAACATAATAATATAATACTTGGGGTATATGCATCGATAAACAATATTGTTAAGAATGAAACATCGAATCTGTAATGTTCCAATAGGTGCGTGCATCCTGAGGGCGCAGAATATAAAAGTGTGATGAATCTCGCGGGGCGCAAAAATATTTACGGCGGGCCGCGGGTTGGCCATCCCTGGTCTATACTATACTAAAAATGGGTCAACAAAGGTTTTGTGTTTTTGAAAAACCCAGCTTCTTGCCCTAAATTAGATGAAACAAAAACTGTTAACACATTTGAATATTACCACCCTGTAAATCCCCCCCCCCAAAAAAAAGAGTAAACGAAGAGGACAAAGTGATTTATGCTGGTAAAAGGATTAAGTAAGATCAGTGAGAAAGGTGAAGTCTCTTTTGTTAATAGGATCGCTGAAGAGTGGAAAAGTCTACCAGCAGAGTCGGTAGATTCACCAAATATGCAAGCAATTAAGCAAATTATCTAAGCTCATCTGTTTTATAGAAATCAGTTTAATACCTAGTAGGCTGTCAAATATGTTTGTAATTTTTTTTTTTTTTTTTTTTAAAGTTAAATTTCATTTAATTTGTCAATAAATAACCACAATACAAAATAAAACTTTTACAATAGGAATCAATGGAACACAATATTTACAGAGGGTGCCTACACAGTGAGTTATACTCGAAAACAGGCACCCTAAAAAAATAAAAGAAATAATATTAATAATAACAAACGATGAAAAGAAATGATAATGCACTAGATATACTGGGAAGAAAAGCAGTCAAAATACTGAACCCACATCCCACACCTCAAATCAATAACTTACCACATAGTTAAGAAATTATCAACAAGAGCACTGGCCAACATGACTTCAGATAAATGAATACTTAACTATAATAGCTCATTAGATAAAGTTCGAATTCAGATATAGAAACTGGAATTGAAAAATACGAACAAATATTACCTTCAGAAATTTTCCAGAACTTTATTATTGAATTTTTAGGAGAAAATCTGGATCTTTCATTTCGGATTATAGGTCAAGGTAATTTGGCTGAACTTCTTAAACAATAATTATTCTGGACCAAAGAAACTAAAGAGAAGTTACTAGAATTTAAAGCCAATGGTAATAATTCTTTTATTTGTTTTAGTCTGAAAAGGACACAATTTGCAGTAAGGACTAGATCAACTGGCAATATTCTTAAAAATGTATAAAGGCTCTTAGTAGGGGATTTGTCGGGGAGGGAAGGGGGGGAAGGAAGGAGTTCTTTTAACGTATGAAGGGCATTATTTCGAAGACGTTGAATGGGTTTAATAAGAGATTTGAAAGTATTGAAATAAATAATTGGACAGTAATGAAAATAAGAATGGATTAGAGAATAATAAACTGACTTAAGAGCAGGGAAAGGGAGGTGGAATTTTAGATACCGCAGTAACCCCACATTTCTTCCTAGCTGCATCCTTAGCCTATCAAGATGAAGTTTCCAAGATAAATTTTCATCAACCGGTAGCCCTAGATACTTACAAGACTCCCTCTTTGCAATGGTAACTAGTTATCCATCAAAACGAACAGATATTTGGGAAATAGACGGTATGGCATTAGAAATTCGAGAGAAGATGATAAAATTTGTTTTCGAAGAGTTTAACACCATGAGGTTGTCAGCAAACCACTGCAATAGCTTCTTTAGATCAAAACATAGGTTTTCTCTGACGGATGATTCATCTGAACCTGTGACAGAATTAGCCGTGTCGTCAATGAATAGCACAGCAAGTCCATCATCTTTGTTAGCGTCAAAAGGTCATTGGCGTATATTAAAAATGGTAAGGGTCCACGAACTGAACCTTGTGGTGCTCCTACCTTTTCAAAACATGGCGTTTTTACCGATCTTACTGCACCTCCATCCACAAATTGATTCCGACCACTGAGGTAAGACTGGATGAGTAAGAGAGTATTACCTCTTATTCCGCAGTTATCAAGCTTATCCAGAAGAATCAGATGAAAAATCGTGTCAAACGCTTTTTTTATATCCACAAATATTGTAGCTGGTATCACATTACGGTCCATCGCATCGTTCAAAAATTGTAGCAAAACCATTATAGAATGTTCGGTTGAGTACCCAGGCCTAAATCCAAACTGATACTTGTTGAAGAAGTTAGACATATTCAGATAATTCATCAGTCTGTTGTAGATGCAGCGCTCTATAATTTTTGAAAAAGCAGAAAGAATATAGATAGGGCGGAAGTTTGAAGGCGGCTTGGGGTCGTTACCTTTGTGGAGCGGTATAATTTTCGCCAACTTTAAGACAGTAGGAAATATGCCATCTTTAAATGAAGAATTGACGATGTGTGCGATAAATCCGACATAGCAATCAATGGTGTTCTTTATGAGGTAATTTGACGACCCATCTGGACCTTCGGAGTGATCTTTTTTCATGGATTGAACAACATGTATCAATTCGTCTTCAGTGACTGGTGACAGAAACATAGAGGAGCAAGACGGCGAAGGTAGGTATTTTTTGTAATTATCCGTGACGACAGTTGAAAGGCCATAAGCTTCCTCTACGGTTGCTTCTCCAATGCATGCAAAAAATTCATTTACCGTGTTGGCTACTTTTTGTTGGGATGTTGAAGATGTTCCATCAGGCTTGGCTATGGTCTCAGGAAACGTATTAGTTTTTTGTTTATTCAGGCATTCATTTATCAGTGTCCATATCTTCTTTGGCGATCCTTCTGCTTCTTGAAACTGCTTATGGTATTAAGCCTTTTTAGCTTTTCTGAGCAGGATTGTCAGAGTGTTTTTACAATTCTTGAAGTCTGTACCATGTACATCAGGATTATCAATATATTGACTGAATAGCATATTTTTATGTTCAATACTGGTTAGTAAGCCTTGGGTGATCCAAGGTTTTCTCAGGGTAGCATACCTGGAGCGCCGTTTCGAAAAGGGCCAGGCAAAGTCAAGGGCCGAAGAGAATTTCTAAATAAATAGGGTAGCCATTGCATCTGGGTTGGTTTCTTCATAAACTGAAGTCCAGTCGCTACAAGTCAATTTAGCTCTCAAATTTTGTAATGATTTATCATCAATAGTCCTTCTTACTTTTATATTCGGGTTAGATTTCAGTCTATTTATCAAAAATTCCCCAAGTAACATAGAGTGATCCAATTCATCAGTTAATACGACATAACTCGAATGTAGATTGAAATTCGTAAAAATGTTGTCAATAACTGATGCCGACTGTTCACTAATACGTGTTGGTATTGTTGCTGTTGGAACCAATCCGGCAGAAAAGCAAGTAGTTAGCAAATATACCGGCAGAGATCTTAGTCCTTGGGTCTCCTAACTCAACTGTCCCAACTCTTTATCAAAATTACCCATAACAACCACTTCATTGTTCTTAAAAGGCATCCACTGTGTTAGATAATTCAGCTTACCAATCAAATTTTACGCACTTGATCCCGGTGGTCGATAAAATAAGCATAGGAGTAGCTTCTCCTTGCCAGACTCAATCTCAACCATTAAAAATTCAAAGTCCATATCTTTATACAAATCATTTAAATCCGTAATTTTACGGATAGGGAGATACTGGTCAATAAACTCAGCAAGTCCACCTTTTAAACGGGCAGACCTGTTTCTAGTTACTATCCTGTACCCAGATACACCAACCAAAGAACTATTACCATCACTAAGAAAAGTCTCACATAGTCCAAGAATACCAATACGATTACTATAAAGAAATGTGGATAGAAAATCTAAACTACTAAGCACTCCTCTACAATTCCAAAACGCGATACGGGAGGATTCTAACTGATTAAATGGAGGGATTTGTGATATGTGTGCGGCAAGTCGACTTATTTTATACGACAAGCATTGTACTTGACGTTGTTTATACTAATAAATAGGATTAATAAATCTACAAAAACATTCTTGAAATTCACGGAAATAAATTTCTAAAAATTTTAAATATATATAATGATTTGATATAAATAAATTCAGTTATTTAAATAAACAAAATAAATAGTAGTCATAAAATAGAAGTTTCCTGTCTTTTTTGGCTTATGGAAAGCATTAGAATAAAAAGACTGCACTGAAAATTCAATCAATAACAAGCTGAAGAGAATGGAAAATATAGAACTAGTGTTTGATTTTTTTCAAGTTGATGTTCTAAGGATTGAGTCAGTGTTGATGTTCTAAGGACTCGTTCTGCTTTATTGCTTTATTTTCCAAGACAGGGTGGCTCTTGGAGCCAAACTGTCGTAATTTTCCGGAAGTGCCTTTTTTCCATTTGAGGCGGACATGTGTCAAAAACTGACTATGCAACATCTTTTTTGTATGTGAAAGGGAAAGTAAAAAGCTATATCTTAAGCAGTTTTTTTTATTTGCACAATTGTAATCAATCTTTTTTTTTTTTTTTTTTTTTTTTTTTTTTTTTTTTTTTTGCAAATCTTGTCACCAGCCAGTTGTTAAAATGGACTAAACTTTATATCCATAATTTAGGTCTATGCTGTCAAACAGGCACTCCAGCGCCCTCTAAGTTTAATTCAAGGACCGCCTGGAACTGGAAAAACAGTCACTTCTGCTACGATTGTCTACCATTTGGCCAAGAATGGCAACGGTGCTGTGCTTGTATGTGCACCGTCCAACATTGCCGTCGATCAGTTGACTGAGAAGATACACAAAACTGGATTGAAAGTGGTTCGTCTTTGTGCTAAATCAAGAGAAGCGATCGATTCGCCTGTGTCATTTTTAGCTTTACATAATCAAGTAGCAAATCTAGAAGGGTAGGTTACTTAATTTTTATCCTAGTACTCTTTTAATATGTTGTACTGCATTAAGCTATTGAATTATAATAATTGTTTAGGAACTTAGTACTGAAAAATTACTGTGGAAAATGCTAGATACTAAAAATGTTGTTAATTATGCTTTAATTGTCAACAAAACCAAATAGCTTCAAGTTACTATTGGAAACTTCTTTGTATATAATTGGAAAGCTTCTCCCTTTTTTCCATCTCTCTCCTCTCAACTCTGTTGCAGTGTTGCATCTTCTCTTTTCTAAATCGATTTTACCCCTTGTAAGGCAACACTTTTAGTTAAATTTTTTTTGTTTTTTAAGACTACACAACCAATTACAAATTGGGGGGATAACATAAGTACCATTTTTATCAATGTGTGCTATTATCCAGTAGATATATGTAGATGGTTTAATAGAAGTTCTCTATTTGTTTTGTTTTATGCCTGATCTTCTAAAATGTCTTTTTTTTTTGGCTGTTTTATGTCTGACCTTGTGAAATACAGTTATTGAAAACATTTAATTGATGGGATTGTTTAGTTAGCCACGAAATTTTGACGAGAATATTGTTTTACTTTTATCATATAACTTTTAACATATTTCATTTACTCTCCCTAGTTTGATGTCGCTTTTTTTTTTCTTTTCGCTTGTTGCAATACCCTTTCTGGTCAGAATTTACTATGAAGTGTTAACTCTTTGATATTATTATGCCTTTTGATTTCAGCCATACTGAATTGCAAAAGCTCTTAAAACTGCGTGACGAGATGGGTGAGTTGCGAAGTGACGATGAAAAGCGTTATCGTATCCTAAAGCGAGCTGCAGAACGTCAACTATTAGAAGCCGCTGATGTTGTTTGTTGCACTTGTGTTGGCGCTGGTGATCCTCGTCTGTCTCGCTTGAAATTTTCTTCTATTCTCATTGACGAATCTATGCAGGCTACTGAACCAGAATGTATGGTCCCCGTTGTCCTTGGGGCAAGACAAGTAGGTTTCTTTGTTTTCTAGCTCTATCGCATTTACCATAAAATGACAAGACGATGAAATTTGGCTTCAAATGTCTATCGCCTGAAACTCACCGTGATATTTTCCATAAATATGTGTCGGATTTACGACGAAGGCCTGTACCGGACGGCTAACCCTTTCGTTTGGTCTTCAAAATCTAAGCCTGTCACCTATTAATTTGACTGACCAATATTTGTCTTCATTTGTACCTTATTTTTTGCATAATTTTAATTCCTGGGCTTTTTTCAATGCCATGTTTCTGTGCTATTATGGAGAATAAAGAACTTTATTTTTAACCATTTTCAGGTCTCTGATAGATTGGTCCTTATCTGTCAGAAGGTTGATACTTGTAATTTATTGCTCGTCGTTGTTTCCTCATTTTTGTTTATGTTTTAATTTGGATTGTAATCGGAAGAAATGTGATTCTTTGACAGGTCCCTTTGCAGTTTATTGTCTAACGTTTGAACATAAATTAAAGCTATTTTTACCCAAAAAAGGACAATTGACAAATACCCTTAACCTCCAAAATGCTGACTCAATACTGAGATAACAGAATATAACAAGAATTGATGCACATAGGTCTAACCCTTAGAGGGGAAGGGGGTAAACATAAAATAAGAAACATCTCAATTCGATATTTTCTAGAAAAACAAGGTCTTCAGGCTGATTTTCAAGGTATTTTCCCGCCTCTCTTTGTAGACAAGTATAATTGCGAGTGGTGTTTAAATACATATTTAATTTTGACCTTTATTTAAAGTTTTATGGTTTGTTTCTTTTTCCTAAAAAAATGGAAAAATTAACGGAGGTAACATTATGCAGGGGAATATTTTATTCATAATCATTCATTCTTATTTTGAATTTTGTCTTGTATATACCAAATTTGTAAGGTTCTAAATTCTAAGAAAACTCCATTTTGGTAAATCAATATCTCAAAGTTTTCTTGGGGGAGGGGGGACAACAAGCAACTTACATCACTATAGTTAGATTTGTAAATACAGACATGAACTAATGTAATTAATCATCCATAACTCTAAATTTCCTCAATTACAATATCCTCAATTTCCAATATCCTCAATATCCAATATCAATATCAGTATTTACAATATCCTCAATTTCCTAACTAAGAAATATATTATGTTGCAATGCAATGCATATGGAATTAAGTGTTCTCTGTTTAGTTTTTTTTAATGAAGATTGGATGGTGGTTGGATTTATGTCAAGGTTATTTCAGCAACATGTAGAAACACTGCTTTTGGGAAAGTTAGTTCGTTTTGAAGGCACCCATTTTGAATTATGCTATGTTTAGTTGTACCGATTCATTCAAGCCAAACAAACTTCAGAAATGAACTCAAATGTTTTAAGAATTCAGTTGTTTCAGGTTTTATTGCTAGTTGAAGCCTACTGTGCTTTGTAGGTTGTTTTGTGTTGCTTTTTTGGCAGAATTAAAGATAACATACATAAAATGACGCTTTTTGTGACATTCTTTTTCTACAAAATTTAGATGTTGGATGAATTACAATTTTCAGGTCGCGCATAACTGAATAACTGAATCACAATCTGGAATCGGAATCACATAATTTAAATAAACGAATCGCTAACTGTAGAAAGAGCAGTTGGAAAAACTAATTAGATTTATTTTATCAGTATTATTGATCTTAATTGGTAGATGTTGAAGCTGTCCCATTAAATCATATATAAAAAAGCTTAAAAAAAAGAAGAGATCATTGGTCACATTAACTACAAAAAGGGAATATGTTCTGGGTGTTCTTATTGGTTGTAATGTACATGGTCATCGACATCCAATAGTTACATGGAAATATAATTTTGCGTTTACTAGGAAGTCGAATTTCGCATTTTTAACAGTCATCAGGATAAAAATTGGTGTTTGAAAACTGATTGAATAGTAATTAATCTTTTACTGTTATCTGCAGTTTAGATGTACATTTCAAACAGATCATGGTAAGGAACTGCAAGTAAAGAGTGACTCTTGCAAATAGTTACCGAAACTGTAAAAAAGGGAATTTTGACACCAGTTAATACGTCGAAAGAATTTGCTTTTTATGTTGACTCCTAATGTTTAAAGTTCATTAAGTCTTGTGTTATCTATCAAAAGCTACGGGCATGGGAATACTTGGCTAATTTTTGAAAAGTAGGAGCAACACCCGCAAAAAGTCAAGTGATCACAAAATGGAAGTTGCACTGTTAGATTCAGCATGTCGCTGAGCTCCACTGTAGAGGTTTCAAGCTCCTATCAATTCAAATATAGAATCCAATATTTTATCGAAATAATTCCCATTTCCGCCTCACCAGAAATTCCAATTGAAAGTGACGGGCAACATTAAAAGTTAAAACGAAGAAAGATTGTTCCATTTGTAAGGGGCTGCCCCTCCTAAACCCCTTGCTCTTTAAGCTGAACTTCAATTTTGTGTCCCAATTCTTAAAGAACGACTGCTGAAACACAAGAGTCGTTAAATTGGAATAAGAAGCTCCTCTAAAATACTAAAAAAAAAACTTTTGCGTAGCGAGCGAGGAGTTGAGGAGAGTGCAGTCCCTCACCTGCATGGAATATTTTCTGTTTCAAGCTTCAATTTTGCTCCTTACTTTCAGTTGAAAAAAATTCTTTTGTTTTATTATTAGTACAAACTGTAGATTACTTTATAACCACAGTTTTTGGTATTCTCATACCCCGTTGACAGCAATTCATCACCAGCTTTTTTCTTCTTCTTTTTTAATGGCCGCATTGAAACTAAGATAATTTAAATTTGGAGATGGCGCTGCACCGTCGAGGCTTGCATACCATATCATGCTATTTTAGTTTGCTTGTGTTTGCGATATACCTGTTTCTAAGTGACGATTGTTTTAACCATTTAAATACCTTGGTGCCAAGTTTTTAAGCGTATTTAACAAGTGACTTTTTTTTTCATCTTGTTCTTTTTTTCATTTTCTACTTCTTTTGTGATTGTAAAAGTAATATATATTAGCGTTCAAACGATACCTATTTAAGTAAGCGAATACGAAAAAAAAAACTTGCGTGGATTTCCATTGAGATGATAAAGTGCAATAGAAAATATTGCCTATAGGGCCTAGGTTTTGTCCCGGATAAAAAAAAAAATCCAAAAAAAATCGGTCTAACTTCACTTATGAGGGCAAGGGCTATCGCCAATTTCTTAGAGCACCTAGCCATTGCTTTTTCTAAGAGATTTTGATTGGCAGAACCTAGTTTGACTTAAGATAGTTGATGCTTTGCCACTTAGAAAAAGTCGTAGCTCTTCATCAGTCATCAGTTTCTCTTTGGAGCTATTTTATGGGGCATTTACAAACAACCACCATGCAGTTGTGATTGTAGTAGTTTATTCTTTACCCACAAAATAAAAACAAAATTGTTGTAAAAATAATAATAATTTTTTAAATAACAGAAAAGAGAAAACAGCAAAAAATGGAAGCAAAAAAAAAGAAAAATCAATTGATAAACTTCAGGAAGGAAAAATGCCAAAGAGGGTCATACTCAGAAATAGAGATTTTTTTAAGACCATTTATTTGAGTTGGTTTATGTATGCAGTCAAATCTATTCACTAATTCATTGTTTCTGTACCATCATGGTAAATGGAGCCGAAACACAGTTTCTAAAACCTGCCAGGCGAAAGGTTCTACAATATTTTTTTCGAAATAGAATTCGAATTTTTTTTCGAAATAGAAGTGGTTGTTCAAAAATGGAAAAGAATAACTGGGGTATTAAAAGTATGGAACAAACTGCAAAGTCTCTTTTGACTATACCTTCCTTTATTGGAAGAAATTTCCACATACGCTACCTTTAGGTTCTCAACCGCTCTATTCATCAGGATTGAATATTTGGAACAAAGTAGATCTTTGACTTTGACCGTATTTTTCATAAAGCACGTGAGAATACGGTGAACCTTTGAGTAAATAAAACCGCTACTGAAACTAACGTGCATAGACGTAAAATCGTACATATCATTAATTTCTGGTTGTAATAAATGTTCAAATACTTGGTTCAAAACCCACTACACTGCGATTGACTAGTAGCTAGTGCAATTTTCCACATCTGGTCCACCCTTCAGAATGCAGCTAATATGATCGATCAAATAATTATCCGTTGAATAGATTAGGCTTGGCATGCTTGGAGTATCAGTTGCAAATGACAAAAAAGCAGGGTTATCGAATTCAAAATGATTCTTTAAAAATACCATTTACCATCATTGTTAAAATTACGGGATCGTTCGACTCTTTTGAGCACGGACCATATATCATCCCATGACTCGGATAAAACAACGGGCTCAAATTTCAATTAAAAAAAGATAGCTTTACAAGAAACATTGCTTTTAGAGTAGTATTCAGCGTTGCCAACGCTTTGAAATAAAGTTTTAGTACGAAAGACTAATTTGTGCCATCTGAACAGCAGGTTAAAAATTTGCCGACGCAGAAAGACACTTTTGATAAACTTGAACTGATATCCTAGTCAGAAAGAAGCAGTAAAACCAAAATGTACACGAAATTTTGTACTTATACCACACAGTATCTAAACGTACCGACTTGTGCTAGTACCTCTAAATTGTACCAAAAACGCTACAATTGTCCCGCTTTGGCAGCGGTGGTTGTTTTAAGAGCACTAAAAACTTATATGCAATAGTTAGAAAAATCAAGTAACTTCAAACTTGAAGGAGTGACTGATTCCCCTGTTCAGTTTTATATACATGTCCCCAAGTGGTTTAATTACTTGGACCCCCCCGGGTTCAAGCGTGCACTGCGCAAACTGCTTTCATATTCACGCCTAGATTTCTGTATAATCTAAGTATTGAATGTATTACGTCTTTTCCTTGAATTGATACAGCGGCTCGGAGGGGAGGGGAACTGGCTCCAAACCATCAAGGAGCTCATAGAAACGTGAATAATCACCTCAGATCATTGGATGTGATATTTTATGAAGAAGCAGGGGCGTCGTTTGGGGGTGGCATGGGTGGGCAGTTGCCCCCCCCCCCTCCAAATAATGTGGAGAACAAAATATTATACATCCCATGCCCTTTGACTATCCAGATATGGACCCTCTTGCCCCCCCCTCAATAAAAATGCTGGAGATTCGTCCCTGTGAAGAAGGTATTGCAAAGTTTGGTCACAGGTATGACATCACCTTGTAAATGTGATCATATATAAAAGTAACCTTGATTGTATTTTTTTTAGTGATCAGTTTACATCTGGAGGTTAAACAGGAAGTTGGTTATTTTAGTTAGTGTACGCTTCAATCTTTGGGGCTTTGCATGGTGTCCAGAATACAGAAAATCATAGATTAATTTATGTTTTAGTTGATCCTTGTCGGTGATCATTGTCAGCTTGGTCCAGTTGTGATGTGTAAGCCTGCAGCGAAGGCAGGACTTTCGCAGTCGCTTTTTGAACGATTAGTAGTTCTCGGAATGCGACCATTCCGTCTCGAGGTTCAATATCGTATGCACCCAGAGCTGTCAAAATTCCCTTCTAATTTCTTCTATGAAGGGTCACTTCAAAACGGGGTATCATCTGGTGTGTAGTTTTTTTTTTTTTTTTTAATAATAATGATGAATGATTGCTTTTGCATAAAAAAATGTCTTTCTTATCAGCTGCATTTTCTTAATGGTCACATGCCACCTTATAAGAAGCACGACCGTATGCCCTTTGTGTTTTTGTTTGTCATCTCATTTGTAATGTGTTTTGTCTCTAGAAACTATAAACCAACAAAAGAATAAAGCAATTTCCATCATTAATTCAATATATTTATTATCACACGTTTTATATGTTATATTTTGTAAGTACGTGAGGTCGTTTATTATTTCTTTTTTTCATTTCAGTATCTGAAGGTTTATGTTCCCTATAAATCTCTGCGAAAGATACGATTTCTGTGACGTGTCCGCATCTGTAATGTGCTCTGAAAGTATAGATTCGTTATTTACAACGTGGGGCGCAGGCTCCACAGGTGCACCCGACGTGCACCCTCTGGCTGACTACTTCAGAGCCTTAATTTTGAAAAAAAAAATCATGTGAACATCGCACTCAAAAGCATTTTAACAACAAAAAGGTGCATTGTAGAATTGTAATGAGGTCATGCATTGTATAAAAGGTGTTTTATACAGACAATATTTTTCATTAGCTCAAAAATATTCCTAGAGGAAGACCTGAACAATAAACAATATCAAGCTGGTGTACCAAATACAAATAATCTTTTAAGCTTCCTTCAGGTGAATACATTGTAAAATTTTGAACAACAAAATACCACGAGGGGGGGGGGGTATGCATTACTTAGTAAAGCCTAGATGTGGCATGGATTGAAATCGGTTGGGAACCACCTTTCTAGATACTTTAGATTCCTAGATCATTAGATTTCTAAGTTTCAGACTTTTCTATTGACTTGGTGAGAATTATAACGTTGTTTTAACTTTTTCCTATAAATAACCTAAATTTGCTTCAAAATAGTGAAAATTTTCAACCATTACATGTTTCTGAAGCATTTTCAGTGTATTTAAAAAAAAACAGCAAAGTAAATTCCAAAAATTTAATTTGTTAGATGGTAAATTTAATATCGGCTATCGAATGGTAGTAAAATTATGGTCAAACCTTGAAACAATTAAACCTTAGGACTGTCAAATTTATCATACCAAAAACTTGTACAGGGAACATAAACCTTGATCTGATAATTTTATCTCAATCGGAAAGTGTTTGTCTTGTAGAACTCATAGGGAGATTTATCTTTTTCTTTTAACGTCATTAAATTCCATACATTGTGCATGCCGGCAAAATTTGTAGTTAATGAAGGGTATATTTGACATTTACTGTAAAAAATCTAAGAGCCGTGTGGCTTCTTTAAACACACACACACACAAAAATAGACACTTACGTTTTGACATAAACATTGCACATTAGAGATGCACATCAAACCTGCATGCTATTATAAAAAAAAAGAAAAAATATGGTTTGCTTACTTTTAAATGGCCGGCAAATTTATTACAACTAGGTGCTATGTTTACATTAAGTACTTTTTTATCTACTTGGGATCATGTCACTAGCCCAGAACGTGTCATCAGCATTCTATCAACTCGGGCATAACACAGTAATACAAGAAAAAAATTATTATGTATTAAATATTTGCATTAAATATTCAATTAATTTTATCAAATATTAGTATTTTAAATATTGAGATTTCACGTTATATCCTTTTATTCAGTGCTTTCTTTTCAGATGACAGACAGTTGAGAGGATTGGATTTCCCATGGCCGCAACCTGATAAGCCGATGTTTTTCTATGTAACTTTGGGACAAGAAGAGATTGCTGGGTCTGGGACATCTTATCTCAACAGAACTGAAGCTGCGAATGTCGAAAAAATTGCAACTAGATTCTTAAAATCTGGCATTAAGCCTGAACAGATTGGTGTTGTTACTCCGTACGAAGGTCAAAGGGCTTATCTGGTCCAATATCTGCAATATCAAGGATCCCTTCATTCGAAATTGTACCAAGAAATGGAGATAGCCAGCGTTGATGCCTTTCAAGTACACTTGATAATTTACTTTTTTAGGGGGGGGGGGTATTTCATGTGCTGTTGCCTAATATTGCGCCCAGAATTCTTTTAAAAGGGGCACCAGAATTCTTTAACCCTGACCTTAGTCTGGTATTTTTAAGTCTATAGTTGAAAAAAAAAGGATTTTAATTCCATGTCTCTATGACTAATACCAGATGCCTGTATAACAAAAAAAAGATTTTGGCAGGAATAATCTTCAGGTCAAAAACTTTATTTGGGATTTTTGCCTGGCGTTCTTATTTGATGCACTTGGTACCAGTTTTACTTCTGAGTTTTCATATGTATGCCTAACTCAGCTGATTCTTTGTTGCTTTTTGATAGTTTTACCGTAATTGAAAATTGTTTTTTTTATCATGCTTATATTCGTTGACATGAAAAGTATGCTTGTCTGTTACTTTTCAGCAAAGGTTGTATGAAATGAAAAAGAAACTATACTCTTTCATTCAGTGCCCAGATTTAGCAATAAGCTGGTATTTTAGCTACTAAGTATAATCACACAGAGAACATGAAAAGAATTTTGTTTTATAGAATTTTTTTTTATGAAAAAAAGTTACATATATCTAATAACATTTTTTTTCCAATTATTGCCTTGTGTCACTGTTGTCAGACGAAATTAACTTAGGTTCATAATCAAACTTTGGCACGGCAAAAAAAAAAAAAAAAAAAAGTCAACAAAATAAATTAATTCTCAAGGTTCTCGATTTCTCAATAAATTCTTTTTTATTATATCCTTGATTATTCTAAGTGCATTGCGTCTTCTTAATAAATATCGAGCATCCTTATTAGGCTAAGTCCTTACTCAAGTTTTAATTGCGTTGTCTGTAAAGGCAGTGGCTCTTTCGAACTCCATCCAGTATTAAAATAACCTTAGTGTTTGTGATATATCTTTTTTTCTCCTTTTTCTTATTATTTACTTCTTATTTTTCCTTTCTTGGTTGATCAGGATAATTACTTTGTAATATTCATTCTGATATCTAAAATGTTGTTATTGCCAAATCATTAGAACTTGCAAATTAATTTTTAAGAGGTTACTGGAGGGATTTTTGGTCTTATGCCAGTGAAATATTATTTAGTGTTGTTTTTTTTGCGTTTTTCAATTAAACTTTCGAGCAAATATAAAATATAAAAGGAAATTTTCTTTTGAATTAGCTTCAATATTGACACAAAAGGAAATTGTGTTGTTTTATTTGATTTTCGTGGACAGGGTGGGAGTTCGAAATATAAAGTGTTGTTGACAATGGTCTTTTGACAACAGAAAAAAAGATCCATTGTTTACAATGTCGGTATAGAAATTGTAAATCCGAGTAGCAAATTTGAGTGGTGAAGTGTTGACATTTGCCAATTTTAAAAATGGTTCGTTTGTGTTGAATAATGGTAAGGAGCTTTAGAATCAATTAAATAACTGAATAAAAACCGACAGTTGATTCATCCAGTAATCAAAAGACCTAAAGTATCGTATTTGGAGCTATGGTAAGGCCCAAAAAAAGTTTTTTTTTTCAACAGAAAGTAATCTTAAGAAAAACTGCTCAAACAAAAGGGACAAAGAGTTTGAATGAGAAATATTTTTTAAAGGAAATTAAGACTTTAGTACAATGAGAAAGGGTTGAGAAAGAGGCAGCCCTCCTCATGTATGGAGTAATTTCTGTATTTTTTTTTAGTTTTAATGTTGAGTAGAAAAATAGTAGAAAGCAGTTTCAGTAGAAAAATACTGATTTCCATAGGAAGGGAAATAAATCATGACTGGAAACAAATTGTTTGTTTTATATGAACCCTCTCCACCTGCAGGAAGAAGAACTATTTCTCTTTAAAAAAGAAAGACGAAAAGGGCCTTCTTATTTGAGACCCCTAGACAAATTCCACCGGGTATAACGGCACTTCCTCATCACTTTAGTACTCCGCCCCCCCACCAGAACAAATGTGCTTTTGGTAAAGTCGTTCTCATTTAATGGCGGTAAATCGGAAATCAAGCAAAGATACTGTCATTGACGTTGGTCATTTTGCACTATAGGTATTAGTTCTAATGTTCTTAGGCAAATAAAATACTAATAAATTTAACAGGTTACCATAAATAATTATTGTGTTTTAAGACCAACTTACCAACCATTTATGTATTTATAACATTCCCTGCCATATTTTTTGCTGTGAAGTTTCACATACAAAATTGAGTCCTTGACGCATTTCATGTTGTCTGTTGCAGTAAAGGGTGAACGTTATCAGAATTTAAATCTTGAATTATGAATTCAAGACCTGAATATGATTTTAGGAAGCGTAAATACAGGCGTATAGCGCTTAATGCTCGTGTAGCCTAAGTACATCTTAATGAACTCGAGTGACGGCATAGAAAATGTTCCGAATGGAATTTCTCTGGAATCTCTAAGCCAAAATTTTAACTAAGTGTTGGAAACCAAGTTTCGTGTCCTGTAGATATGGAAGGGAGAAGAGGCCCAAAATGCCTTCAGCGACCCTCGAAGTATCCAATTTAATTGCTTGTGGTTTTATTAACATTAAAATACAGACGGGATTGTGTTATTCCTTTTGACACATGTACTCTTTTACAAAATTATAATCTTTTCACTTTCTAGGGGAGAGAAAAGGATATCATAATTATTTCTTGTGTTCGATCGAATGAACATCAAGGAATTGGTTTCCTTAATGATCCACGTCGATTAAACGTAGCCTTGACTCGTGCCAAATATGGTATCATCATTGTTGGCAATCCGAAGGTCCTTGCAAAGGTAATACATTTTCTATTTAATTTCCTTATATATGTTCTATCTCTTCTTCTTTTATATTTAAATCTTGTTTACTTTCTAGCTTTCTAGTTTCCTGTAAAGTCTGTGATAGCCACACCTAGTTTCACGGTTTTTTAATGTTTTCTCTTATCCGTGTTTGTTTGTGGCAATATAATCAAACTTATACATTTTAGACTGTTCTCTATCCCTTTTTTCTCCTTGTCTCTCTCACATAACTGCAGAAAAACATACTTATAAATAAGAAAGTTTGCGTTCTCGAAATCTATTTGACCATTGTACAAGAGAAAAGTATATGCAAGACAGTTTTTTTTTCTTTTTTTTAAATAGACTAGAGGTTACATGTAAATATTCAGTTTTTGTTTTTCGTTGTTTTTTTTTCAAGTGGGTATGAAGGGTCTTTCTTATGTTGGAAGTGTATTTTATTCTAGTAAAATTTATTCAAAATTCGTTAATCAGAAATTGCTTTGATGACGAAACCTAAGAAGTTAACTTAAAGAGTAAACTCCTCCTCCCCTCATCTTTCTTTTTGCTACACCTTTAATGTTTAACTTCTTTTTGCAGCAGTGGGTATGGAACAACTTGCTTCACTTTTACAAAGAGCTTGGCGTATTGGTCGAAGGCCCACTCACCAACTTGAAGGAGACCTTACTTCAATTCCCAAAAGCTAAAAGGCCAATGAATATCAATCCAGGTCAACATTTCATGTCCACTACAACTTATGATGCTAGAGAGGCTTTGGTTCCTGGCTCTATGTACAGCCGTGCCAATAGAGCCAATGGACATGTAATGGGGCCGCCTCCGCCATACCCCCCCAGGCAACGTGAGTTCTGTTTTGCTTACTATTTTGTAAATCTTATTTCTTTTCAGTAAACCTGACGCTAAAGAACTCTTTGTCTTTATCCAAGTTCATCTGCTTTTATCCAAGTGTCATCTGGCAATCCTTGAAAAAGTTTGCATAAAATAATTTTGATTTTAGATATACAAATTAATTGATTGAAGCAACCGTCGTATGACGGAAGCTCTTAATTGTAAAATTGACATTTTTTATTTTTGTTTCGTCATGTTAAAAGTAAAGATCACCATCTAGTAGTGTCAAGGGTTAATTTAAAGCTGAAATATTGGAAGGGTAACTACCTCCCGAGAAGTTATGATGTTGGTTGACTCCAGGATGAGAATTTGAGAGAAACTTTCCAGGAACTTGGCCCAGTTAAAGATAGGAATGGGGCCGCAAATAGCGATAAAGAAAAAAACTAAAGAGATGGGCCGCACATTTTGAGAATTTGCTTAAGCGAGATAGAGTTGCAGGAAAAGATATAGAGGAAAATGAAAAAGTTTGTGATACCTTGGATGTGAAGGAAGATTTGTTTTATGAGGAGGAATTAGCAACAGTACTAAAAGGAATAAAAAATAACAAGGCTCCAGGTGCTGATAGTGTGATAAATGAGTTTCTTAAATATGGTGGCTCTGAGGTTAGAAATAAGTTACTGAAGATAATGAATATGTTTTTTGAAAAGGGGGAAGTACCTAACGATTTTAGGAAAACCTTAATTAAGCCACTTTATAAGAAAGGTGATAAAAGTGAGTGTGGTAATTATCCAGGCATTAGTCTGGTCTCTGTAGGTAGTGATGCTGGAACTGTTTTGAAACATTTTCCTTTTTATTTTTACTGGTTGCATATTGTTGTGAGTCTTTCTTCTTTTATATATTTTTGTCTTGCTGAGGACGGCCCTTGGACATAGGGCCGAAATATTCATTCAAATTATCTTCACTGTCTTGCGAAAAGAATTCCCTATTGTTCTTCTTGTTTTTGTTGTTTGGATTTAAATTAGACGAAATGAAGATTGCGCTTGTCTATTATTGCATTTTAACATCACTTTGACTGAAAGTGATTAGCTCAAGTTTCTGAAAGTGATCGTGCCAAATTATTTTGGAAGCCCATTATGTTGTAATTGTAATTTATGGTACAACATTGTTTTTTTTTTTTTTTTTTTTTTTTTTTTTTTTAAGAATATCGTATAGACATAAGTGACCTGTGTCAATTGAAACCGTTTAAGTTGCAATTAAATAAAGCTAAAGGAATATTTGATTCACCTGAGATCCAAAAAGGCGGAAATTTTTCGTCGTTTGGAAAAAAGCCAAACCCGGACTCTCAGGAAAGAAACAAATACTGTACTTTAGGCGTTGAGAGCGTAAAAAATTATTTTAGCTAATTGGTGTGCTCATTTAGCCATTGAATCGCTAGTTTGACCAACCTATAAAATAAACTGATAATTCAGAAATAACATTCATTGATTGATCGTGTTTTAATGTACCAATCTGTTGGTGAAAGAAATATTTATAATTTTTTAGGTTTTTTTTACGCTTGAGTACCAAAAAAAGGCATTTGTTTATGAAATGGATCAAGTCATAATAGCTTTTAAAATTAATCAAGGATTTGATTGTTAGAACACTGATTGTAAAAATATCTTTGTAAATTTGATGAAGTATCGACTTTGTCAAGTTTTTTCGATCTAAGATATAAAATAAACATGCCTTATTTGTTCTTATTTGTTACAAGTCTTATTTGTTCGAATTTTAAAAGTGCAATAACTAAATTTTAATTTAATATCAATTTTTAATGTATAACCCCCCCCCCCCCCAATCCCATAGCATGATGTAGAGGAGGGATAGGCAAGAAAATCTAGAGAAAAAATAATAATAATTAACGTAAATCTCAGAAAGGGTTTAAATGTTTTGGTGCTTGATCAATTTCTAGATATACTTGACTACTATTAAAATAATGCATTCGCTGTTCTATTTGAGGTGAAATTCCAGTAAAAATTTTCGTTTATAATGAGTCCAATGAGCGTTTAATATGATTTTTTGGTTTGAGCATTTGGTAAGAGAATTTTTAGTTAAACTTGACAATCCTTTTCGTGTGTAAAAATTAAAAAATTGAAAATCTATTGGTTCATAAAGACTATTGCGCACATACGCACACACACACACACACACACACACACACACACACACACACACACACACACACACACACACACACACACACACACACACACACACACACACACACACACACACACACACACACACACACACACACACACACACACACACACACACACACACACACACACACACACACACACACACACACACACACACACACACACACACACACACACACACACACACACACACACACACACACACACACACACACACACACACACACACACACACACACACACACACACACACACACACACACACACACACACACACACACACACACATAAAGACACACACACACACACACAGACGCACACACACGCACACACACACACACGCACCCCCACAGCGCCCCCCACACCACCACCCCCCCCCCCCCACCCCGCCCCACCCCCCCCCCACACCCCCCCGCCACCCCGCCCCCCACAGCCCCACCCACCCACCCACCCACACACCCATAAACATAAACAGAAAATCAATCACTAACTATATCTATAACTCTAACTATAAATAACACTCACTATATATGTCAATATCTATTACAATCTAACTGTCACGGAATCAATTAAATACAAACCCAAATGCACACAAAATAATCATTCAAATTATCTTCACTGTCTTACGAAAAGAATTCCCTATTGTTCTTCTTGTTTTTGTTATTTGGATTTAAATTAGACGAAATGAAGATTGCGCTTGTCTATTATTGCATTTTAACATCACTTTGACTGAAAGTGATTAGCTCAAGTTTCTGAAAGTGATCGTGCCAAATTATTTTGGAAGCCCATTATGTTGTAATTGTAATTTATGGTACAACATTGTTTTTTTTTTTTTTTTTTTTTTTTTTTTTTTTTTTTTAAGAATATCGTATAGACATAAGTGACCTGTGTCAATTGAAACCGTTTAAGTTGCAATTAAATAAAGCTAAAGGAATATTTGATTCACCTGAGATCCAAAAAGGCCGAAATTTTTCGTCGTTTGGAAAAAAGCCAAACCCGGACTCTCAGGAAAGAAACAAATACTGTACTTTAGGCGTTGAGAGCGTAAAAAATTATTTTAGCTAATTGGTGTGCTCATTTAGCCATTGAATCGCTAGTTTGACCAACCTATAAAATAAACTGATAATTCAGAAATAACATTCATTGATTGATCGTGTTTTAATGTACCAATCTGTTGGTGAAAGAAATATTTATAATTTTTTAGGTTTTTTTTATGCTTGAGTACCAAAAAAAGGCATTTGTTTATGAAATGGATCAAGTCATAATAGCTTTTAAAATTAATCAAGGATTTGATTGTTAGAACACTGATTGTAAAAATATCTTTGTAAATTTGATGAAGTATCGACTTTGTCAAGTTTTTTCGATCTAAGATATAAAATAAACATGCCTTATTTGTTCTTATTTGTTACAAGTCTTATTTGTTCGACTTTTAAAAGTGCAATAACTAAATTTTAATTTAATATCAATTATTAATGTATAACCCCCCCCCCCCAATCCCATAGCATGATGTAGAGGAGGGATAGGCAAGAAAATCTAGAGAAAAAATAATAATAATTAACGTAAATCTCAGAAAGGGTTTAAATGTTTTGGTGCTTGATCAATTTCTAGATATACTTGACTACTATTAAAATAATGCATTCGCTGTTCTATTTGAGGTGAAATTCCAGTAAAAATTTTCGTTTATAATGAGTCCAATGAGCGTTTAATATGATTTTTTGGTTTGAGCATTTGGTAAGAGAATTTTTAGTTAAACTTGACAATCCTTTTCGTGTGTAAAAATTAAAAAATTGAAAATCTATTGGTTCATAAAGACTATTGCGCACATACGCACACACGCGCGCACATACGCACACACACACACACACACACACACACACACACACACACACACACACACACACACACACACACACACACACACACACACACACACACACACACACACACACACACACACACACACACACACACACACACACACACACACACACACACACACACACACACACACACACACACACACACACACACACACACACACACACACACACACACACACACACACACACACACACACACACACACACACACACACACACACACACACACACACACACACACACACACACACACACACACACACACACACACACACACACACACACACACACACACACAAACACACACACACACACCACACCACACACACACACACACACACACACACACACACACACACACAAAAGAAGTTTTTTAAGAGGCAATTTTTGTTTTAATTTTTCTTGTACGGTGAGCCAAATAGGAACCTGCATTAGTTGAATAACTTCCAGACATTAAATTAGAAAATCAAGTTTTGGTACTCCTATGTTATACCTACTCTTTTATATACTGCTAGTTTGGTTAATGCTAATTAAATAAAATAGTATGAATATATAAGATTTTAGAAACAAATTGGGGTACTTTATATTTGCACATTAGGGGGGGGGGGGTAAAACATAGCATATATTAAATACGTAACCTAACCTAACCTAGTTACTTTTTTCTCCCCCTAAACCCCAAAAAACAACATTAAATCTAGTTGTATTTATTCGTCACGTCGTATCTTTTTAATAAATAACTTTGAAATTACACAGATTACACAGATCTTCAAGTCAGGTGAACAAAACATTTTCATCCACCTGAAACTCTATAATAAAATGTTATTAATCGTTACTACTCCTAATTGAAAATTTTTACTGAATGTTCAAATTTTTTCAAAAGTTTAAATTATAATCCAACGAATTTAGAAAAACAAATTTAGCCGGATTTGTGTGCAGTCATGAATCTAGGGCCTTTTAAATTTCGTATAATCTCATCCTTGCAACTTTTTGAATTCAGTTTTTAATTATAGGCTATTCTGTATTTTATTCTATATTTATATAGAATAGATAATTCTAATACATTAATTCTATATTTATATAGAAATATATTCTATGTTTTTTTTTTAATTTTCGTTCTTTGCTGATGACAGCTGTTGGATATACAGCCAAAAGATTTATTTAGGAATTGTAGTATTTGATATTACAGAACGAGTCACCGCATGGGTATTCTAACATGTAGCCAGACGCGTGCCCTTATCTTTTCCTATGATCTTCTTATAGTTAGACGGGTGACCTCTCAGCACTTATGCTCTCATGCGTAGTTAGTCGTCTCATTTAGAGGTTAACTCTTGGTCAATTAGTTAAGGGTTGTCTCATTTAGCTGTTATAATGGAGCTGGAATAAATTTGGAAACTAACTTCAAAAAACGCGTGTGAGTGTGTGTGTGTGTATATATATATATATATATATATATATATATATATATATATATATATATATATATATATATATATATATATATATATATATATATATATATATATATATATATATATATATTTATACATTTTCAGAGCAGCATGAACTTTTTGAGAAGCAGGAGAAGATTTCACTTATAATCCTATAGATTTTTCATTGTTAAAAGATGTTAGGTTTTAGCAGATATATTGGCCCAAAACCAAGCCCAATGTGATTTGGTGTATACATTTATTTTTGTCTTATATTTTATGTATGGTTTTTTACTCCAACAGCTCCTGCCCATTACAGCCGTGTTGGTCCTGCTATGCCAACACATGATCCCTTGGGCTACATTGGGCCCGAACAGGGCACTTCGATGTCTGTTCCTGTTCCAATTGGTGTTTTTCTTAATATGGCTCACGTTCCACCGAGGTTCTACAATCAACATCAGCAAGCTCTTGGTATGTCAAACTACTACATTTTTGTCTTTGTTACATATTACAGTATTTTGTGTTGCAATTCCTCTTGTTGAAAGTTTTACATTGAACTGGCGCTTTGGAATATTTTAGTCTTTGTTTCTGTAGAATTGCTACTTACTATGATAGTAGACTGTGAAATCAATGTAAGAAACAGGCTTAAGGGATGTTATTTTTGAAAAATATTACGATATTTCTTTCTAGAAACTAATTTAGAGAGTGAAACTCATACTCAAGCTGTTACTTCGGTATTAAAACAATTATAATACTATATAAGTAATGCACAGTGATGTTTTATTGAAGGTAAGCTTGAGAATAGATAAATTAGCGATTACTGCCTTAAATAGTAATAAACGAGTTTTTTTTTTACATTCCACGTTGCATTAGTCTTTGAAAGAACTGATGTTGGCAGAGATAATGCCATTCATATTTCCGTAATATTGAGGCTGAGGATGGGGGTATCGTTATGCTCTGGACAGTGGTACCCAAACTATTAAAAGGCTGTACCCCTTTTTTTTCAGTTATCCATTTTGTACAACCCCCTCCACCTCCCCTTCCGTCGCTTTTTATATTTTTTATTATGGGTATCGATGAAAATTAAATTGCTTTTTATTTTTATTATAGACGAAGAGAGTATATCTATGCTCGAATATAAAAAAAAAAATCAAGTACAAAAAACTTAACCAACACAGAAATTGTACGAAATTGCTAATTGGTGTTTTATTTGACAATTGTCTTTGTTCAGTGTGACCCCTGTCCTTGCTTTATGGCATACAACTTTTTTTAATTGTGCTCTGCCGATGCTAAGTACTATCTTAAAACTGATATGCTTAAATTCTGAAATACAGACTAAACTAAACTTTTTCTGGTACTTTTTTTGTAAACGTAAGAAAAAAAACACTTCGGTTTTTGTGTGCTGGTAAACGTTATCAAGAACTCGCGGGCTCTTTCTACGCTGCTTTTTCACGCTGATTTCTATTAGAATGAGCCCAAAGTTGTTGTAAATGCTGCCCAAAATTTAATATTTCCGTTTTTTTAACGGGGTTTCAAAGTGGCGTCACTTTATTAATACCGACTTTTTTTTTTCTTTAGTGACAAATAATTTACTTTGAAGTACATATCTTAAAATGGATTCAAAATCCAATTATTCATGTTGTCAGGTTTTGCAGAACTCTTCTCCAATTCTGATTTTAAACCTTTCGAATGTTCAACCTTTATGCCATTTTTTTGAAAACTTGAAGAGAAGAGACCCACCTCGCATCGATAACCCTGTTGAGCAGGTTTGAAGCTCAGAAGAAATGGTCGTGTTATTTTCGTCAACTTTTCGTGCCTTTGTAGGGGACACGTACGGCTAAATATTTCCTCCCGAAATTACTGATTTTAACTGTGTTGTCTTTTTATTCGTTTTTGAAAGCATCTTCTTGGCAGCAGTAGGAAACTCATTATCACTTAGTCTTTATTGTCGCTTATAATCTTTTCAGAACGTACGTCTATTACTCCACCGACAACTCGTGGTGGAAAGACTACTCGTGGTAGGAGTAGCCGAGGCGGACAGAAGGGTCAGGTGATGACACAGGCCACTCAGTCGCAACTGTCGCAGCAAAATACTCAGTCGTTCAGTCAATCTGGGGTTGCTCTAACCCAGGGCATGTCTCAGGTAAGCTAACGAGTTCTTTGAAAAGAAATCTTAGTGATTTTTTTTTTCTTCCAGTCTGGCAGGAAAAAGTTGTCCCGCTAAAGATAAGTGATTCTTCGAAATCGGGTTAAAATAAAAATGTTATTATTGTAAAGTCTCCGCAGTGTGTAGCCACACGGGGGACATAGCATTTGGCATCTCTTGTCGAAATGCCCAAACTTGAGCGGTATTCATGTGTCTTCTTCATGCGAAATTTCCAATGTTTTCTTTACTGTAGTTTCCATCCAAAAATAATATTATACAGTTCCTCAAAAACGGTTAAAGTTTAAAATTCAAATTTTAAACTAAAACCTCCTTGCAGGATGTTATTCCAAAGCTTGTAGAAATTTACATTACTTGTTGGAATTTTTTCTAGTGTGCTAAATTATATAAAAAACAAGAAATGAAAATGAAGAAAAAAGAAATTCAAATTTTAAGCTCTAGCTCCCTTGGAGAAAGATATTCCAAAATTTCTAGAAATTTTGATAACTTGTTAGAATTTTTTCTAGCGTGCTAAATTATATAAAAAAAAGAAATGAATAAGAAGAAAAAAGAAACTCAAATTTTAATCGCTAATTTCCTTGGAGGAAGTTACTCAAAAGCTTTTAGAATTTTGATAGCTTGTTAAAATTTTTTCTAGCGTGTTAAACTATAAAAAAAGGAAATGAAAAAGAAGAAAAACAAATTCAAATTTCAGTCTAACTTCCTTGAAGGAAGTTACTCCAAAGCTGGTAGAATTTTTATAACTTGTTAGAATGTTTTCTAGTGTGCTAAATTATATGAAAAAAAAGTAATTCAAATTTCAATCTCTAACGTCCCTGGAAGAAGTTATTCCAAAGCTGTAGTAATTTTGACAACTTGTTATAATTTTTTTCTAGTGTGCTATATTATATAAAAAAGAAACAAAATCTAGTTCAAAATGGAAGCTTTGTCAATAGTATCAAAATAATTTAGAATTTGTTGTTTCGACCGTGATGATTCGATGTTGAACGTGATAATTCAACCGATTGAGATCAAAATTCTGTTTGTTTTTGTTTGTTTTTTACATTTCCTTAGCGACATTTTTGGAATAGCCAGAGCCAATCTTAAAATTCCAAGTTTCACTTTTTTGCTTAATGTTATGAACAATTCGATTGTAATGTAGTTTCAGTATATATTTAAAGCTTGAAACTAGAAACAGGTCCGGCTTCGGCCAGATTCATATATTGGGATGTACTGGAGGGTTTTGGAATCTTCCTATTATTAAATCTAGCTGAAGGGAACGTCGGATATCAGCGAAAATTTTGTGGCACCTTGACACTGAATGTTTGGCTATAAATGCCATCCTTGGGAACTTGGTTCAGTTTTCTTAATGCCCTATTATGAATAAGACTTTACTGATTTCAAGATTTAGCTAGCCCTAATTTAAGCTAATTAGTGTTTTTTGTCGAATTTTTCAGCCCATCAGAAAATTCTGTAAAAAACTGATTGCTGTAAATTACCTCCAGCTGTATCTTGGTATTAGTTCTATCTATTCGAGAATGGAACTTTCTTCTACATTTCGAGCCTAGTAATATTAAAGGTTTAGTTTTAATGTGTTTTTCGATGGAGTTAATCACATTGGTTTTTACCAAAATAATGTAGTATTAGGTGGTCAAACTTTTTTTTTTTTTTTTTTTTTTTTTTTTTTTTTTTTTTTTTGGGCTTAATCTTTATTTTTAGCCAACTTAACCTAACCTAACCAAACTTGATTTTCAATTCAAAATCAACGGACTCAGTGAGCGTCCACAGTTCAGTCAAGTTCTTTGAAGCTGAGATTTAAGAATCTGAAAAGTTAATTCCATTTGGATATTTTAATGGACCCTTTTAGCTATTGAAGTAACGAAGATTGAAGACTTATTTCAGTTTAGTTTTAAGCTACAAAAGAATCTTGCCCTTTTCTCTTTCTCTATCCTTTTTTCATACTGTTCATGTCCTCATATGCAACAAATAGCAAAGGAACCGTTTAACTCACATGTTCCCTACTTCCTTAGCTATTCAAGTAAGTCTTAAGGCCTTCTGTACATTAGTCTTCTGTACAATGCTGCAGGTTCAAGACAGTCTTAGCTTTTTCTACTTTTGTTTGTTCAACAATAAGCTATTCATCTTAAATAATGATTATGTTTGTATGCTGTCACTGAAGACCAATTTTTTCAAACTACATATTTCTATTTTTAGGGTATGTCTCAAGGCTATGGACCTCTATCACAACAGCAAGGAGGAAATGAATTTCTTTCTCAAGATGCTTATGGTTTGACTGGAGAATTTCAGTCTCAAATGGAGGGTCTTTTGTCTCAAGATTCTACTTATCAAGGTGGAAGAGCAGCTTTTATGAACAACGCATCCCAATCTCAAGGAGCTCCATTCTCGCAGGTATTCATGCTAGACTCTCCATCATCAATCATCAAGGTCATATTCAAGGGAGGGATTAAGAGGTTTGATCCCCCCCCCCCCGAAATTTTTATCCCGCTCGTAAAGACATAATAAAAATCCATAAAAAAAACACATTTTTAGTGCGTTTTTACAGTTTTTTTTTAATCCCCCTCCCCCCTCCGACTGTTAGGCATTGTTTAGCTTTGAAGAAATCTTTAATAGAACTTCGGCCTTAAAAAATTGTCATTAGATACAGTAGGCTAGAAAATTTATAAATATGGGGGATGGTGTTGTTGGGTTTTATATATAAATTAGTTTAGGAATAAATTTATTAATTTTCTTGATGAAACAGAGTGTAATGAGTTACCAATTGCTTAAATGCGGCACATACCGTTTGAATTAAAATATAACCTGATAAACCTACTGTATGCTTATTTTAAATATATAATGTCATTGATCACAATGGCTTAGACAAGTGTAGGATGAGTCACCGTCAATAATCTTGGAGTTTACTATCGTGTTTGACAGCGCTGTAATTATCGGTCAGGGCGGAAGGGCAATTTGAATTTGAAACCATCAGAAATTGTGCTATTTTTTATTCAATGAGATAAAATTTTGTACTTATATTTGCACTTAGGAAGTGGAGGCAGTAGATCTTGGGGTTCGCTTGGTGTTTTTACTCTTCTCTGTAGAAAGTTTTCTTATCTGGTAATCCTGTCAATAATACAATTGTTTTAATGTAAAAAAGAAAAGTTCTAAAATGGTATTTATTTAAATGAGAAATAGTACTTGTTTGCTGTAATTAGATTCTTTAAAACGGTGTTTCTTAAACTAGGGATCGCGATCCACAGGAAAGTCGCAGTGCTATAGGCAAGGGGTTAGAGTTGAATACGACAAATGGCACTCTTATTTATGAAGACTTGTTATGTTTGTTGGTTTAGACATTTCAGATAAATGTCCTTTCAAGTTGAACACTCAAATCTCGAAAAATTTAAGAAGCAGGTTTCTCTCTAAAACTAAAAAGGATTGTTGATTCTATTAATTAACAGATAATTGGGTTATAATTGTTAAATAGTATAAGTTTATAGGGCATACCCTTATATAGTAGGGGGTTTGGGGCATCTGACTTCATTTTTAACATATTTTACTGGGGTCATTATAAGGTTGAGAATCAATATATTTTTCTAATTTTTAGATTAGAGCAATTATAGATAAACAGAGCAGTTATCGTTACGAAGCATCTGCCTAGCCATTTTTCTGGATGCCCTTCCATAATTTGATACCATTCCATAATATTCCCGAAATTCCATAAAAATACATTCTATTCACTCCGAAGCCCTACAGTTTAGTCACTCCAAATTAATGCACAGATACCTTAAATTCACTCAAATCCAAAAACCTTGTCTTCGATTCATTTTACGCAAAAATACCCTTAACAATTAAAACAATTCCAGTTTTGAACATTTAATTCAAGTATTTTCCATATAATCATTTCAAGCTACTAAAAAAAATAGAAAAACAGGTTACAATTGAAAAAAAACGTGGCAAAAAAGATAGTAAAGTTGAAATTATAATTACTCTACGAAAATTTCCATATTTGAAAATTGTTTTCAACACTAAATATGGCTAATTAAAACGGTGCTTTAGAATAGAGGGCATGGGATTTGGATTTCTCAAGAGATCTGGCAAAGACCTATATAAAAAAAAAAACCTTATCTCTGAAGATACTCATCTGTGTGGACGATAAGAAAAAAAACACACTGAAATTGAATTTTGAAATTAGCTATTGTACATTTAACTGCTATTTCACTTTGAAAAGGAACTTTTTATGTTTGTACCAATCTTAATCAAAGCAAAATCTCAATGTGACTAAACATGTAAATTTTGCCTGTTGTTTTTTAATCAAGTTTGAATCCAACTTGTATTTGTTATGTTTTGTATCGTATCTTATTTTCAGCCATATTGAATTAACATTGCGCTGTCTTCCCGGTGGCGCGAAGCATAGCTAACCGAGAGGCTTATCACATGAATGATCAAGACGAAAGCTAATTATACATAACTTGGAAGAGAAAAAGAGCTTTAGCAAAGAGATGTGTTAAAAACAACAGCTGCAAAAGAAAAGTCATTGGGAGTAAATTTGATCCTACGCTATGGTTCACCTTGTGTTTGTGTGTTTTAATTTTAAGAGTGTGAAGAATTTTGGCACGTTTGTCACTGGGTTTTCATCGGGTATTAGGTATTTTGGGCACTTGAATGCTTGTGACTTATTTAATTTGAAAAAATGGTTTTGATCAGCCTGAAGGAACTGATAGGAATAACGGAAAATAAGATACAATGGCTTTTGAAGAAAGTTATTTCCAACTCAAGACCAGTTGTAAATTAATTTGTTTTGATTATTTCCTTTGATTTTCTTTTGGTTTAAGCGATTCTCCCCGTGCCAAAGTTTTTGTTCTATGTTGCCTATTGATATATTCATGCTAATTGATCAGTTATAATAAACTTGAGTTTTCTCTTAATTTGTCCCAGAATATTTTCATATTTTAGTTTCTATTCAAACAAAGGTTTAATATTATCAATTTTTTCAAAAATGACGTTTTTATGTTTAGACTAATTCCTCCTTTTATTATGATTGACGGAAAGTTTGCGAGAAGGCAAGCATTGGAAAGCGAATCCAATTTTCTATTGTAAAGTGCTTCTGGTAGTAGATTCAAATTATTTTGCTCATTACTCCGCTGTTATTATCAATAACTTTAAGAAATCAGTAGCATTTTTGAAAATTGTGCTTGTCACTTGGGCTTTTTTATCCTCTTAGCACCCGGTTAGATCTGCAGTGCCTCCAGAGGCAACCATTGTATCAAGAAGGAGCCGTTAATTTTGCTGCAAATTTGCTGCTGAAAGAAAAACCTCCCACTGTGGCTGGATTGAGGTGTTTAAGTTTCGCAGATCTGTCTGTTTTGTTCGGTGCATAGTGTTTCTGGTCTACCTCTGAGTTGTGTACCCGATAGTTGCCAGTGGAACACTGCATTCGTCAGTCGAGGATTGTCCATATGCAGTACGTGGCTAAATTATCTCCTTCGACGAACTCTTATTACATATGTTAAAAGAGGCTGACCATTTTTTATGCAAGTTTTTAAAATAGCTTGCTTATTCACTAGAAATTCGTGACTAGCCAGCTTAATTTTCACTAGCCTGTCTTATAAGCCACCTTTGTTTTCTAATAGCTATTCGTATTTGACACTTTTTTGCCGCAAGTACAGCTGGCCATGAGCTCCCCTCTTCCTCCCCATAATACATTACAAAGGGTCCGCAGAAAGTTAAGCAAGACTTTTTTTTCTTTTTTTGTGGCAAGACCAATCTGAGCAGCTAAAGCAAAGGGTATTTTAAAAATGTCTGAATTAAGGATAATCCAAAACGAAGAACAAATAAAAAATGTGTTCAGAAAACTTGCGACAATGAGGATCACGACGATTCGGAAACAAAAGTGAACAAACAAAGAAACGTGATTAGAACACAAGCGCCAGCAAGAATCACAACGAGTTCAAACGAAAATGAAGAACAAACAAACATGGGGTTAAAAGACAAGCGACAGCGAGAATAACAACCAACCAAAAACGGAAGAGAAGAACAAGTAACGTGCGGTTAAAAGATATGTGACAGCAAGAATCACAACGAGTCAAAAACGAAAGTGAGGAACGAGCAAATATTTGGTTAGAAGACAAACGAAACTGACACAAAACAAACGAAACTGACACAAAATTCATTACAAAGATGCCGTAAACTACACAAGTGTTAATTTTAAGTAAATGAAACCCTTCTGCTCTAAATATATATATATTCACTGTGGGGCCCTCTATTTTCTCGAATGAAGAGTAGCAAACATTGGAGATTGCTGCTTGCTTAGTCGAATTCCATTGCCACTTCCGCAATTTACAAATGAATTAGTTTGTCATTTTATCGAACGTCATTTGCTCTCTAAAGAGCTCCACAAAAGTATCCAAAACTTGAAATCATGTTTCGCTGTGGCTTCATTCAACGTAAGTGGTGATCGAACCATCAATAGTCGCAATGTTTTTTGCTTCAAAGAAGGTGGACAAATTTATCCCAGAATCAATTGGGCGGCACATCCATCGCAAACCGCTCAAGGTGATTTTAAACCATCTTAACATGGCCAAATGTACTTTTAGACCCCGATGAAGCTGTTGACGAAGGTCTTGCAAATCCTATAAATTATGGGATCTCTTGTAACCTAATTGATCTGTTGAAAGAAACATCGCGAGACACAAACAAGTGCGCCAAAGGTAGACTATACGAAAATGCGATAAGTGGTGGAGGATGATGTAAATTAATGTTCTGCTTGACTGGAAAAACACACTCCAAAACGTGCAGCTTATTCTTATTGTATCAGATGGTGTGTATTATAGATGTTTAAACCCTCCTGTATGTAATGAAGTATGTGCTGTTCTTACTTTTATGCTAACCAAAGTTTTCCACCAAATGAAATGGTTTTAAAACAACGGGGTAAAATCATCTCGGTTTAAAAAATTAAACCGAGTAATTATTGTTAATTTTTCGTAAATGACCGAAGTCAAACAATGTCAAATATCGTAAACAATTTCAATGGATTATTCCATGGTCCCCAAGAAGTGACAGTATCGATGTTTGCTGATGACACGTCGCTTGTTTGCAAGAGCTGAAAAGGGATTACTTGAATTAAGCAAACGATCGTTAAACAGAGTTTCAACTTGGATGCGGGTAAATAAACTACAAGTTCACCCGGCTAAGAGTAGTTTTATTATATTCTAGAGAACAGCTATATAATAAACATGGATATCTTGATTAAATATAGTTATGGTGAGATTGAAAGGAAGTCTCGTGTCAAGTATTTAGGTATTACACTTGGAAAACTCACACATTTGGATTTAACTCCCAGCCAGGATTATGAATCATCCATTTTAACACTAATTTTCTTAATAAAGAATAGTTGGTATTTGGAACTTCAGCTGAAATTCGATCACAAATTTCGATTGTCTTTTGGATTTGATCCTGAGGACTCACAATCAATAGCGAATGCATATGTGGTGGTTCACAATTTTGAAATTCAATTGTATACAAATATGCTGCAACATTCCGTTTTTCATTCAAACTAACAAATATTTCATGAAATTTTGCATCGCAATTCGAACAACGAGACTGGAACGATCTTGACCGGACTGCTCTATGATAAATTCATCATCATCAAGTATAAAACACGCTGCTTCTTTATTTTCTGACCAATCAGGATTGGAAGTCATGGTTATGAAAAAATCTGAGGGTCCAAATCGACGAACAAAAGACATGGCATCTTCAAAATGTTAAGCATATTAGCGTACTGATCCGATGAATGATAACAATAGTATTACTTTTTCATCTCCATAAGTTTCCTAGTTCAAATATATCCATTGAATGCAATCACGTTCAACTCGGATATATGTATTGACAAGATATTGTTGGGAAAGTTGTCCACCAAAATGTAAAACAAAAAACCTATCTGACGTAGGTCAGGTGTTACATCTTACAGAGAAAGGCTTTTGGCGTGTTCAGGTCGAAAAGTGATAACTGCATTAATTCAAGTCGTATTATGTGTGAACGATTTACATAAGGTCTTTGACATATCCAAGGTCCATCCTGAGATTCCAGTTGGATAAAACGATGGGTAAGTAAAGGGCTCCACATGATAGTTGGAATTTTTTAAACCGAGAAGGTTTTACCACGTTGTTTTACAACCATTTCATTTGATGGAAAACTTTGGTTAGCATGAAAGTAAGAACAGCACATACTTCATTACATACAGGAGGGTTTTAACATCTATAATACACACCATCTGATAAAATAAGAATAAGCTACACGTTTTGGAGTGTGTTTTCCCAGTCAAGCAGAACGTTAATTTACATCATCCTCCACCACTTATCGCATTTTCGTATAGTCTACCTTTGGCACACTTCTTTGTGCCTCGCGATGTTTCTTCCAACGGATCAATTAGGTTACAAGAGATCCCATAATTTATAGGATGTGCAAGACGTTCGTCAACAGCTTAATCGGGGTCTAAAAGTACATTTGGCCATGTTAAGATGGTTTAAAACCACCTTGAGTAGTTTGTGATGGATGTGCCGCCAAATTGATTCTTGGATAAATTTGTCCACCTTCTTTGAAGCAAAAAACATTGCGACATATTGATGGTTCGACACCTTGGAATGTGATTCTCGAACAGTTTAGTTTCAAACCAGTTTTCCAGACTCCTCCTTCCCGTCCAGCTTACGACTTTCGTTCTTTAATGCCATTCTTTAGGTGATCTAATCGGTGGGGCCATCTACCGTAGTACTTGCTAGAGGACTGGGTTCAAGGCTATATACAAGGTTTGTGCCGTTTTATTTACTTCTGAAAACATAAAGACAAGAGAATAAACTGGGATCCGCGAACGTTGAATAGAAGTATTTAGTGAAATACTGTTTAAGATTTTGCTTCCGATTTTGGAAAAGAGCGGATAATCATTTCTGCTTTTCAACTTCGTTTATGGCAACATTGAGCTTTACCTACAGTCGATGTTAGAGAGGCTTCCTTACTTTGCTACTTCCTGCCGCAATCTTTACACGAAGTCTACTTGGCTGTTCGTGGGGTCGATTTTTCATTTGAGGAAAGACAACCTAGAGCAGCACAGAACGTTACAGGAATACCTGTTCATCCGGAGAACTTACAACTACTGGGCGGCACTTTCTCCTGATTTGGTGATCGAACAAAAGCTAATGAGAAGTACGAAAACGAGTGGCAGTCTGACGAGAGGTAGAAGCATGACTGAATTGGAGCGGCCAATTTGGACATCTACTTTACCTACTTTGGTTCTCGTTAACGAACGCAAGCAGAAAGTGACTTGCCTCACAGAGTTTACTATTGAAAATCACGCAGAAGCAATGTCTTCGAGGAGAGCTAGAGATCTGGCAGACATCGAAACGATAATTCGATACATTGAGCCTCTAGAAGTCTTCATGCAGAATTCACAACTGATAAACGTGGTTACTGGTGTCCGCGCTTCATTATCTATAAACGCAGACGATGCCAAATCTCTAGGAGAAACCATTTTGAAGGATATGGAAGCGAAAGACATTGACAAATATGTTTTCAGGAGAAAGCTGTAACTATGGCTGAGATGTCATCTGTGGTGATAAATTGCGAAAGAGAAATGGTCAACCCACCTCTGATCTTGCAATATCTAGCCACAGTGGTTCTGACTTGAGCGAGGTTCTGTCGTTTGGGCTTTGTACTTTCCCATCATTTTTACAGTGATACACCAACGACGAAAACTTGCACACAACTGAAGAGAACCAAAGGCTTGTCGTGTCCAATGATTGAATTATCTCCTAACATGAGGATCATCAAAAATAAGGAGGAATTCTTGAGAAACCCCCCCAAAAAAACAAAGCTTCATCAACTTACTTACTGAGAGGCTGACGAACTCAGTATTTAAAGTTCTACATACTCAGGATGATTCCAATTTCTTAGTTGTACAAACTGCTGTAAGTTGTTCTTAAACTTTGTCGACCACTTTGATTGGGAATGATACCCACCTATTAGTCCTTCTACTGTACCATTCCAAGCTTGACAAATGTAACATCTTTATGCTGACAGACACGCATGAAAATAACCGACGAGCGTGCAACATAAAAAGGATCAAGAACCAGCTAGGAACCGAAGTAGCAAAAAATCAACTCGTTTGCAACGCAGTGTCTGGCTGCGATACAACATCTAGACTTCACAGCGTAGGGAAAACAGCAGTGATTTCCTTGTCACTTGAAGGTGAGATTTTTAAGGATGCTTGCAAGATCTTCATGACCCCAGGATCTGACCACCAGGAGATCTTAAGGTTCAACTCTGAGAATTGAACCTTGTGAAATTCCACATGTAATAGGTAAACTATAAAAGTTTAGAACCAAATTGGGGCTATATATTTGCACATTAGGGTGGTGGGGGTGGGTGGGGGTAAAGCATAGTATATATTAAATACGTAACCTAATCTAGGTACTTTTTCCCCTTTAACCTCAAAAAACAATAGTTTAAATATTTTAAATGCAATGACAAACCACACTTTGCGATCCAATTCTCTACTGACTGATACTCGTTTGACTAGTTTCCTTTAGCATCTATCTTGCGTGTGTATCAGCTAATTGACAAATACCGATGATATATATATATTATTCCTTCCGTAAAAACCTCACCCCCCCCCCCTACTGATTGGTTTGAGATAATATCAGGTTATATACAAAAGTTGCTCTTTTTATATAGGATTATGAACAGCTGGTATTGAAAAAATATATGAAACTGTAAAAATGAGTCATTTTTGGGTTATATCAAAGTATTGAGGGGGGAAGGTTAGTTGAACAGAAATGTTCGAGTTAATTCGTCACTTTTTCACCTATCATGTTAACTTTTTGACATGGGACCCCCCTCCCCATATGTGATAGTAACGATATAAATGTTTAATTAACGAATATAGTTTTTTTTTTACGTGTTTGTATATTAAGTTTCGTCACATTTTTTCTTGTTATTTCTTATAGCAAAGTAATAATTTTTTTGGTTAATTTTTTTTTATATATTCCTATAGATAAGTTCCGAAACTTTAGAGGGATAGGTATTTTTTCATAAAAAATGCGTTGATATTTGGTCATAGTGTAAAGTAAATAATTCAATGATATTGCTTGTGTGTTTAGCATATTTTCTTTAGAAGAAGAAAATCAGTCAATATTTGGCTTTAGAAAACGACAACTAGACTAATGCTTATTTTTATGAAGAAGATAAACAGTCTTGTATATGTATAGGGTATGCTTACAGTTTACTTAAAAACTCATTCATAGAGACCACGCAGGCTGGACTGGGGCCCCATCCTCTTGAGAACGTAAATTTTTCGGCATTTCTTTATTAAATTATAGGTTTTTTGCCATCCCCCTTAATTTTTTTAATTAAATCATTTCCTGTTCATTTTTATTAACTCACTGATCTTTTTGTTCCATCTTCCTTTTATTTCTTTGTCACACAATTTTTCTTTTTCTAATTTGTGGACTATTTTTCAACAACTTCCGAATGTTCAGTTACTTCCCACTTTTATCAGTATAGCACAACGTTAAGAACACATCCCGAGGCTGCGTTAACTTAGGTTGTAATCTTGGATGAGATATTAAATTTTTTTTAAATTTGAAAATTAAAAATTTGAAAATATTAAATACAAGTGAAAATTCGGGGCCAAAATTCAATTCGTTTTTGCATAATTTGATCTTTTTTATTTGTTTTCCTCAACTCATCGACTTTTTCCGTTTATGCATTTAAAACCTATATAAATTTGGTGTTAATTTTATGTAAAACCCAATGCTTTATGTGCCCCTCATGTTCGCTTATATTCATATATTCTTGAGAAAAAAAAATTCTCTACTTTTTGGCTCATTTTGGAAATGAGTTCAATTTTTTGTTTTGCTTGACCTCCTCCTCTAAAAATTCTTTGTACGTGCCTGGACTTGTGAGACCCATCAAAACAGCTTTAGGGTAACATTTTTGGGGTTGAATTGTTTGAACTCTTCATTTATTTCTTACTTTCTTTTGGGTGGGAGTTACGATTCAAATTATAAACGGAAAAATGCATATTATGCAAAATAACTGTTGTTTTGCGTAGGAACTGAAGACAACGATTGAAATATTTTTTGTTCGATATAATAAAAACAAAACAACATTTGTCTTACGCTATAGTTAGTAACATGGCCTGTGTGGGCGCTGGAAATTTTGAAAATATAGGGTTAGCCTCTGCAAAAGCTACCCTATAAAAGGAAAGACGGTAAGGGAGCGATTAAAATTATTTTGAAGTTCGTGGTAAGAAGCATTCTTTCTTGATACAGTTTTTTTTGACATTTAACAATAAATAAAAAAGAACCTAGTTGGTTTCATTCTTTTCTTCAAAACTCTATAGTGTCCTGTGTTTATTGATTTGCCTTTTATTTTGTACGTATTACTCATCAACTTTTGGTTTAATTAATTAAAAAAATAATTTCCACAAAATAAGTTTTTCAGATAAAAGTAAAGAACTCCATTAAACAAAAAATGAGCAAAAATAAAATCAAATAATCTACCAAGCGTGAAACTACCACAAATAAGCATCGATAAATAAATGAAACCCAAAACGAACAGAAATTACAATAGATAATCGAGTCAAACCTAAAACGAGCAGAAATTAACATAAATTGGGCTCAAAACCCATATGCCTTCCCAAGGCCAAAACATAATTTGCACCTTACTGAAAAAAATATAAATGTATTTACTCTTTTAACTTTAATAAATCAAATAATATTAACACTTTGATTTCTAAATATCGGTATATGTACAGTAAACTGACAATGCACATTCATTTGTATTTTTTTAAGTAAAGTGCAAATTATGTTCTGGCCTCGGGAAGGCATAGGGGTTTTGAGCACAACTTATGTTAATTTCTGCTCGTTTTGAGTTTGACTCGGTTATTTATTGCAATTTCAGTTCGTTTTGGGTTTCATTTATTTATCGATTCTGATTTTTGGTAGTTTCACGCTTGGTAGATTCTTTAATTTTAATTTTGCTCATTTTTTGTTTAATGGAGTTCTTTACTTTTCTTTGAAAACTTATTTTTTGGAAAAAGTTTTTTTAATTAATTTTTGTTCGTTTTATATTGACATAGTCTTTTCAGAGAAAAAGAAAATAATACTTTAGGTCTTTTCTTCTTTTTTAAGAATTTATAGTTTGGCCTGCTATTTGTATGCTGGAGAAAAATTTTCAGCAATTTTTAACAACATACACCCTCTTAAAAATCTGGACAAAAATAGTAGTGTTTAATTTAGTTTCATTCCTTTTCTAGTTGACCTGAAATGGAAAACTTGATACCATTCGCAAAAAAATATGTTTACTTTCTTTGATAGCTTGGATTCACTTACGCTATTTTGATTTAGTTAAATTTTAAGAGCAGAAGCAGCCCCGAAAATTTGAACATAATACCCTCAGTCGTTCTTGGGATACTGCTGAGATGCCTTATTAGGAATTAGCATGAACGCAGTGCATTTTTATTTAATCTTATGGCAACATTTAGTTTTTAAACATAAATTCAAATGGGAGTGTGGGCGTTGGAGGGGGATTATTTTCCCTCCAATCACTTTCGACTATTAAAAAGGCCATCAGCCCTTTCTATTTTCAATCAAATGAGCCCTTTTTGAAGTTCCTACGACAACTCCTTCGATACAAAGTGCCCTGGTCTAAACAACAACAACAACAAAAAAATAATACATCATATCAACATCAATTTTTACTATAAAAATGTCAAGCCTTCTAATCACTTTCGACTATTAAAAAGGGCCCTAGGCCTTTCGATTTCCAATCGAATGAGCCCTTTTTGAGTTTCTACGACAACGCTTCCTGTAAACACCTTATATACCCCCAGGGCAAAAATTAAAACTCTTACCCTAAGGGCTGTGAGGGTGAATGTCATCCTCTAAGACCTCATTTCCAAAACTTGAGCAAAAAAAGGATTGTAACACCTGATTGGCCCATTTGTGTGCAATTTCAAGCCAGTGAAAAGAACGAAACGTCTTTGACTCACATTTTTAAAAAAAGTAAATTCGTTGTTTCTCTATGATTCAATCCCAGCACCCCCCTGCTCGGAGTGTTGAAAATGATTTCACGACATTATTTTAGTTTTTTTTTCTTGTCCCAAACTATTTTTTTTCATCATGAACCGTTTAGACCAATTTGATCAACTTGAAGAAAGTTTAAATAGAATTGTTACTGATATTGATATTAGTGCATAAACTAAAAACTGACAAAAATATCCAGAACTTTTTTTTTCTTATAGCCTTGACTATGAAGACATTGTCGCCCTCCACTATAACTTCGTTAATACATCCTTCTGCCAATCAAGCCATCTCCCCCAAAACACTTTTCAGTCATTTCTTGTAAAAATTTTTATTTCAACTCACCAACACGGGTCTTTCTACCTTTGAACCAGAGAATGGACCTAAGTTTCACATTTGAACGATAGAATTGTATTTTCCATAATTTTCTTATAGGAAACTAGACTTTATGATCAAAAACCCCTATTAGCTCAGATTTAAAGAAATAGTTTATTTTTCGATCCATACCTGGACTTAAGTTTCACCTATGAACCAACGAATTGTATTTTCTATGATTTTCTTACAAAAAACAAGAGTTTACGGTCAAAAACCCTTATTAGCTTAGATTTTTCGCTAGCAACTCGCCCTCTGCGATAACTTCGCTAATACATCTTTCTGTCAATCAACCCACAGCCCAAAGAGACACAAAAAGCCGAAAGAGACATACATAGTCCAAAAAGACTCAAACAGCCCAAAGAGAGACACATAGCCCAAAGAGACACATACAGAAGAAAAAGACTCAAATACCCCAAAAAGACACACAGTCCAACGAGACACACACAGCATAAAGAGACACACACATCTCAAAGAGACACCCACAGCCCATAGAGACACATAAAGCTGAAAGAGACGCACACGGCCCAAACAGAAGCACATATCCAACAGAGACACACAAAGCCCGAAACGACACAAACATCCAACAGAGACACACACAGACCAAAAAGATTCAAACTGCCCAAAGAGACACACAGCCGAAAAAGACACACACAGTCCAAAGAGACACACACAGCCCAAAGAGACACACACACAGCCTGAAGAGACACATATAGCCTAAAGAGAAGCACATGGCCTCTAAGAGACACAAAAAGCCAAAAGAAACACACACAGACCAAAACAACTCAAACAGCCCAAGAGACAAATACAGCTCAAAGAGACGAACACGGCCCAAAGAGACGCACACATCCAACAGAGACATACAAAGCCCAAAACGACACAAACAGCCAAAATAGACACACAAAGACCAAAAGATTCAAACTGCCCAAAGAGACACACAGCCTAAAGAGACACACACAGCCCAAAGAGACACACACAGGCTAAAGAAACACACACAGTCCGAAGAGACAAACAAAGCCCAAAGAGACACACACAGCCCAAAGAGAACAAAAACGCCCATACAAAAAACATAAAGACCAAAAAGATTCAAAAAGCCCAAAGAGACACACATTGCCCAAATACAAACAAACGGCCCTAAGAGACACAAACCGCCAAAATAAACATACACCGAACAAAAGGACACAAACAGACCAAGGAGACACAAAAACCCCAAACAAACACAAACAGCCCAAAGAGACACATACAGACCAAAAAGACTCAAACAGCCCAACGAGACACACAGTCCCAAGAGACACTCACAGCCCAAAGAGACACACACAGGCTAAAGAGACACACACAGCCTGAAGAGAAACATAAAGCCCAAAGAGACACACACAGCCCAAAGAGACACACACAGGCTAAAGAGACACACATAGCCCAAAGAAACACAAACAGCCCAAAGAGACACTAACGGACCAAAGACCCGAAAAAACACCAAAAGGACTCAAACACGCCAAAGGAATATAAAAAGATCGAACAGATTCGGAATCAAAACAGAAACACACAAACAAAAGATACACACACATCCCAAAGAAACACACACAGCCCAAAGAGACACAAACAGCCCAAAGAGACAAACACAGACCAAAAAGACTGAAACAGCCCAAAGAGACACACAAACAGACCGAAAAGACTCAAACAGTCCAAAGAGAAACACAGCCAGCCTAAAGAGACACACACAGCCCCAAAAGACACAAGCAGCCCAAAGAGACACAAACAGCCCAAAGAGAAACACAACCCAAAGAGACAAACACAGGCCTAAAAGACTCAAACAGCCCAAAGAGACACATACAGACCAAAAAGACTCAAACACCCCAAAAAGACATACAGTCCAACGACACAAACACAGCCTAAATAGACACACACATCACAAAGAGACACCCACAGCCCAAAGAGACACACACAGCTCAAAGAGACGCACACGGCCCAAAGAGACTCACACATCCAACAGAGACACAAAAAGCCCAAAACGAAACAAACAGCCAAATTGACATACACAGACCAAAAAGATTCAAACTGCCCAAAGAGAAACACAGCCTAAGGATACACATACAGCCAAAAGAGACACACACAGTATAAAGAGACACACACAGCCCGAATAGACACACACAGCCAAAAGAGACAAAGACACCCAAAATAGAAAAAAAACGCCCATACAGACACATACAGATCAAAAAGATTCAAACACCCCAAAGAGACACATACAGCTCAAAGAGACGCACAAGGCCCAAAGAGACGCACACATCCAACAGAGACACACAAAGCCAAAACGACAGAAACAGCCAAAAGAGACACACACAGACCAAAAACATTCAAACTGCCCAAAGAGACACACAGCCTAAAGAGACATACACAGCCCAAAGAGACACACACAGGCAAAAGAGACACACACAGTCCCAAGAGACACACACAGCCCAAAGAGACACACATAGCCCAAAGAGACACACATGACCCCTAAGAGACACAAACAGTCAAAAGAAACACACACACCAAAATGACTCAAACAGCCCAAAGAGACACACATAGCCCAAAGAAACACAAACAGCCCAAAGAGACACAAACAGCCCAAAGAGACAAACACACGCCAAAAATACTCAAACAGCTCAAAGATACACAACCAGATAAAAAAAAACTCAAACAGCCCAAAGAGACACACAGCCCAAAGAGACACACACACAGCCCAAAGACACACACACAGCCCAAAGAGACACAATCAGCCCAAAGAGACAAACACAGACCAAAAAGACTCAAACAGCCCAAAGAGACACACAAACAGTCCAAAAAGACTCAAACAGCCCAAAGAGACACACAGCCCAAAGAAACAAACACATCCCCAAGAGACACAAACAGCCCAAAAAGACACAGAGAGCCCAAAGAGAAACACAACCCAAAGAGACAAACACAGACCTTAAAGACTCAATCAGCCCAAAGAGACACATACGGACCAAAAAGACTCAGACACCCCAAAAAGACACACAGTCCAACGAGACACACACAGCCTAAAGAGACACACACATCACAAAGAGACACCCACAGCCCAAAGAGACATATACAGCTCAAAGAGACGCACACGGCCCAAAGAGACGCACACATCCCAAAGAGACACAAACAGCCCAAAACGACACAAACAGCCAAAATAGAAACACACAGACCAAAAAGATTCAAACCGTCCAAAAAGAGACACACAGCCTAAACAGACACACACAGCCCAAAGACACACACTCAGGCTAAAGAGACACACACACAGCCCGAAGACACACACAAAGCCCAAAGAGACAAAAAACGTCCATACAGACACAAACAGACCAAAAAAATTCAAACACCCCAAAGAGACACACATAGCCCAAAGAGATACACACGGCCCCTAAGAGACACAATCAACCAAAAGAAACACACACAGACCAAAATGACTCAAACAGCCCAAGAGACACATACAGCTCAAAGAGACGCACACGGCCCAAAGAGACGCACACATAAAACAGAGACACAAAAAGCCCAAAACGAAACAAACATCCCAAATAGACACACACAGACCAAAGAGATTCAAACTTTCCAAAGAGACACACAGACAGAAGAGACACACAAAGCCCAAAGAGACACACACAGCTCAAAGAGACAAAAAACACCCATACAGACACATACAGACCAAAATGATTCAAACATCCAAAAGAGACACAACTATCCCAAAGAGACACACACGGCCCCCTAAGAGACACAAACAGCCAAAAGAAACACACACAGACCAAAATGACTCAAACAGCCCAAAGAGACACACATAGCCCAAAGAAACACAAACAGCCCAAAGAGACACAAACACCCCAAAGAGACAAACACAGATCAAAAAGACTCAAACAGCCCAAAGAGACATAAACAGATCAAAAAGACTCAAACGTCCCAAAAAGACACACAGTCAAACAAGGCACACACAGCCTAAAGAGACACACACATCACAAAGAAACAACCACAGCCCAAAGAGACACATAGAGCTCAAAGAGACCCACACGGCCCAAAGAGACGCACACATCCAACATAGACACAAAAAGCCCAAAACGACACAAACAGCCAAAAGAGACACACACAGACAAAAAAGATTCAAACTGCCAAAAGAGACACACAGCCTAAAGAGACACACACAGCCCAAAGAGACACACACAGCTCAAAGAGACAAAAAACACCCATACAGACACATACAGACCAAAATGATTCAAACATCCAAAAGAGACACAACAATCCCAAAGAGACACACACGGCCCCTAAGAGACACAAACAGCCAAAAGAAACACACACAGACCAAAATGACTCGAACAGCCCAAAGGACACACATAGCCCAAAGAAACACAAACAGCCCAAAGAGACACAAACACCCCAAAGAGACAAACACAGACCAAAAAGACTCAAACAGCCCAAAGAGACATAAACAGATCAAAAAGACTCAAACGTCCCAAAAAGACACACAGTCAAACGAGACACACACGGCCTAAAGAGACACACACATCACAAAGAGACACCCACAGCCAAAAGAGATACATACAGCTCAAAGAGACGCACAGGGCCCAAACAAACGCACACATCCAACAGAGACACACAAAGCCCAAAACGACACACACAGCCAAAAGAGAAACAAACAGACCAAAAAGATTCAAACTGCCCAAAGAGACACACAGCCTAAAGATACACACACATCCCAAAGTGAAACACACAGGCTAAAGAGACACACACAAAGCCCGAAGAGACACACAAAGCCCAAAGAGACACACACAACCCAAATAGACAAAAAACGCCCATACAGACACATGCAGACAAAAAAAAATTCAAACACCCCAAAGAGACACACATAGTCCAAAGAGACACGCATGGCCTCTAAGAGACACAAACAGCCAAAAGAAACACAAACAGACCAAAATGACTCAAACAGCCCAAGAGACACATACAGCTCAAAGAGACGCACTCATCCAACATAGACACACAAAGCCCAAAACGACACAAACAGCCAGAAGAGACACAAACAGACCAAAAAGATTCAAACTGCCCAAAGAGACACACAGCCTAAAGAGACATACACAGCCCAAAGAGACACACACAGGCTAAAGAGACACAGACAGTCCGAAGAGACACACAAAGCCCAAAGAGACACACATAGCCCAAAGAGACACACACAGTCAAAAGAAACACACGCAGACCAAAATGACTCAGACGGCCCAAAGAAACACACATAGCCCAAAGAAACACAAACAGCCCAAAGAGACACAAACAGCCCCAAAGATAAAAACACATACCAAAAATATTCAAACAGCCTAAAGAGACACAAACAGATCAAAAGGACTCAAACAGCCCGAAGAGACACACAGCCCAAAGAGAAACACACAGCCCAAAGAGACACACACAGCCCAAAGAGACACAAACAGCCCGAAGAGACAAACACAGACCAAAAAGACTCAAACAGCCCAAAGAGACACACAATAAGACCAAAAAGACTCAAACAGCCCAAAGAGACACACAGCACAAACAGACACACACAGCTTCTCAGAGACACAAACAGCCCAAAGAGACACAGACAGCCCAAAGAGAAACACAACCCAAAGAGACAAACACAGACCTTAAAGACTCAAACAGCCCAAAGAGACACATAAAGACGAAAAAGGCTCAGACACCCCAAAAAAGACACACAGTCCAACGAGACACACACAGCCTAAAGAGACACACATCACAAAGAGACACCCACAGCCCAAAGAGACAAACACAGGCTAAAGAGACATACACACAGTCTGAAGAGACATACACCCCCCAAATATACATAAACAGCCCAAAGAGAAAAAAACGCCCATACAGACATATACAGACAAAAAAGATACAAAAATCCCAAAGAGACACACAAACCCCAAAGAGACACACACGGCTCCTAAGAGAGAAAAATAGTCAAAATAAACACACACAGACCAAAATGACTCAAACAGCCCAAGAGACACATAAAGCTCAAAGAGACGCACACTGCCAAAAGAGACGTACACATCCAACAGAGACACACAAAGTCCAAAACGACACAAACAGCCAAAAGAGACACACACAGACCAAAGAGATTCAAACTGCCCAAAGAGACACACAGCCTAAAGAGACACACAAAGCCCAAAGAGACACACACAGGCTAAAGAGACATACAAAGCCCTAATATACAAAAAAACCAAAAACAGACAAAAACCCCACAATGAGAAAAAACACGCCAATACAGAAACAAAAACACCAAAAACATTCAAACACCCCAAAGAGACACACATAGCCCAAAGAGACACACACGGCCCCTAAGAGACGCAAACAGCCAAAAGAAACACACACAGACCAAAATGACTCAAACAGCCCGAAGAGCCACACAAAGCCAAATGACACACAAACATCTCAAAGAGGAATAAACACCCCAAAGAGATAAACACAGACCAACAAGAATCAAACATAACAAAGAGACATAAACAGACCAAAAAGACTTAAACAGCCTTAAGACACACACAGCCCAAAGAGACGCACACAGCCCAAAGAAACACAAACATCCCAAAGAGACATAAACAGCCCAATGAGACGAACACAGTGTTCTTGCCATATACATCCCTCTTAGTATCAACTTCTTCCTAAAGCATAACGTTAAACTATTTTAAAATTGACAACATTGTTCAAGCACCATTTGCGTACTATACAGAACCCGTCGGAGAGGTAGAGCTATCCATTATTAAAATTCTTTTCTTGCCATCTACATCTCTCTTAGTATCAACTTTCTAGTATACTATAACGTTAGACTCTATATTAAACTGACAACACTGTTCAAACGCCATTGAGGTTACCTTAACTGCTAATCACTTTAACCCTTTTTCTCCATCGTCAAGTTCATGCTGTGGCAAGGTACCAAGGAACGTAAGGCAATTCAGGAACCAGTGGGGGAATCCCCGCTCGTAATTGCTAATCACTTTAACCCTTTTTCTCCATCGTCAAGTACATGCTCCAAAAATATTTTAGTCAGAAATTTCATGTTAAAAAATTATCCAATCACTAATTACCCCTTTTTTGCAAATGTCAATCAATGAATTCCAATTGTAAAAGCGTGTTTAATTACGTTGCTTGGAAAGGTATCCATAAGTACATGCTCTGAAAAGGTGCCAAGAAACGTAATCTCCCCAAACACGTCAAACTGTTTCCATGTGCAATTGATATCAATAGCAATAACCAGTCTGGTAATCTGTCTTGGAAAAGTGTCAAGGAACGTAATCTCCCCAAATAGCACAGGAAGGAACATAGTCTGCTAGAATCCATAGGTACATGCTCTGGAAATGTTTTCCTGTAGCTTCAAGCAAATAGCATGGTAATTCCTATAGCTTCAAGCAAAGTATAACTTAGCACTCTACTTACGTGGCCTGCTCTATTACGTGGGCTTATATAAAGGGGGCTGCCCTCTCCTCAACACCTTGCTCCTTATGCTAAAGTTGGAATTGTGTCCCAATTCTTTAATAACAACTCCTGAAACACAAGGGCCGTTTAGTTAGAAAAATAAGACAATTTTTTAAAAGTACTAAAAAACTTTAGCGTAAAGAGCGAGGTATTGAGGAAGAGACAACCCCCATCATATACGTAATAATTTTTGTTCGTTAATACCTCACTCTTTGCGCTAAAGTTCAAATTTTGTCCCAATTCTTTAATAATGGCTCCTGAAACACAAGATCCGTTTAATTAGAACAATAAGACGATTTTTTAAAAGTACTAAAAAAATTTAGCGTAAAGAGCGAGGTGTTGAGGAGGAGGTGTTGAGAGGATATGATCCGACAGAGACGTATTCTCCAATCAAGACCGTATCCATAGTTTTTTATGGGGGGGGGGGGGATCACAACTCAAATAATCAAAAAGAATGGGTGTACCTCCCATGGACTTTGTCCAATGGTCTCAAATAATTTTTTTTACCTGCATTTTTCAAGCAATGTACGAGTTGGAGAAATAATTTTTAATTTTGTTGGAGAAAGGTTTGTTTTTATATGTGTTTTTAACACCAGTTTAATAGTCGATTAAATACTTTGGGGAGGGATCAAACTTTAGAAGCATGGGCAGATTCAACATCTTTTCTTCTTCCTGAACAGAAAAGAATAACTGAAAAGACAGCTCGACCTGGAACAAGAATTCGGCCTAAAAAAGAAAAATTTTTCAACCCCTTTTGCCGTTACAAAACCAGAAGAGGCGATAGAAGGAGTAAAAGCCAATGACTTTACTCCAGATCCAGCAACAAAAGAAAACATACCAGACAACTGGGAGGAGCTTCTGGACGAAGAGAAAATAACCATACCGGAATAAAATTATGACAATAACACATCTACATTGCGCTGTGAATTCAAATACAATGGTGTGGCTGAATATCTTTTAGAAAAAGGAGCAGACCTCCACCTGGAAAATTGTAGCAAAGTAACACCTGTAGATACAGCTGCTAAACAAAGCTCACTGCCTATTAATCTACTGCTGAATGCCATCAAAGAATGGTAAAACTAAAAGATCATAATAGTGATTCTATGGAGACTTTGGACTAAGTCAACTATTCTGATTACCAATACCTTGGAAATATAAGCGTCAAACTTCTACTTGATGGTTCTGTGAAACCTGGCTCGTTGGTTCAAATCAAAGTTGGCCGGTTGAGGAGAGAGTAATCGGAAGTTTTTGTGAAGGAAAGTTTCGGTATAATGTCTAAAAATTATTTAGTTTATGTGTGATTCTGTTTGTATGTTTTTTATAGAATAAAAGAAACTGAAAATTATTCTTATTTACTTTAGGATTATTGCTTCAATTTACTTTCTCTCTTTTTTTCTTTTTTTTTTACTGGGATCTAATATCAAAAATAGAATAATGAAATTGGTTTGAATACAAGTTTATTTATGACCTATGATTATTTTCTTATTCAACGCATCTTAAGCACTGTGAAGGTCAGAATTAACAGGAAAACATTCCAGGGAACATTTTTTTTTGCACGAAATCATTATAGCCCTTTAAATTACTCAAATAGCTCAAGTGGATATCTTGTTAAAATTTGGAAAGCAGAGATTTAATTTAAATTTTTGGGATTAGTGACAGGCCTGTGTGTGCTTTCAAAGAGCACACAATTCCAAGTTGTTGTATTTTTCTTGTTTGCTATTAAAACAATAATGAGAACCCACTCACATTTTAATAATTATGAGTAGAGTTTCTTATTCGTTTACAAGACGAAGGTAGTCTGTCAAATTTTGTCGGGGAGCTGGCGTTTCCCCAACCCCAGAAGATTCCCACACCTCGCAGAAATTTCTCCCATAAACAAAATTGAGGAGCCACGAAGATAATGCAAAATAAGGTATTTCAATATGTCGATCAAATGTCCTCTAGGGTAACAAAAGGGCCAGATAGCAAAAACTGTTTTAGGATAGGGGCTGGTTGGTCTCCCATCACTTTCGACTTATAAAAAAAGGATTAGAACTCTCAATTTCCGATGGAATGAGCATCCTCCGAAGTTTCTACGAACATTAGAGGGATGTTGGGGGTGAGCAAGGGGTAGCCCTCTCCTATACGCAATAGTTCTGCTCATTTTGGGGTTTAATATTACTCTTTACTTTCATAATAACAGCGTAGACCTGAAATATTCCCCAAAAGCAATAATGATTAAATATAAATTCCTACATCCTCCCCTCAACCAACTCCTTCCTTAGAACTACTCTGTGCTTGCCTGAAGACTTAAAGAGAGTTAAGATGTTTTGGCATTAAAATGCACCCTTTGAGGCACCTGCCCCCTCCCTAACAGCAAAACAATCAGATGACACTCCTGTCAAGGCTTAAACGTCTCATCTACAAATGTTTAGAATGTAGTATTTTTTACCAAAGAAAGATCACGGATGTGTGATATGTTTTTAGATGAAAAAGTTCGAAGTAAAAGAGCGACTCAGCTCAATAGTAGTTGAAACTCTAAAAAACAGAATTATAATATCAATAGATACATAAAAAGAATTGGCTTACCATGCTGATTCCAAATATGTAAGATTCATTAAGTTTAGTATTACCCATTAAAAGTTGAGACTTTGAGAAAATTTGCCTTATTTTTGAAAAGGGAGGAAACATCCCCTAAAAGTCAAGAAATCTTATTGAAAATCGTACCATCAGATTTAGCGTAACAGTGAGCTCTACTGTAGAGGTCTCAAGCTCCTACCGGCAAATTCAGAATTCTGTATTGTTTTGCCACGAGGAAGATTACGGATGTGTTTATACATTCCCAGGGGTGACCATACCGAACCAATGGTCCTAAAAGATTGGAAGATGAATAATTTGAACGGAAATTTAAAGTTCTAGTGCCCTTTTCAAGTGATAAAAAAATGGAGGACAACTAGCCCCCTCCCATGCCCCTTTTTCCCAAGTCGTCCAATCAAAATTTTGAGATAGTTATTTTGTCAAGTATAGTTGAAAGATCCAATAACAAGACCCTCTACAACCCCTGAGGAAAGGTCTGTAAATTATGAAATTTGCCCATTGTTTACTTATGTTTGTTATCGGGATGTATACATACATTTTTTTTTGGGCGGGGGGGGGGGGAGATGAATTTTGGGCTGGGGGGATTTTTCAAATAGAGAATTTTCCGTGAGTAGGTGAGTGGGGAGGTGAAGTTTCCAGGGGAAATATACACTGGGTGAACTTACCAGAATTCCTATACATTTTTTTCTATTTGCCATACTTTCTCTTTACCGACTCAATTTTACATGAGGAGATGTTAAGGGGAATTATCCAGGGGAAATTTTCGTTCCTTCTGGAATTGTCTAGAGGATCTTTCTATGGGGGGGGGGGTGTTTCACAAAGAAATTGCCAGGTGGAATTTTGCACGGGAGAAATTCTCCATGGAGGAGTTTTCTGCGGAGCAACTTTTCACTTAATTCTCCATGGTGATTACCAGAAAAGAATTTCTCTTAGAGGGGGAGATTTCCGGCATGATCTGAAGAACAATCAGAAATTAATTTTTTGTTTAAATGAAAGTATGCTAAGAAAAGTTTTTCAGGTGGAATCGTCTGCAAAAGTTTTCAGGGGGGGGCGTTTTCAGTGAGAATGGAAATGACTGGGGGGAGGTTACATGGGAGGAACTTTCCATGGAGGTATTTTCCATGGAGGAGGAGCCGGTTTTCTCGGTATTATTTAAAAAATGATCAGAAATTAAATTTAAACATAAGTTTTTTTCCACTGAAAGTGACGAGCAACATTAAAATTCAAAATGATATTCATATGTAAAGGATATTGATATTAATATGAAGGATATTGATATGTATTTAAGGGGGAATGCCTCTTCCTTAATACCTTGCTCTTTACGCCAAAGTTTTACTTTTTGCTCCTAGTCTTTAAGAGCGACTCATGAAACACAAGGGCAGTTTAATCAGAAACTTTTTCAAAAGAACTAAAAGATTATATGGTTCGTTCTTTATTAGTTGTAGCTATCGCTGCAACCATGATTTCATTAGCTAAGAAAAAGCCGAAGGCTTTTCCTTGTATGTGATGTATACACTAAACACCATTTAATAGGGGTCAAAAGTTATTCCAGGTTTCGCTATACAGTTAGAGGTTATAAAATACTAGCTCCAAACACAAAGTATTTTTCGTTGAGTGCGATTGACAATGTGGCATTTAAAAAATTTAGGGGGCATAGCCTACTACTCCTGTTTAGTGATACTAAGAAAAGAGGAGCAAACACAGAATCGAAAGTACGAGCGAAAACAAGACAAGCCATATGTGAATAAGGACGATGCAATACAAGACGGAAGGAGGGAGTCATAGCATTATCTCCAAGACTTTTATTTTATTTTTTTTTTTTGTGGTGATTAATCTTAAGAATATCCATCTCAAGCTTGGCAAAAATCATAATGAAGGAAAGGCTGAGGTAGCTGGGGAACATATTAAGGATGAGAGTTTACCAAAGATTGTTCTTTTTGGTCATTAATTGAAAGAAACCACATATCCAGGTTATCAAAATGGCATATATGTAAAATCTCAAGAATGGTTTGTTGGGATCGAGCTAAGAATATCGGAGGACTGCATGAGATGAGGCAAATTGACTTCAAGTTTTGCATTTAGAAATGGGATATAAGGGCCAACAAATATGTCTCCATCTGGATCCATCTAAAACTTATGGCACTCTTAGCCCTACTGGAACTTTGGATCTATTCAAGTTGAAGCAGAAAGGTAAGTCAAAAGACGGCCTTTCACAACTTGCATGCACATAGTGTGGTAGATTTAGTTCATTCCAACATTCTTTGAAAGTTTCGTTTTGATAAAAGTAGCCTTTGAAGTAATAGTAACAGTAGTTGTAGCAGTAATAGGACGAGTAGCGATAGTAGTAGTAGTAGTATGCATATAATGCCGTTTGGTTAGTTCAACATCCCGCTCAACATGCCCTGAAAGTTTCAGTTTATAACACTACACCGTTCCTAGAATATTTTTGACACGCCTTTTTGACAATATGCATACAAATAGTGTGTATCTCATTAATAAACTTAGCCTCAGTAGTCGTAATAGTAGCATTTTGCTCATAGTGTGCACTTTCATCAGTTTAACATCCCCTGAAAGTCTCAAATTTATACTCCACGCCGATTTCATCTCAACGCCCTCTCCCATAGAGGATCAGTAATATTAGCATGCATATAATGTCCTTTTGTTAGTTCAATACCTCACTCGTAAAGGCCTTGAAGCTTTAAGTTAATACTCTAATCCGTTACTGAGATATTCCTGATGTCTTTTTGACAACATGGATGTGCGTGGTGTATTAAAATTTAGTTCAACACCCCCTTTTGTCTTGACGCACTTAGTCCTTAAATAGTAACAGTGGTAATCGTAGTAGCAGTACAAGTGTAGTGGTATGCACAAAACACTTTTTGGTTAGCCCCTCAACATGCCCTGAAAGTCTTAATTTAATACCCTAAGCAGTTCCAGGGATATTGCTGATACACGCTTCTGACACCCTGCATGTACAGAATATTTTGATAATATTAACAGTTAAACATTCCTTCAACATCCCCTGAGATTTTTACCTTAATACCCTCAGGCTTAGTTGTAATAGAAGTAGCAGGTGGACAGTTTCACTTAACTAGGTAGTTTTAGGTAGTTTCACTTACCTAGGTATTATTGGTAAAGACGGTGGGCGCAGTGAAGATGTTAAAAGTAGAATAATCAAGGCCCAGGGTGTTTTTTCACAGTGAAAACAAAATTTGGAAGAATAGGTAGATAAGTCTGCGAACCAAGATTATAGTACTAGAAGCTACAATTGCGACATTTGTCAACTATGGTTCTGAAGCGTGGGCACTCTGAAAGACGGAGAAGGATTTGTTAGATGTTCTCCATAGAAATTGTCCACGGATTGTTTTGGGTACCTATCTGACTGACCGTATTTAAAAGGTTGGCTGTCCAAATAATGTTGTTCAATCCTGCTTTCTAGGGCTATAATGAGAGAAATTTTGAGATGGCTAGGGCACGTTTTTGGGCATGAAGGATTACAGGTTGCCGAAGTAGTTTCCCGTATAGGCAAAGTAAGTGGAGCTTTCAATAGGATGAAGAGAATCTGGCGATCAAACATCTTCTCATTTTATTCCAAACTTAGACTCTTCAATAGAAATGTTCTGTCGATTCTGACGTGCGCAGACATATTAATGGGAAGCAAAAACATCAGATCTTGGCCTCTGAAAATATATATCTCCATTGAATCTTGAACATACGCTAGAAAAATTAAGTCTCAAATGCTAAGGCCCGAAAAATATTGATATCATTCGCCAACGCCGACGGTAATATCTAAGCCATGCCTTGAGAATGGGATAACTGCCTTGGGAACTCTCAGGACAGCTTTCCAGTGACAATAAACATGATCGAGGAGGAAGCATCATCCCAACAACATCCTATGCCTCACATTCCAGTCATAGCTCCATCTTTGACCTCATAATACGTTTCTGCCACCCAAGTGAAAAGATGTGCCGGCGGCAACAGGATAACATATAACAACTGGAGAGTCCTTAACACTGGCTAAAGTATTTCTGGAGACATATGAGGGGTTAAGGTAATGTCTAACTTAATGCTGAAAATTTGGTGGTAAGGGTCGGTGTTGGGGGGACCACATGACCACTTTGTGCATCTAGTTATACAGGTTAAAATCTTTGACCGATACTGGTTAAAAAAGATGTGCAGAATGCACATATTTCAACAAAAATTTGAAAATGAGTTGAAGGGTAGTCAAGTGTGGGAATCAAACCCATGACCCAATATGGGGACCAGATATTGAGTCTGACGCCTTAACCACTTGGCTAGACTAGTTGGAACTTGGAGGGGTAAGGATGTTAAAAGCTCCACTCGTCACTTTGGTCCTTAATCATACGCACTGAAAACCGTCCCATGATTCCACTTCAAAAGGTGCCATACACCTTTCTTGGTTCTAGAAATCTCTGTAAAGGAGGGGGGGGTTATGGGTTTAATTTGATTCTCCAATTATACAGATTTGTAGTCTTTGCATCATCTCAGTTCAAAAAAGATGCAATTCGTCTAGCTTTCTTTTCAAAACTGGTTGTGGGGTGGGTGTTTGAGAAGTCATTAGTCCAATTTGGTTGCGTGATTCGAGTTCCAACAGGTACAACAAATCCACCTTTTTGATGTCCGTTGATTAAGACGTTAACAGCTTGGTTACGATGCATTTGACAATATAAAATAGTTTCAAGTTGTATTTAAGAAAGCACCAAGAGAATATTTTAGCTTCAGGTCTCTGATTCTCCAGGAGTGACACGTACTGTTGCTTTTTGATTGAATGTTAATCGGTGCTCAGGGCATTTTAAGGGGACTGGAATACCCTAGCATATGCGGCTTTAAAGATTCATGTTTGAAACTGCTTCATCAGTATTTACAAAGAATCTTCCTTCTCGTTTTAATGAAAAATCTACATAAACAACTTACCCAACAGCGTCATCAGCCCAGCCAGACGTATAAAAGGATTTAGCTCCTTTATCTTCAAGAGTTTTCTTCAAATCTTTTGGAAATCCAAGGAATTTTGTATAGTTACTATCCCCTAATCCTGAAATTATAATTTCGTTCCATTAGTTAATAGAAACATTACAAACAATGGTAGTCAAATTACAGACAAACATGCCTATACAATTACCTATATTGGTAAATCTGAGCCAATATCTAATCAACAGCTCTGAAAACAGTCACGTGATGTTACGTAACGGATATTAAAAACCTGAAGACAAACGAGTACTGCACTTTACAGAATCGGTAGTTGTTTTTGTACGGATGGGGGGAGGTGAAAGGGGGAAGGGAACCTAGAACTTTGTGCAGACTGGAAGGGTAACAACAATTTCTAATCCTCACGGAAGAGTATACGCTTCTTTTTTTGGACAAAGTTTCTGGACATGGAGTTCTGTATTGTACCTCGAGTTATCTGCACCGTTGATGAATCGTCCCACACTTCTCGTATTTTTTCACCAGATTTCCTTAGGTACCCTTTGGAGGTTAATCTAAACTGGCTGCGCTTACAGAGTAATACCGCTGACCCTGTCTAAAAAAATACAATCATCGACACCAGAACTCGAACACCTGAGCCAAAGGATATAGAGTTGCTAGTCCACCGTGCCAGAAATTTGGCTAGGATGGCTTGAACAAAAAGCAAAACTTCACCTGAAATAGCTTGAAATTCTAAGCTAGTAAATAGAATGATAATTCCCAATCACGAGATCTTTACAAGTACTTCCTATGGTTCTCTGTTAGTATTTTGGGAATATCTTGACTTAAAGTGTTTAAAAATGTCAGAAAAAAAGTAAATAAACAAGCAGTTATTACTTGAAAGCACAAGACCATACCCAGGGGGGTAGAAGGGTTTGATCCTCCGCCCCAAAATGTTTGTCAGCCTTGTAAAAACGTAACAAAAATGGATATAAAATTTTTTATGCATTTTCTTAGGTTTTTTGTGTACCCCCCCAAAAAAAAATCTTTGAGTATACCCCCCCCCCCCCAAAAAAAAAAATAATCCTGGGTATGGCCTTTTGAAAGGATACAATTAATGGTAAGGTATGTGGGGTTATATTTATTTATTATGGTATGCCTATCTGTTCGAGTAAAAAAGAACAAGAAAAAATTACCTGGTAAAGCAAATCGAATCTGGGATAGGGACGAGACATCCCGCATCTGTTTATAGAATTCAACAGCGTTGTCTGGTGCATCTCCATCTCCAGTTGATGACGTAACGAAAATCACAGTTTTCATTTGATTTAATAAATCCTGGAAAGCAAATTGTCAATAAAAATTATTTGTAAACGTCACAATGCCATAAAAGTTAAGTTCAATTCGTTGAAGACAGCAGAAACTGACGAAACATACGAAGGTATGTTTTTACGGGAAAATAAACGGGTTAAATATACGGGAAATGTACGGGTTTTTACGGGAAACCTTAAAAATAAACAGATTTTAGAGCCCCTTCTATAAGGAGGCAATGAACTGATATATTGAATGACGCACATGATAGAAAAATGGCAGAAATGATAGAATAAATGACAGAATTAAAAATAAACATATTTTAGAGTGCGTTCTATAAGCAGGGAATGAATTGATATAATGAATTACATACATGATAGAAAAAATGGCAGAAATGATAGAATAAATGACAGAATTAAAATTATTGTGCTCTGCTGTGCCACTTGATTTTTTCTGATGAATGCTGATCGCACATATTCAATATTAAAAAAAAACAGCAAGCACATATAATTTTATATTTTTATAATTTAAACACAATTTAGAAAAATAGTCCGCAAAATAAAAGACATTGGAGCAAACATTGCGGAGATCTCAAAATTCCGGGGACCACACGGCTGAGTAAAAAAAACAATTATTAGAGATATTGTGCCTTTTGTTCACACGCAAAACAAAAATGTAAAGATAAGAAATGTAAAAATAGCACGAAATAGAGCTTGAAAAATATTCATTTTTTTTAATTTTCACTTGTGACATTTTATCGACACATAAATGTTTAAGACTTTATCAAATTTTAAAATTAAATATTTTCATCAATATAATATTCTTTATTTTCTTTCATAATTAGGTAATTAACACCAGGTTTATGCTGGGGGAGTTAGAGCTTTAGAAATGTATTTACAAGCACTCTCAAAGTGTTTATAATTCTCTGATGTGTTTCATATATTTTTACTGTTCTGAATTTCCAAATTTGTCACCGTCACCTAAATTAAAAAGTATTGCTTATCTGCTTGTCTGCAGGCTAAGGCTCTCGGGGTTGAAGGACATTTTAAGGTATTTTTAATAAATAGACTAATATCAGTTGGACTGATGATTCCTTTTTTTCAGTAAGGCATTTTTCTTACTCTTTTTCTTTCGTTGAGTTTTGTTTAGATTATCGAGTGGACGTTAACATTATTTTTCGTCTATTATTTCACAGGTTCATTGTTGTGCACAAGCAGTAGAATAACATATATTTAAAATATAAGATTCTTTCCTTCTAAAGATGATTCGGGCAGAAATCAAACGTCCCCTAATTGAGTTCAAATACCGCTTCCAAGAGTCTAAATTCTTAATCAGCAAAAAGAGAAATTGCATTTCTAGCTTCAGTCAGACAATGACGCTAGTCGTTCGAATGTCGCTAACATAATTAGTAGCAAGAAAAATGCTAAGTACGATATTTCTAAGGAAGTTTAAATGGCAAAAAAATCATGTGAACGCCTGAATCATCTGAAAAATCTTAAAGAATTCATTGGACGAAAGATTTACATCCTTGGTCCTCTTGGGCCAATGGTGGACAGTCCTTACAGCGCAGGACAAAAGAACTGCGTTTGGGAGTGGGGTAAATGTGCCTTTTTAATTTTAATCTCAAGTCAGATCTGAAAAGATTAGTACATCAAACCTAGAGAGATTCAGACGAAATTATTGTATTTTGGTCACCGTTATTGTCATTGAAGTGACCCGTTCCTGTGCAACTAAGTATGTAAGTTCAATAAATCTATTGTGTTTTTATCTGTGTTTATTTCATTTATATGTCTGCGTCTAGTCCAATAATAGGTAACTAATTCGTAAGTCTCCAAGGTAAATACTCCCAAAGGAATCTGATCTCCAGATAGCTCAAGAAAGAAGAGGCCACATTTATATGTCTACAAATTCAATTTTCTCTCATTAATTGAGAGCGGCGCTAGCCTAGTTGACACAATCTCCAGCGCTATAAGCGGCGTTATTGGAGAAATCTCTATCGCCACAAATAATAAGTTTTTCCATTACTACAAAAATAATTCTTCTATCGCTACAAATGGCGGGAGTCGTATATTGGAGGAAAACTACGAACTAATTAGGCTATTTAAACTTTGTAACTCAAATTTGATTATTTGAGGGACACAGACGTGTAAATAAATTAATTAGGCGTATAACCGCTAGGCTACGACAGTAAACCCCTTTTATCTCATAGGAGATAATAGCCTACCCCAAAATAGGTTAAGTAAAATTTTAAGTTGATATAAACGCAAAAAAAATATGGACGAACTAAAAGAATTATTAATAGTGCAAAAGTTAGTCGCAAAAAATATAGAGATTGCAAAATCTATCCCGGAATACAATGGTCAGTCAGATATTGACGAATTTAATATCCAATTGACCCAGTTTGTACAATTAACAAAAACAGACGTTGGAGCGTTAAAAGACATGCTGCTTCTACGATTAAGAGGCCAGGCCTTAACCTTTCTAAAACAGGTCGAACATACCATAGGCAATAACGCCAACTTGCCAATAAATACGATTGATGACTTGTTAAAAGCATTCAAAGAGAGATTTAAAGAAACCAGTTGTATAAATAAATTAAAACACGGAGTAGTAAGCTTTGATTTTTCACAAAATATAAGGGAATATCTTGATAATAGACGCATTACCGTAGAAGCAAAATACTGAAGTGGTTCGGGGCAACTGTATAAAAAAGTAATACTAAAGACCTGTTTCCAAGGGGTACCCCCAAAAATATATATAGTAGTAATATCCTAGAATATTCAGACTTTAGATCTTGCAGTCCAGGTATTAGAACGACTAACTGATGTTTATAAATTGTCTGTTAATAATTTTAGGGAGAAAATATATAGCATAAACGCCTCAAACACGAGCCTAATCTTCAAGGGCGATCAAGCAACCCGCAATTTCCTTTAAAGGGATAATTCCCCAGCAGCACAAAGAAACAAAATTCCAGAAACCGCTAGGCAGAAAACAGTACGTTTTCAGCCCATTAACCCTATAATAATAAGGTGCTATAACTGCAGTCGTGTTGGCCACATAGCGAGAGAGTGCCACTATGTCCCCAATCCCATACCAAGAAAGGCTGTCGGTAATACGGAAAATTACGGTAGCCATTTGTTCAGAAGAACAAATTTCAGCACCGGTCGTGCAGTAGGCTAAAGCCAGGGGGATCGTGCCAATCGGTACCTTATAATGCGTACCAACCAAATTTGTATAACCCTCTCCCCAACAGGCAAATTAATTACCGGTTTGAAAACCCAAATATTCGCCAAGGCCAATATGATGCGAGAATGCAATATAGAAATCATGAAAATTTGCCGAAGAGAAACGAAAATTTTGCAAGCCAACGGCACTGGTAGTCAACACCAGCAAACAGCACTGACACGAGACATCCACGTTACCATAATAATAAATGGAGGAGACAGGCAGACGTAAATCAATTAAATATGCCTACGGAACCTAATACGCTTGAATATCTATAACAGACACCGACAAATGAAATAAATTCTCAGGGAAACGTGTCAGGCCCCTCAGAAACATAAGTTGGACCCAGAGGGTGCCAGGAATATTTAATAGGTCCAAAACAATACTAATGCCTTCTTGTAGTGATATTAATAACAATTTATCCATATTTGATGATTTTTATGTAGAAAACGTATACTTTAGGGCCTTAGCTGACAGCGGAGCTACTGTAAATATCATAAATTCATGCGCATTTAATATCTTGCCTCCGCACATAAAACGACAGAGGAACCCCAATAATCCCAATTTAACAAGCATGACAGGTCATGAATTAAATGCAAAAGGGTCAATTTGCCTAAACGTAAAAAGAGACAATAGAACGTTCATGACAAATTTTATTATATGTGATGATCTCCGATATGAAGCTACTATAGGGGCAAATTTTCTAAGGTCTAATAGAATACTATTAGACGTAGCCAACGAGAAGCTTGTATACCCAGCTAAGGTAGGAGAAGAAATTTCTACCTTAAGAAATCGTAACAGAGGTTACGAACATAACATAACAGTAAACAAAATTTCTAATGGTAGAATGGCGAAGTCTTTTGAACCTAATGTCTTACAAAGACAGAGCAAAGCTAAAAATTTACTCAATTACCCAGAGGTATGCTGCAGAAATTAATTCTATTTAAGTACTAACATCTATAAAGATGCGAAAATAAATATAGGAGCTATGCAACACTACTAATCAAAAGAAATTAAGAAAATAGTGTGATTGTGGATAAACAAAATGAAACCCTAAGTGAAACAACAAGTTACCTCGATAGCACATAAACGTGACACCATGACGATAATAAACAAGGATAATAATGAGAAAGATGGCTGATGTGCGATAAGGGAAACACACTTCTCAACCAAAACAAAGCAAAAAATCACAATACTACAGATTATCGAGACAAAAATTAGAAAATCAGAAATATGGTTTGCGACACCGTCTGAAATACCTGAAAATCTGTTATGCGAGGAACAGATTATATCTTATGACAAAGGGGAAGGTTATATTGGGGTAACCAATAACCATGAAAATGATACAATTACAACTAAAAAGGGGACATGTTTAGTCCAAATCCATGTTTTAACGGAAAATGATTTAAATAGATGCGAAAATTCTAAAAGAAGCCTAGTAAACGGCATTAAAACTTCAAATAACTAATATCCTTTGACTAAGTCGCAATTTTTAAACTAATTTAAAATGTATCATATTACGGATATGGAAATTAAGAAAGAATTATGCTAATTATTATGTAAATTAATGTATTTATTTTCTGAATCTTAATATGATATCGGGTTAATTCAATTTTACTAGCTTTAATTTTTAACGACTGGTAATCCCGTAGCAAAACAGCCATATCGTGTGCCATATAAGCACAAAGAGTTGTTAAAAAATAAAGTCAACAGATTGGAAAGAAACGAAATTATTATCTCAAATTTAAGTCCATACAGTGCACCAATGATCCTGGTACCCAAAAAGAATGGAGATCTTAAACTCGTAGTAGATTATAAGGCCCTCAACAAACAAGCAGTTAGTGATAAATTTCCTCTACCAAGAAGAGACGAAATTCTTGACTCAATTTCAAGCAAAATCAAAATTTTTACCTCTTTGGACCTTACCTAAGGCTACCACCAAGTGAAAATAGCCGAAAAGGATGTCCATAAAACTGCATTTTCAGCATCCGAATATGGATCTTATGAATACTTAAGGGTACCATTTGGGCTTAAAACAAGTTCAAGCGCGTTATGTAGACCCCCATTGCACCTGTTAAGAGGATTAAAGAATATAACTCATTTTGTTGATGATATTATATGCGTGGAAGAAAACACTGAGCAACACTTAGCAACTTTAGCTTAGGTGTTTGAGAAGTTCAGGCAAGGAGATTTAAAATGCCGACCCAAGAAAGTGAATTTATTTCAATCTAAAATTAAATTTTTAGGAGTAGTAATAGCACAGGGAGAGATATCCCCAGACCCTGATAAAATAAAATGTGTTGAAAACCTCAGACCCCCCAGAACTATGAAAGAATTAGGGGGAATTTTAGGACTTACTGGCTACTTTAGAAAATTCGTACGCAATTATGCCCAAATTGCGAAACCCCTCACGGAATTAACCAAAGGAAACTCCCATAGTGTTACCTGGTCCCAGGAAGCTCAAACTTCCCTAGACCGTCTCAAAAAGGCACTCACTTCTGAACCAATTTTATCACTCCCTGATTTTAAAAACGGAAAATTCATCGTTACCACTGATGCTAGCTCAAAGGGCATAGGCGCTATCCTTTCGCAAATAATCCCGGTAGAAAACCCTAACCATCTCCAGGGAACACCCCAACAAATTGAAAAAGTTATATGCTATTCAAGTAAAACTTTATCAAAACGCGAAAGTAGTTATTCCACCACAAACTTAGAATTGCCGTCTATTATCTACCACTTGGACAAATTTAGGCATTATTTAATTGGTAGAAAATTTATGCTACGATCAGATCATAAAAGCTTGCAGTACCTGCGCACATTTAAAAACCCCACGGGCATTCTAGCTAGATGGATTATGAAAATCCAAGACCTAGACTATGAATTTGAACATTTAAAAGGAAAACAAAATGTAGCTTGCGACCTTTTGAGTAGATACCCAGAAAATAGTCCGTCGGAAACTGAAGAAAAGGAAGTTAATGCTATTAATGCTAAAAGCAAACATGGATGTAAGAAAAACAAAGTCAAAAACGCAGTAAAAGAAAATAATATTAACTATTGTCCCTTGTCTTTGGAAAATATAAAAAGAAAGCAAAAAAAGGACGAAATGTATGTAGCACTAATTGATTATTTTGTGAATGATGAGGCGTTACCGGATAAATTCAAAACTAATAGAAAAGAGATAGATAATTTTTACTACGACCTTGATGAAGAAATACTCTTTAGAATCGTGACTGCTGAGACAAGTAGAAACCAAACCTCGATAATACCTGTGTTACCACAAAACATGGAAGGGCCAGTGTTTGAATATTTTCATTCGGACACAGGTGGACATTTAGGAGTTATGAAAACGTTCCATAAGTTAAAACAATACTTTTACATACAATCGGCACTGAAAAAACTTAAAGAATTTGTAAGTACATGCGAATCATGTAATTTGAGAACAATTACCCCAGTTTTTCCAAATCCTCCAATGGGAAGGGTCCCGAAAGTAAAATACCCCTTCGATATTATCTCATTTGACCTATACGGGAAAAGTGGGGGCTTACCTGTTTCTAGCAGAGGTAATACTTGTATTCTTTCGGTTATAGATCATTTTTCCTGATTTACTTTTACAAAAGCTTTAAAAATCAAGGTGCTTATGCCACAAGTAAGGCATTAGCAAAATTATTTTTACAATTTTGGATCCCCAATAAAATTTTTAGCAACGACGGGAGCAATTTTGTTGCAAAAGTAACAAAATATTTAATGAGTTTCATTAATATAGATAAAATGGTTACAGCGCCTTACCATCCACAAGCTATTGGCAAAATAGAAAACAGACATAAAATATTTTCGAACTTTCTAAGTATTTATACGAAAGACAATAGGAGCGACTGGGATAAATTCTTACCTTATTTAACTAACGTAATCAACACTGCTTATTCCGAAACAACCAGAGACAATCCATTTTATTTACTTTTTGGTCGAGATTTAGAATCCCGTATGATGAGATTATTGAATCTCGGCAGCGTTATAAAGCTCAGAAGATTACAAACGGGAATCCATAGATATGATGAGAAAAACTTATAAAATAGTTAGGCAAGAGCTGTAAAAAAGTAAAATAATCCAAGAACTTTGACGCCAACCAAAATTTAAAGGAAATATAAATTACAAAGTAGGAGACTTCGTTTACCTAAAGAACGAGGCAAAAACAGAAGGAAAAAATCTTTCCAACAAATATTCTGGGCCGTACAGAATAGTCAAAAAGTATGATAATGAATATACCTTTAAAATGGAAAACTCCGATAGTGGAAGAACTTACAAGGCGCATGTTAGCCGAATAAAAAGAGCCAAATTTCCAGAGAGATGGGTATCCCATCCCTCTTCCACTGATTCGTCAGATTCAGAAAATGAGCCCCCTAGGTCAAGACTGGCAGAGCTAAAACCTTTAAATTTTAAACAAAATTATTTTGAAAATGAAAGTGATGAACAAAACTTTGAAGAATTTTTAGCAATGAAAAATCTAGTTATTCCAAAGAAAAAATCCCTAATACCAGTAAAAATAAGAACGCCAAAAACTCCAAAAATTTATTCGTCAGCGAGCGCAGGAGATTTAGATTATACAATATTTCTAAAAACTCAGTTCTTCCTCGATAGAATTTCGACACCTTGTCCCCCCAAAGATGTCATGACGATATGGTTTCCCTTGCAACCCCGATAGAAATGTCACTGTCGGTATAGGAAGAATTGAACAAAGCTGTAGAAACTCCCGGTATTACCGTAAAGAATACTCCCCCCAAAGATTTAACTAAAACGAACCTGCGAGAAGCTATAGATTTAATAAATTTCCCCATAAAAACGAGTCAGAGTACATTGCCCAGGAATAAAACTCCAACGGATAACCAGCGAGGTCAATATCATGATATAACTGTGTCCAAGGCCAAACCTAAACAGTGGACTTCATGGAGGGAAACCCTAGTGCAAAAAATGCCCCATCCCCCTGAGGACATGGCATTCAAACAATGGAGGAACCCCACAAAAACTATTGATTCCTCCCAAAATTCTCAAGAATCTTTCAAATCTCCTCAGTTGAAAACTCAAAACGAGGACTTAGGGAATAAACCTTCTACTTCCAGGGGAGTAGAAATTTACGAAGGAATGGCAGGTGACACCTCAAAAAGTGCCACCTCTAAAAGTTCTAATCCGGATTCGTCGGAAAGTAGTTCCGAAGAGTCTGATGGTGAATCAGGCCAAATAGTAGCTAAAGAAATAGGGAAATCAAGGCCGACCTCAGCAGCCGCACACGGGAAACAAACTAAATTAAAAGGGCAAGAATTTTTGAAAAAACAATACAAAAAGTTTCACCTTATTTCGCTAGACAAACCTAAAAAAAAAGAAACCGAGGAAAAAATAACGACACAGTCAGGTAGAAGGGTTAAAAAACCTGACAGATGGAAATATCCCTAATTAACGTAACGACAAATTTCAAAGATAATAAATTTAACACCATAGTAAATTTTACAGCATGCAAGTAAAGTTAACCAAGTCAATATTAATGAAAAAAAATAATACAAGTGATCTCAAAACATTGGTGATCAGAGAGAAAGGTGGGAACAGAATATAACCAAAGGTAGGAAGCCCGTGGTCTACTGAGAACGACAAATGGTGTTGGGCCACGTCTTGTGGGAAGCCTGGGGAGGAACTCAAGGCCCATGATTGTTTTTTGTAATTTTTTTTTACGATCGTAGGAAGGGATATTTTTCAGTCATTCAAGTGTAAGAAATTAGTATTTTTATGCCAATCAGGGCCAGTAGAAACAATACTTAAAGGTTGAATAGAAATTTCAGTGAGCTAAGTTTTTGTTTTTTGGATCTGAATGCTTTGAAAGAGAAACAGAGAGATTACTTTCTTATAGCACTGAGGCGAAAAAAAAAGAAAAAAAAAGAAAAGCTTTTTAATTTCATTATATAATATCTATGACGTATGCTGTCCTACAGCTGTGTTAAACATTACTTTCAAAGAGAAACAAAGGCATTAATGTCTTTAGCTCCTTGGCGAAAAATTTAATTTCATTAGTTTATATCTATGACGTATACAATAACAGAGAGATCACTGTTCTATAGTTCTGTGACAAAAATGCTCTTTAATTTCATTGGTTTATCTATTACATATATTGTGCTCTAATTTTTGTGATATATTTTTGCAAGTCATTCACGTTATATCTTACCTATACTGACTCAAGTCCCCTCGAATTTTCTATAAAAAAAAAAAAAATAAATAAATTCGACCCGTGCCCTAACTAAGATAGATAGTATCCAAAACAAGATATTATCAGTACAGAAGCATCTAATTATATGAAATATTTTGTGTTAGTGCAGATTATAATTATTTTAGGCCTACACATAAGAAATAGGATACCAGAGTAATCACGTGCTGCACGCTCGCTTATTCGTGTATTTCTTACTCGAGTAATATATGTACCAATAGCCAACTATTGGTAACTATAACCAAACAACCTATTGGTACGTTTATATGTAGAATTTCACGGCAGATGTGAAATTATATCTCAATAATAATACGTAAAATTTTAAAACCATTTGATCGGTTAAGATACATAGATTGAAACCCTGTGTATGTCCAATGGTGACTAAGTAAAATTCACAAGGAATTCCCTTTTAATGTGAAGGTCTTTCTCGCTTAACGGATTCTAATAAGACTTTAATATAATATTTATTTATTTAGTGCTGAAGGGTTTGCTCAAACAATAGCCTTCTATAAAGATATTGATGCCAGTTCTTCATTACGCTTTTGTTCTTTGCCAAGCATCAACTGGAATCTACGCGGACAAGCTTGGAATCCTGCATCTAATGACCTTATTCGAAAGGCGAATAAGAGGCACCAATGTTGACTTGTAATTACGGAAAATCCAAGGGAAGAACACGGGAAAACAAAGAAGAACACCTCTGCATTTCAGCCTTTAAACCCGGAACCCCAGGAGAACGTCTAAGCCTAGAAATAGGGAAGACATTAGAAGACGAGTGGGTAGAGAGGTCTGATTTCGTCCTTGTTATGTCTCGTTCCCTCATTGTAGTGTCGTTTGCGTAAAACCATGTGGTTTTGACGCTGCACATGCGTTTCTTAAACAGCACGGACATGCGTGAACAATGCAGGCATGAAAAATATTGTAAAAGTAGACCTCAAACTTAATAATGTAGGGTAAATTATGTTTATTTAATATCGATATTTCCGTCCTCAAAACAGATTTGAAGACATTTCTGTTTTAAATTTTCATTGTGAGTACTAATATTAGTGTATTTATTTAATTCTGTCTCATAACTTAGAAAATGATATACCCAATTAATGCGTGAATTATTGTATTTGTATTTACTTCAAAGAACATGTGATTCTGCCACGTTATTTTTATTACAGGAAGTAAACGACAAATTGATTATTGAGCATTACAATGAGGTGCCCAGTACAGATACCTCCCAGTAGCATCTATTTCCATCATATCTCAGCCAACGAAGAGTACTCACCATAACTCCAGGCAACTTTCTTCCCAACTTAGTCTACGAGAATAACAGTTACCCTCGATCATCATTTCTTTGACTATGAACCATACTACGTATCAGGTAACACTATATTTGAACATCAGTATCAAGTACTTTAACGAACTATATAATCACAGAAACCCATCGGTCAGTACAAGATATAAATGCGTAGATATCGCCTTTGATACTCACTGTGGACCCCAGAATAATTTGACATTGTAGTGATGATATTTGAAGCTAAACGATATTTAACGATATTTGAAGTTAAATGAATTTTAAATTTGAAGATATTTGAAGCCGAAATTAAAGACAATTTGAAGTTCAATTCTGAGAACCCCATCGATCAGCACACGATAAACGATATTTGAAGTTAAATGACATTTAAAGACATTTGAAGATTTGAAGCCGATATTAAACACAATTTGAAATTTAATTCTGAGAACACCATCGATAAATACAATATAAACGATATTTAACAACATTTGAAGTTGAATGATATTTGAAGATGTTTGAAGTTGAACTTAAATACAATATATTAAAAGAGTCACCATAGTATGACGACAACCCGTTCCAAAAGGCACAAATGAACAATTTTACGCGAGAATATATTCTCTATGTGTCCCAAAAAATCCTAAAAATGATATGCTGAGAAAAAAAAACACCAGCACCTAAAGTGGGAAGCATCATTTCCCAGTTGACTATTAGAAGGACATTTAAAGGTCATTTCCCAGTTGAGTATTAGGGAAAACATACCATGTAAAGACAACTAGACTCGAACGGTTCCATGAAAAAACCATAACGTAAGTGCTTCGAAATTTTTCCCAGGACAAAAGGAGTGAAGGACAATAATTTACAACAGAAGGGTGTAGTAAACTAAGGACACGAAAGGTGATGAATAGATGTGAAGTTACATGTGTTACTTCCTAATAACTTTGACAATTCAAAAATCCCAATAGTGAAAGTGTTTTAATGTCATCAGTGAATATGATGAACCAAATATTATATGTTATAAATCATTCATTTATGCACCACAAGTAGAATTGGATGTAACATTATCATATTATTCATTTAACGTAATGTAGACATTATGCATTTCGTCATATAGACAGCAAAATAAAAAAAAAACTAATGTAAAATTAGAATACTCCCAACCTTTTGGGAAATGTAAAAGTAATCAGTGTTATATATAGAAAAAAAAATCTTTAGTATAGTAGCTAACCTAGAACCAAAAATAATATTAGTCCGTTAGATGAATTTTAGATTGGGATGTCGAACAAAATAAGAAATATAATTGAAAAAATTTTAAGCACTCCTAATGAGCAGTTACTAATGACGGGACGTCATTACTTGATGGGAAGGGTGATGTGCACCAGCAGTAGAATACCATATATTTAAAATATATGATTCTTTTCTTTCTAAAGATGATTCGGGCAGAAATCAAACGTCCCCTAATTGAGTTCAAATACCGCTTCCAAGAGTCTAAATTCTTAATCAGCAAAAAGAGAAATTGCATTTCTAGCTTCAGGCAGACAATGACGCTAGTCGTTTGAATGTCGCTAACATAATTAGTAGCAAGAAAAATGCTAAGTACGATATTTCTAAGGAAGTTTAAATGGCAAAAAAATCGTGTGAACGCCTGAATCATCCGAAAAATCTTAAAGAATTCATTGGACGAAAGATTTACATCCTTGGTCCTCTTGGGCCAATGGAGGACAGTCCTTACAGTGTAGGACGAAAGAACTGCATTTGGGAGTGGGGTAAATGTTCCTTTTTAATTTTAATCTCAAGTGAGATCTGAAACAATCAATACATCAGATCTAGAGAGATTCAGGCGAAATTATTGTATTTTGGTCACCGTTATGGTCATAGAAGTGACCCGTTCCTGTGCGACTAAGTATGTAAGTTCAATAAATCTATTGTCTTTTTATCTGTGTTTATTTCATTTATATGTCTGCGTCTAGTCCAATAATAGGTAACTAGTTCGTAAGTCTCCAAGGTAAATACTCCCAAAGGAATCTGATCTCCAGATAGCTCAAGAAAGAAGAGGCCACATTTATGTGTCTACATATTCAATTTTCTCTCATTAATTGAGAGCGGCGCCTGCTTAGTTGAAACAATCTCCAGCGCTATAAGCGGCGTTATCGGAGAAATCTCTATCGCCACAAATAATAAGTATTTCCATTACTACAAATAATGCTTCTATCGCTACAGTTAGTTTCGAAAACTATGTTTTATGTGTCTTTTTGCGATAGATTTGTATTTCTCATCTCTCCCTAACCCAAAATTTTTACACAAGAGGCCTTTAATGACGGTGACGCTTAAAAAAACACAACATATCTAAAAAAAAGCAAGAAAAAAGTGTGATTTTCTGGCAGTTGAAAAAAAGCAGAAGCGGAGAGACAAAAGAGATTTTTCGGCAAGGACCTCCGCCAAGCCGTCCTCAGTGCTCAACACAGAGAGACAAAACAAAACGAAAAACACTACACTTTTGTAACGAACATAGAACACAAAGAACACAGAGGAAACACAATAGCCGGCGTTTCTTCTGTTTTTCCATAGTTCACTTCAAAAGGATAGAGTTTTTTCGTGTGTTGAGCACTCAGAACAGTTTGGCAGAGGTCTTTGCCAAAATAACTCATTCGTCTTTCCACTTTTACTTTTTTCAACTACCAGGAAATCACACTCGTTTCTTGCCTTTTAAATCATTTTCAAACTTTTCTTCAAACCTCACGTATAGTCAGTGTGGTCTTAAAACATATTTAATGGGGGGGGAGAGTGATTAATGCTTTGTATATTGTTTTACTCGCATTTTTTTTTTGCACAAGTCTTAAATAGATCTAATTCTTTTTATTTCAACTGTTCTTCATAATTACGAGTAGATTCAAGTTAGGCACGCATTTATATTTTAGAGTTCTAACCAACAACCCTCAAAGATATACCTGGAGTAAGCCTCTGTTCTGCCAAATGCTTCTGATCGCTAGCCTCCCCAACAGCACAAAATAGTGCCAATTACAGCAAAAACGTTTTGACTTTAGCAGGAGAAGGGTCCGAAGATAAACGGGCAGAAATGGTTCATACTGTAAAAACAAGACCTGTAGTTTTTATTTAAGTGGCGTTAAGCAAGTATAAATGACGGAACAAAAACGGCACCGTGTAAACCTTTGGATGAAAAAATACAATTTATTTTTGTGGGAACCTTGTCAACCACATTTTTTTTTTTTACCGATTGCCCTATAAATACTTGATCTGTAAATCGTATTAGTTTAACGAAAATGCGAATAAATAGAATTTTTCCTTTCCGAAGAAGAGCTGTGTTAAAAAGAAAGACTGATTCTTTTTCACGTTACTCTTGTATTAGAGATTTTCCGTTTGTCACGAATGCTTTCTTTGAATAAAATGTAAAAATTGTATTGATCACGAAAATGTAAACCAAATGTAAAAATGTAACCCAAATGTAAACCAAACATAGAAGCAGACTTTGAACTCAAGGTGATTTATGCCTGATCAATATTTATGTTTTATCTTAAACCTTTAAATAGTATCTTGTTTTAAGTTTTTTATTTTGCAATTTGAAAAAATTGCAAACAGTGAACGCGAAAACAGTGAACAACCAGGCTGCACAATCTATTCAAATGTTTCAGCTCAACAGCCGTCATCAGCAAAAAACAATAGAAAACAAATGCAAAGAAAATAAACTTACTCAAAATATCACATCGATAATACACATTTTTTAAATATAACATAAAAATAAGCAATTGAAATAAACGAAACTTAAATAATAATACATCCCAAAATAGAGACTTGGGCGAGTACATATAGGCTACTGACCCTATGTACACAAATTAAATTATGGAAAACAGTTCAATACACGATAGAATAAAATTAGGAGCCAATCAAAATAATCCCAGTCTCAAAAGTAATACAAGATTAGCAGAACAAAGAGCAAATATGAAAAGTTATTGGTTAGGAACTGTAAGCAAGGAGCGACCCGGCTCAATGGTAACCGAAACTTTAAAAAAGAGAATTTGACAACAGTAGACATTTCAAAAGAATTGGCTTATGTTCCTGATTTCAAATATATATGTTTCATTAAGTTTAGTCTTACCGTCAAAGGCTATGACCCTGAGAAAATTTGCCTGATTTTCAATGAAATGGGGTAACACCCCCAAAAAATCATAGAATCTTAATGAAAATGACACCATCAAATTCAGCGTATCAGAGAACCGTACTGTAGAGGTTTCAAGCTCCTATACAAAAACGTGGATTTTTGTTTCAGAAGAAAGACAACGGATGCGTGTTTTTTTTTCAGGTATGATCGTCTCAACCCAGTGGTCCTTAAATATCGGGAAAGGGTCATAAGAACGGAAATTAAGAGTTTTCTAGAACCTTTTTTGAGTGACCAAAAAGACTGGACCCCCTCCCACGTCCCTTTTTCTCAAAATCGTTCGTTCAAAATTGTCATCTAGCCACTTTGTTCGGCATAGTTGTACGGCCGAATAACTATGCCTTTGGAGATATCATGGCCCCCACAGCGCCTGGGGAAAGGTCTTTAAGCTGTAAAATTCGCCCATTGCTTACCTATAGTATTTGTTATTGGGAAGCATGTACACATTTTTCAAGGGGGGGGGGGTGGCAAATTTTCAGCTGAGAGGATTTTCCCCAGGGAGAATTGTCCATGGAGAGAGAAGCTTCCAGGGGGTGAATTTTTAAAGGAAATTTTACGCTGGAAAAATTTTCCAGAATTCTCTTTGCCGACTCAAATTTACGTGTGGAGATCTTTATCTATTTTCACCAAATAAATTTTTGAGTTTCACCTAGGTAAATTGTCATCAGAATTGAATTGTCTAGAGAATATATCGGTGGGGAGGAGGGATATTTCTGTGAAGGTGGAGCCAGATTTCCTGGCGTTATTTAGAAAAACGATCAGAAATTAAATAGCAAAAAGTTTTTTCAACTGGAACTAAGGAGCAACATTAAAACTTAAAAATGAATGGAGGAGTTGCTCCTCCTCAACATCTACACTTTACGCAAAAGATTGAATTTTATCCCAGTTCTTTAAGAACGACTCTTGAAACATAAGATTCGTTTAATTAGAACAATAAGAAGTTTTTTTTTAAAGAACTAAAAAACTTTAGCATAAAGAGCAAGGTGTTGCGGAAGAGCAATCCCCCTCATATATGTTATAATTTCCGTTCGTTTTAAGTTTTAATGCTGATCCTTACTTCCTGTCGAAAAACTTTTTTTTATTTAATTGCAACAAAGAATTGTACCACTTTTGAATCAATCCAGGTAGCTTGAAGGAATAATTCTTCTGTTTTGTTAGTCATGACTGAAGATATGTAAAGTAAGGAGGCCTTAACTTTCTTGAATAATTTTATTTTGTGTTTTTAGTTAAAAAATTGTTTTATTGGTGTTTTTTTGCAAGTTTTTTTGCTTTTTATTTGTTATTCACTGTATTCACAAATTCATCACCTCCTTTTTTGTATGAATTTGAAAAAAATTTTCCCAAATACAGTCATTTCTTTGATTTTCTTGTGAACTTTTCAACTGCACTTTCTTCAATGATCGGAAGCGTAGACAAAGTATTTTCAAGAGTCTTGTTAGAAGACGCGTGTTTATAATTGAAGGTAAATCTAACTCTAATGGCACCTAGTTGACTTTCGAATTTTGATTTCTACCTTTTCTTTAGGTCTTTTGGTGTATTTCCTCTTTTGGCGCGGCTCTTCGGGCTTACTTTTCAAGTCATCCATTCCATGGCAATGTTTTAGCATATTTAGTCTTCTACGTCTACTTAATTCGCTCTTATTCAACCGTTTAATACCTGTTCGATTAAGCCCTCCCCTTCTTCCTTTAATGTATACGTCTTTTCGTTCGTTTTCCAGACTTTCTTTGGCTGTTTCCAGTGATGCAGGTGGTGCTTCTTTGTTCATCCGATTTGGCCAAAAAAGCAGTGACTGAAGTCGACTAGTAAGAAGATACTGAGAATACTCTGGTGTCAGCCTTGGAATTTCATTTTTGACTTGCAGTTCCAAGCTACTCTGGCATGGGTCCTGCTTCTGAGATGCCATTTTTTTTAGGGAATCCATATGATGAATTAGAGACCTTAACAATAGCAAAGTTGGTACATTTGGAGGGTGGTAACATGTCTCTTGTAATTTTTTGCTTAGTTCTTGCACACTATGTTTCACCAGATTTTGATTTTGTATCATAGAATCTTCATTTTGCTCTAAAAGCCTTATATCATTCTCAGTTGGATTATCACTTACAGTCTTTGTAGCTGTTATGTCGGTTTCATCTCTAGTTTGCTCCGCGTGACTGCCGGCTTCCTCAATTCGACATTCTCCTTGTAGAACTGAATTGTTTTGAACTTGGCCCTGATTTTTAATTTTTTCCATTAATCTTCTTTTTTTCAATGATGGTTCTTCATAAGGGTCTCTTTCTTCAAACTCCCCTTCCCTCAATATTTTAACAAGGTGTTCTACCATAGCGTGGGGAACATATGTATCCAGCTTAGGATAATTACAAAAAAAATCATAAACATTACCATCTTTTTTATCGTAAGCTACAAAAAAGTTACGAGAATCCACTCCAAAGAATTTAAGATATCTCGCGAGTAAGACTGCTCCACATCGAGATTCTTTAGAGAACAATGAACAAGACGGGTTTCTATATTCCGATTTAGCCCTTCCAACACGGACAAAATAGGGCTTACAGTACTCCTTTAAACTTGCTCGCAGCGCAGTTCTCTCTTCTGTCTTGACAAGGTAATTAATGCCTTGAAGAATTGTCCTGAAACTTTTAATATTAAAACATCCAACTTGATTTATAACATCATCATTTAGACTGTTATTCTGATTGAACTTCTCCGTTTCTTTATGTTCGGCCTCCCTTTGATAGGCTATGAAACGACATCGACGTCCAATTTGTTCAACTGACTTTTTTGGAAATATAGATTTTAGTCTAGTTTCTGCAGAAACATCATATCTTTCGACTGCTTTAGAAGATCTCTTCAAATTATAAAGAATACGTTTGTCATCTTCAAGACTCCAATCATTATTCTGATATTCATCAACATAACCATCCGATTTGAGTTGTTGGTACCTCCTCTTAGTGGACTCCAAAGTCCTGTTGATACAGGGGGAGGATTCTAGATAAGCTTTATTTTCTTTGTTTGGTTTGTTCTCAAGCTCAGTTTCAAGTGTTTCCATTTCTTGAAAATAAATGATAATAATTGCATCTTCTATTCTGGTGAAAGCTTTTACGTTTTTCGGAATCCTTTCTTGAATTATGCTATGAATTTTTCTAATATGGTGATAGGAATATCCTTTAAAACGCCTATAAAGTTCACTTTCGACATATCTGAACGGCAGGACAGCATTTATATCACTGACTGAATAAATTATGCCCGGTTTTGAAGCTATTTCCATTTCCGCAGTCAATCGCTCTATCTGTTTCTCCAGCCATTTTTTATTCCATCCTTTTTTAGGATATTTGCCACTTAGTTCTTCAACCAGTTGACTAACCTTTGACTCCGAATTTCTCATCAGCTTCTGCAGGATCTCTTCATCAGATTTAGTTATTGAAACATGAAGCAATCTGGGTTGAGCGTGCCTGATCCAAAAGTTTTGCCACCAATCAATGTCATATTCCTGTGATAGTTTGAAATTTATCTCTTTCACGACTTTATGCCAATCAATATCATCTGTAGCAATGGCAGCGAGTTCTTCTGACCTCCTGTCATTAATATTTTTTTTTATCACATACAAATTAGATAATTCAGCCAAAATCCTATCCTTATCCTCCTTAGAAAGATACTTATGTGTCTTTTGAAACTTTGAGCTTAATTCAGAATGTCTTGACAATATATTTTTTTCCATCTGATTGGCTATCTCATTCTCAAGCACAGTCGAATACAAAGCACGATTTCTTCTCGCTAAATCTTCAACACAATTTAATTTTTCTTCTTTAATTCTGCATTGGTTACTTATCTCATTGTCAGGAGATAATGCCGAGCTCCCATAATAAAGAATTGTTTTCTCAAAATATGAACACATTTCTAAGTCTTCTTCTCTTCCGAATTCACTTCTATTATCGTAACTGTAATTTCTGTACTCAAAACTGTTCATCATTGTATTCCCCATTTTATCTAGGTCTTGGTGGTTCAAGTCTTTAACTGATGGTATCTTACACAGGAATATAGGCTCACTGATTTTACTAAATGCAAGAAAAACTTTGGGTTTTTAGTTTTCATACATTATCAGAGCATGACAAAAGATTTGCATTTGATAAAAAATTATTTTTCAACTAAAGTAAATTAAAAATTTGATCAGGGATATACTCGAACTCACTTACAAAAATGACGTATATGCCTTCAATCTTTAAACGAGTAACAATTGAGTATATATGCATTCAATATGCATATTTAATTTTTTTTCGAAAACGACTCAATATTTATTTCTGAAAATTGGTATACTACTATTTTCTGGCCGGAAAAAAAATCTAAACAGATCCAAATTTTGGGATAATTTTTTTTCTCAGGGGTGATCGTTTCGAACTTATGGTCCTCTTAATGACGTCACGGTGTGCCAACTCCACTATTTCGAAATTAATCTATTGATGATTCCACAGATGGATTCGGAACTTAAAATCGTGCTTCCCCTTAGCTTGATGCGATGTAAGCGATCATCAAACATCAATAGTCGTAATATCAAACAGTTCGTGGTAACGAACTGTAAGTAAAGAGCGATTATTATGCTGAGTTCAAACATATAAATTTCGTTATTTAGTTTTACCATCAAAAATTACGAGCCTGAAAAAATTTGTCTGATTTTCGAAAAAGGGGTGAAACACCCCCTACAAGTCGTAAAATCTAAATAAAATTCACATCATCAGGATCAGCGTATCAGAGAACTATACTGTAGAGGTTTGAAGCTACTATCTGCAAAAAATGCTGAATTTTTATTTTGTTTTTATTGCCAGAAGAAAGATGACAGATGCGTGTTTATTTTTTCTTTCCGTGGTGATCGTATCGACCCATTGGACCTAGAACATCGTGAGAGGGATCATTCGAGCGGAAATTAAAGGTTCTAGCTCCCTTTTTAAATGACCATAAAAAGATTGGAGGGCAACTAGGCCCCCTCTCCTACTCTTTTTCTCCCAAAATCGTCCGATCAAAATTTTGAGATAACCATTTTGTTCATTATAGTTGAAAGACCCAATAACTATGCCTTTGGATATAACATGACCTCTTCCTCCCATAGCCCCAGCCCCCAGGGGAAAGGTCTTTAAGTTATTAAATAAAAAAAAACAAGTTTTTTTTTAACTAAAAGTAAGGAGCGACATTAAGACTTAAAACGAACAGAAATCCTTCCGTATATGAAAGGGACTGTCCCCTTCTCAAAGCCTAACTCTTTACGCTAAAGTTTTTTATTGTTTTAAAAGTAAAGTTGTGAGACAGAGTCAAAGTTTTGCGTAAAGAGCGAGGCATTGAGGAGGGGACAGCCCCTTTCATATACGGAATAGTTTCTGTTTGTTTTAAGTTTTAATGCTGCTCCTTACTTTCAGTAAAAAAAACTTGTGTTTTTAATTTAATTTCTACACGTTTTTTAATTAGTGCAGCTTTGATTTTGGCTCACCGTAAATGAATAATTAAAACAAAATTTGAATGTTAATTTTGCTTGGTTTTTGGCTAAATGGCTTCCTCGAAATTTTGTTCCGACGTAACTTACGTAACGAACTTCTATATTCGTATATTTTTATTACGTATATTAGGGGGTTCGCCCCCTAGTCAATACCTCGCTCTTTACGATAAAGTTCAAATTTTGTTCTAATTCTTTAAGAATGACCCCTTAATCACAAAGACCGTTAATTAGAATAAATAGCTACGATTAAAGTACAAAAAAAAACTTAGCGCAAAGAGCGAGGTAGGGGGCGAAGATTAGGGGCGAACCCAGTCATATACACAATAATTTATGTTCGCTTTAAGTTTTGATGTTGCTACTTACTTCCAATCGAAAAAATTGTTCTTTTTTGTTTAATTAATTAAAAAAACTTTTTCCACAAAATAAGTTTTTCAAAGAAAAGTAAAGAACTCCATTAAACGAAAAATGAGCAAAAATAAAATAAAATAATATACCAGGCGTGAAACTACCACAAATCAGCATCGATTAATAAATGAAACCCAAAACGAACAGAAATTACAATAAATAACTGAGTCAAACTCAAAATGAGCAGAAATTAACACAAGTTTGGCGCAAAACCCCTATGCCTTCCCAAGGCCAGAACGAAATTTGCACTTTACTGAAAAAAATATCAATGCTTTTACTTTTATAACTTTAATAAATCAAATAAGATTAACATTTTGATTGCTTAATATCAGTATATGTATATTAAACTGAAAATGCACTTTCATTTGTATTTTTTTCAGTAAAGTGCAAATTTTGTTCTGGCCTTGGGAAGGCAAAGGGGTTTTGCACCCAACTCCTGTTAGTTTCTGTTTGTTTTGAAGTTTACTCGGTTAACTATTTTAATTTCTGTTCGTTTCGGGTTTCATTTATTGATCCACGCTGATTTGTGGTAGTTTCACGCTTGGTAGATTATTTTATTTTATTTTTGCTAATTTTTTGTTTAATGGAATTCTTTACTTTTCTTTGAAACACTAATTTCATAGAGAAAGTTCCTTTTAATTAATTTCTGTTTGTTTTATATTGACATTATTCTTTCAAGAACATAGAAAATAATTGTTTAGGTCTTTTTGTTTTTTAAGACTATAGTTCGTCCTGCTATTTTTATGCCGAAGAAACTTTTCCAGCTATTCTTATCAGTATAAACCGTTTTAAAAATCTGGACACAAATAGTACTATTTAATTTTGTTTCATACTTCCTCTAGTTGACCTGAAATGGAAAACTTGATACCATTCGCAAAAAATCTGTTTACTTTCTTTGATAGCTTGGATAAACTTACACTATTTTGATTTGGTTACATTTTAAGAGCAGAAGTAGCCCCGAAACTTTGAACATAATATCCTCAGTCGTTTTTGGGATACTGCTGAGATGCCTTATTGGGAATTAGCAATATCACAGTGTATTTTGATCTAATCTTAAGGTAACATTTAGTTTTTAAACATAATGGGCGAATGGGAGGGTGGGTATGGGAGGGCGGGAGTGGCAGGGGGATTAGTTGCCCTCCAATTACTTTCGACTATTAAAAAGGGCATCAGCCCTTTCTATTTTCAATCGAATGAGCCCTTTTCGAAGTTCCCACGACAACTCCTTCGATACGAAGTGATACGAATATACTAATCGATACGAAGATACTAATCACTTTCGTCCATTAAAAAGGGTACTAGCCCTTTGAATTTACAATCGATTGAGTCCTTTTTCAAGCTTCCTCTATATATATTTAAATAAAAACTATACATGCCCCCAGGTGATAGCATTAAAACTTTGCCCTGAAGACTGTGGGGGAAGTGTCCTACTCAAAGGTATAATTTCCTAAACTTTAAAAGCCATGGAACAAAATGGCTATCTCAAAATCTTTTTGGATGTGTTTGGGAAAATGGTGGGCGTGAGAGGGGCGTTAGTCGCTCTCCAATCACTTTCAACTATTGAAAACAGGCACTGGCCCTTTCAATTTCCAATTGAATGAGCCCTTTTGAAGTTTCTACGCTTTCAATAAAAACCTTATAAGCCCCCAAGTCATAATTTACAACCCTTGCCCTGAGGGCTGTGTAGGGGTGGGGTTGTCATCCTCAAAGACCTAATTTCCAGATTTTAAAAACTAAGTTGAATAAAATGGCTATCTCAAAGTTTTGATTAGATGTGTTTGGGGAAAAGGTGGGCATGAGAGGCGGGTTAGTTGCCCTTTAATCACTTTCGACTATTAAAAAGGGAACTAGCCCTTTGAATTTTCCAATCGAATGAGAATTTTTTAAAGTTTCTACGACAACGCCTTCTATAAAAACCCTTATATGCCGCAGGGAATAACTTACAACCCTTGCCCTAAGGGCTGTGGGGACTGTCCTCAAGAACCTAATTTCTACCTGGAAATCAACTACGCTGAACAAAATGGCTATCTCAAAATTTTATTTGATGTGTTTCGGGAAAAGGTGGATGCAGATAGGGTGTTAGTCGCCTTCCAATCACTTTCGAATATTAAAAATGGCAAAAGCCACTCCAATTTCCAATTGAATGAGCGCTTTTCAAAGCTTCTGCGACAACTTCTTCGACACGAAGTGCCCTGCTCTAAAAGAAAAAATTAATAAATAATACATTGTGCCAACATAGTTCTTACATGCCCCCAGGGCATAAATTAAAGCCATTGCCCTGAGGGTTGTGGGGAAGTGTCCTCTTCTTTACTTAGTCCCCGTTTCTTGTCTCGTTCTCGAGTGTCCCCGTTCTTTACTTAGGCAGCGCTGTCGCGCTGCCTGTGATTTATGCAACAACTTTCTATATAAACCTTACATGCCCCCAGGGCATAACTTACAACCCTTGCACTGAGGGCTCTGAGGGGGTTATATTCCTAAAAGACCGAATTTCCAGAACTTTCAACTACGCTAAACAAAATGGATATCTCAAAATTTTGATTGGATGTGTTTTGGAAAAAGGTGGGCGTAAGAGGGGCGTTAGTCGCAATCTAATCACTTTCAACTGTTAAAAAAGGCAATAGCCCTTTCAACTTCCAATTGAATGAGTCCTTATGAAGTTTCTACGACAAAACTTTCAATAAAAGCTTTATAGGCCCCAGGGCATAACACAACCCTTGCACTGAGGGCTCTGAGGGGGTTATCATCCTAAAATACAAAATTTCCCGAACTTTCAACTACGTTGAACCAAATGGATATTTCAAAATTTTAATTCGATGTGTTTGGGAAAATGGTGGGCATGACAGGGGCGTTAGTCGCTATCCAATCACTTTCAACTATTAAAAAAGGCAATAGCCCTTTCAATTTCCGATTGAATGAGCCCTTTTGACGTTTCTACGATAACCCTTTCAATAAAAACTTTATATGCCCCCAGGGCATAACTTATAACCCTCGCCGTGAGGGCTGTGGGGGGAAGGGTTGTCATCCATAAAGACCTACTTTCCAAGACCTTCAACTACGTTGAATAAAATGGCTCTATAAAAATTTTGATTGGATGTGGTTGGGGGAATGATGGGCGTGGGGGGGCTAGTTGCCCTTCAATCACTTTCGACTATTAAAAAGGGCACTAGGCCTTTGAATTTCCAATCAAATGAGCCTTTTTGGAAGTTTCTACGACAACACCTTCTATAAAAACTTATATGCCCCCAGGGCATAACTTAAAACCCTTGCCTTGAGGGTTCTGGTGGAGTGTATTCCTCAAAAACATATTTTTTATGTGGAAATCAACTACGCTGAACAAAATGGCTATCTCAAAATTTTGATTGGATGTGTTTAGGGAAATGATGGGCGTGGGCTATTAAAAAATCACTTTTGACTATTAAAAAGTTAAAAAGGGCACTAGCCCTTGGAATTTCCAATCGAATGAGCCTTTTTTGAAATTTCTACGACAACACCTTCTAGAAAAACATTATATGCCCCCAGGTCATAACTTAAAACCCTTGCCCTGAGGGTTGTGGGGGAGTATCCTCCTCGAAAACATATTATCTATGTGGAAATCAACTATGCTGAACAAAATGGCTATCTCAAAATTTTGATTAGATATGTTTGGGGGAATGATGGGCGTGGAGGGGGGGGGGCTAAATGCTCTCCAATCACTTTCGACTATTAAAAAGAGTACTAGCGCTTCAAATTTCAAATCAAATGAGCCTGTTTTGAAGTTTCTGCGACAACCCCTTCTATAAAAACCTTATATGCCCCCAGGGCATAACTTAAAACCCTTGCCCTAAGGGCTGTGTGGGAATGTCCTCGTCAAAAACATATTTTCTAAGCTGAATCAACTACGCTGAACAAAATGGCTATCTCAAAATTTTGATTGGATGTGTTTGGGGGAATGAGGGGCGTGGGGGGCGATTTGCCCTTTAATCACTTTCAACTATTAAAAAGGGCACTAGAGCTCTCAATTTCCAATCGAATGAGCCCCTTTTGAAGTTTCTACGACGACACCTTCCATATGAAGCGCCCTGCTCTAAAGGAAAGAATAATAGATGGTACATTGTGCCAACATCATTCTTATATACCCTCAGGGCATAACTTAAAATCCTTGATCCAAGGGTTGTGGGGGAGTGTCCTCCTCAAAAACATATTTTCTATCTGGAAATCAACTACGCTGAACAAAATGGCTATCTCAAAATTTTTATTGGATGTATTTGGGGGAATGATGTGCGTGGGGGGGGGGGGGCACGGCCCATCATTAAAAAAACACATTGTACCCACATCGTTCTTTACTTAGGCAGCGCTAGCGCGCTGCCTATGATTTCTAATCGTTATTTAAATAATGCTTGGAAATTCGGTGCCCCTTTCATAGCAATATTCTTTCCCCCATGAAAAGATCCTCCCACGTAACCCCGATCCACCCCCCCCCCCAACTACTAGAAAAAATCCCCCCTAAAAACTTCTGTTTACCTCCCAATAACCAATACTATATGTAAACATTGGATAAAGTTCATAAATTGTAGACCTTCTTCCAGAGACTGTGGGGGATTAAGTCATCCTCAAAGACATAGTTATTGTATTTTTCGACTATACTGAACAAAATAGCTATCTCTAAATTTTGATCGGATTACTTTGGGGAAAAAATGAGCGTGGGAGGGGGCCTAGTTGCCCTTTATTTTTTTGCTCACTTAAAAAGAGCACTAGAGCTTTTGTTTTCGATTCGAATGAGCCCTCCCGCGACATTCTAGGACCACTGGATCGATACAATCACCCCTGGGAAAAACAAAAACAAAAAAACTAACAAATAAAAACGCATCCGTGACCTTTCTTCTGGCAAAAAATACAAAATTAGACATTTTTGCAGGTAGGAGCCTGAAACTTCTATGGCAGGGTTCTCTGATACGCTGAATCTGATGGTGTGATTTTCGTTGAATTTCCATGACTTTTAGGAGGTGTTTCCCCCTTTTTTGGAAAATATGGCAAATTTTCTCAGGCGCGTAACTTTTCATAAGTAATACTAAACTTGATGAAACTTATATGTTTGAAATCAGCATAAAAATTTGACTCTTTTGATGCATGTATTGTTATCAAAATTCGGTTACTATTGAGCCGGGTCGCTCCTTACTTACAGTTCATTACCACGAACTGTTTGATAAAGTTTGCCCTTTGTTTACGCATAGTATTTGATATTGGGGAGTATGCATACATTTTCGGGTGGGGGTGGGTGGGGACGAATTTTCTGCAGGGGATTTTTCCACGGGCGAATTTTCCATGGGTAGGGAAGTTTCCAGGGGGTGAACTTGTCAGGGGAGATTATACACCGAGGAAATTTGCCAGAATTCCTATACAAAATTCTTTTTATTTGTCTTGCTTTCTCTTTTCCGTCTCAATTTTATACGTGGAGTTATTAAGAGCAACTGGCCAGTGTAAATTTTCGCCGAGATTGAATCATCTAGAGGATATTTCCGTGGGGACGGGGATTTTTCTGTGGGGATAGGGCTGGATTTTCTTACATTACTTAAAAAAATGATCAGAAATTAAATAAAAAAAAATAAGGTTTTTCGAAACGTTAAAACTTAAAACGAACAGAAATTATTATGTGTATAAAGGGGGTTGCCGTCTAAAACACCTCATTCCTTACGCTAAAGTTTGAATTTTGTCCAAATTCTTTAAGAGTGACTCCTGAAACACAGCGTTGTTTAAGTAGAACAATAAAAAGCTTTCTGAAAGTACTAAAAAAAACTTTAGCGTAAAGAGCGAGGTGTTGAGAAGGGGACAACCCCCTTCATTTACGTAATAACTTTTTTTTGTTTTGAGTTTTAATGTCGCTCCTTACTTTCAGTTGAAAAAACCTGTCCCTCACAATTTTTTTAAAAGGGGACATATGTACCGACACCATCATGTTTGTCCTATTTTACATCATCTGATCAAGCAGCCTCCTTTTCTATGAAAAATGATCATGAATCATGAGGAAATCTTGAGTTGCTGCTCTTTTGAGACAACTCAAAAGCCAAATTCACAATTGACTGGGGCAGCTGATCCACTGACAGAACCTGAGATTAAAACCTTCTCTTCAGCCTTAGATTGTTACGTTTGTATTTTTAAAGGAGGATTCACTGGAGAAATATTATTCCAGGCAAATTCCCGTATCATATAGCACCAGTACTTACTGGGCCAGGACAAAAACTGTAGCTAAATAGGATCTTATTGAAATAAACAGATTTACATAAAAACAGCCTAATAGTACAATAGTAATATAATCTTTTACACGGCTATGAAAATGATTAAAATAGTTTGGGAGTAAAAGTCCATCTTACAGCCTAATCACATGCATAGTCCAAAATTATTAATCCGGCTGAAGAGATACTAGAATCTTGGTTCTCTCTCCACATTGAAGGAAGAACAAGAAGAACAAGAACAAGAGCCTCTCACAAGAACTTGTCCCTAAATTTACACCTTTAAATTTCTGGCACCTCTTCCCCAAAGAAAGGCTGATCCACGGCCTTTTCCAACTTTCCTAATACTTGCGTGCAATAATGGAATAGCAGATAACCGTCCCTCTATTTCGTGTGGACTTTGCAACCATATGTTTAGACGCAAATATGGCATCATGAGGCAATGTGACTTCTAAACTAGGACGATATTCATATAGCTTTTCAGAAGATAAGACTTATTCTTCATTGGATACACATACAACATTATATGTAATTATTCCCCCAAAGGCTCATTGGCCTGTAAAGAAGGGGGAAGACAAATGAGTTGCTTACTCAGAGATGAAAAGCAAAAGAAAATTTAAAATGATCACTTACTCACATTCGAAGGAGAAACAAAGAAAATATAGATAAAATGAAAACTATAGAAAAAATAAAATAAATACACTAAATTAATTAATTAAAATAAATAGACTAAAAAAAATAAAAAAATAAAAATAACTTCTACGAAGCCAAAGAATTTTAATTTTTTTTTTTTTTTTAATGAACCGAATGAGTGGCACCCTCGAGCAGATTCAGGCAACTTATTCCAAACAATATGACACGCCAAGGAGTAAATGGAACTTGAAAATGACTTGTCATATTGCGAAGATTATAATTATTCTGATCAGAGGTAAAAGATGGCGGAACACTTAGGGGCCAGGGGAGGTCACCATGAAGCTGAGAAAAAGTAAAACGTGTACATCAAAGAATGTACATGAAATGGTTTTAACAGTGAAGGAAAGGTTGACATCCACACAATTGGACAGTAAGAAACGTAAGATTGGATCAAGCAGTGAAAAAGGATTTTTAAAATTGATCCAGGAAAAGTATGTCTAATTTTGGAAGTATGTCTAAGTTTCCTTAAAATACCGAGACTCCTGCATATCTTCATTTTAACAAAATCAATGTGACGTTTGTAAGATAGGTTTTCATCAACAAGAATGCCCAAAACACGAACATATAGGTCTTGGCTGTTGAATTTCTGAAAACAGGAGATAAACCTGAGAAACACGCGAAAAAATAAAAACACTGGACTTAGAAAAATTTAGGATAAGATAATTATTATCAAGCCACAAAATCACCCTCTCAAACAAATTTTCCAAATTTATTCCAAGCTCGGATTCGCAGTTTCCCAAAGTGCCAAGTGTGCTGTCATCAGCAAAACAAACAATGACAGGCGAACAGAAGAAGAAGAAGGCGAACTATAGTTGCCACTACGGGCAAGGGAAGGCTTAGGATGGCAAAGTCTACAGCAATTAATAAGTTTTTCCTATTTTACAACATAATAAAGATCATTTACATAAATCAAAAATAGCACAGGCCCTAAAACTTATCCCTGGGGGACACCAAAATTCACTTGCGAGGGTGATCGGAAAACTGGATCAACAGAAATTAACCTATTCTTCAAATAAGACCGAAACCTAAAAAAAATACATTTCCCCTTATGCCATAATGAGACATCTTCGATAGAAGAATTTCATAGGTTAAGGAATCGAAAGTCTTACGAATATCCAGGAATATAGCAGCCGGAATCAATCCTGAATCTAACGCAAATTGAATAAAATTCAAAAGAGTCATACAGGCATGTTCAGTGGTGCTTCATTCGAAAGCCAAATTGAAAATCTTGAAGAAAATTTTCGGATTTTAAGAAAGTAAGGAGACGAGAAAGCATAGCCCTTTGAAATGTTTTACTAAATACTGATAAAATTGAAATTGGTCGATAATTTGCCGGACCATTTCTTGGTCCACCCTTACACAAAACAATAATCCGAGCACGCTTGAGAGCATCCGGGAAAACTCCACATTCAAATGAAAGATTAACAAGTTTTGCTAGAGGCAATACTATTGAAGGAAGAATAGATTTAAAAACCTTAGTAGGGATAGAATCTGGCCCAGATGAGGACGAGTTTTTCAAGCCATTAACAATTTTAGTAATTTCACTTACTGTTACTGTCTCTAGAAACATAGACTTAACACAAGACGGCCCGAGGTAAGATCTAAAGTCCAGGTTAGGCCGAGACAAAGTAACTGTAGAAGTAATATTCTTATCAATATTAGCGAAGAAGGAAGTGAATGCCTCTTGAACATTAAGCTCACCCTCCACAGCTCCATCGCCAATGACCAGACTCATAGGTATAGAGCTAGATTGAGAACTGGGTTTAAGTACAGAATTTATTACCTTCCAAGTTTTACGAATATCATCACCACACGCAGCAAAATTATTTAGATTATACAGAGATTTGGCTTTCCTACACAAGGAATTATATATATTCCGGTAGATCTTGAATTGACAAAGACGAATAGCGTATGCTGAAAGTGTAGCGCATTTCTAAGCTCTCCAGAGATTATTCTTCCTTCTCCAGCTATTGAGAAGTCCGGATGTCATCCAATTAGCTATCCCAAGCCAATTAGCTATCTCCTAATTTCCCCCCAAAACTCGGGTCAAAAATGATATTTACCTTTTTAGAATTAGCTTAACTGAAATATTCTTCTGATAGAATTATTGTCGTCAGAAGTTCATCCCTAAGAGTTTTATTGGAACAAGTAATACGTTTGTAGTATTCTCTTTGCTGCCAGAATTTCAAAATGTTAAATATGTTAAATTTAATAAAACTTGTGAAGAAGGACATTTGTTCAGGGAAAGGGGATTTAAACTCATTGGGATCCTGCTTAAAAACAGTTAACTTGCCTACGCTGTGATCACTTAAGCCTTGTCTTAGTGTTTATCGCATTGTCATTACTACTACTACTACTAGTAACTACTCACCGCAGCACCAAGCCACCTGAGGCCAACACAGCTACGCACGCCCCTCCTCCACCCGAATCTATTCAAAGCCTCCCTTTTTACACCCACCCACGAAGTTCCCATTTCCTTTAAATCTTTCTTTATGAAGTCCTCCCACCCCAGACGGGGACGACCTACTTTCCGTTTAGCCCTAGATGGTTGGCCGAAAAGGACAATCTTCGGCAATCTGTCATCCTTCATCCGCACAACCAGCCCTAGCCACCTCAATCTTTCTTTCATTATTGCCCTAGAGAGCGGTATTAAACCATATTTTTCGTATAGCCTATTGTTTGAAATACGGTCAGTCAGCCGGGTACCCAGAACAATCCTTAAGCAATTTCTCTGGAAAACATCTCGCAAATCTTCATCCGCTTTTCGGAGCGTCCATGCTTCAGAGCCATATTTGATCACTGTCATCACTGTAGGTTCCAAAATTATAATCTTGGTTTGCAGTCTTATCTTCCCATTCTTCCAAACTTTTTTTATCTGTGAAAAAACACCCTGAGCCTTGGCTATTCTATATTTAACATCTTCACTGCTCCCACCATCTTTACTTATAATACTACCAAGGTAAGTGAAGCTGCCCACCTGATCAATCTTTTCATTACCCAACGTCGCCTTTTCATCTTCACTTATTCCTAGACTTAGTGACTTAGTCTTCCTAACATTAACTTTTAAACCAATTCTAGCACCCTGAACTTGCAAAACCTCTAAAACTTCATTCATTTTGGTCACACTTTCATCTAGGATGCTTAAATAATCAGCATAATCCAAGTCCAGGAGACTTTTTCCTCCCCATTTGATTCCGTGGTCTCCCATTGCCTTTCCTGTGCTCCTTAAGACAAAGTACATCAAAATGATCCATATAAAGGGAGATAGAACACAACCCTGCTTAACTTCTGATTTAATACGAAACCAGCCGATAACCTCATTTCTTACCTTAACCACATCAATGTTACTTTTGTATATAACATTAATCGCTTTATTGTATTTGTCTGGTACGCAATACAAGGACAAGACCTTTACTAAAGCTCCTCTGTCAACAGAATCGAGCGCTTGCTCATAATCTATAAAACTGAGGACCAAAGGTGTTTGAAAACTTAGGCACTTCTCAATTATTAGCATAAGAGTGAAAATTTGGTCGACACATCCTCTACCTTTTCTAAAACTGCACTGTTCTTCTCTTATAACTTTGTCTACAGCATCTCTCAGTCTAAAAAGTATTATATTACTGAGTAATGATAATTACCACACTCACTTTTATCACCTTTCTTATAAAGTGGCTTAATTAAGGTTTTCCTAAAATCGTTAGGTACTTCCCCTTTTTCAAAATTCATATTCATAATCTTCAGTAACTTATTTCTAACCTCAGAGCCACTATATTTAAGAAACTCATTTACCACCCTATCAGCACCTGGATCCGTATTATTCTTTAATCCTTTTAGTACTGTTGCTAATTCCTCCTCACAAAACAAATCTTCCTTCACATCTAAGGTATCACATACTTTTTCATTTTCCTCAATATTTTTTCCTGCAACTCTATCTCGGTTAAGCAAATTCTCATAATGTTCGGCCCATCTCTCTTCAGTTTTTTCCTTATCGCTAATTGTGACCCCATTCCTATCTTTAACTGGGCCAAGTCCGGATTGACTACTCCCTCTCAATTTGTTAACATGCCAGTACAATATTTTACTATTATCCCATCTAGCTGTATCTTCCAGATCCTTGGCAATTTTATCCATGGCCTCCACTTCACACCTCCTTAGTTCATATTTTAATACTTTCTCCACTTTCTTTACATTTCTTTTGTTTTCATACGATCTATCATTCAGATAATTCTTGTACAAGTCCTTTCTCCTTTCTATTAAACATAAAGCTTTTTCACTAATATTCTTAGCTGCAGTTCTAGCTTTCTTTCCTAATACGCCTTCAGCAACTTCACAAATTATTTTTCTAAAATCATTCCAACCATCTTCCACACTATCAAATTTTAAACTCTCAAGTTTAGTATTCAACTGTTCCTGGAAAGTTTTTCTCAAATTCTCATCCTGGAGTCTACCAACATCATAAATTCCCGGGAGGTGGTTACCCTTCCAATATTTCAGCTTTAAATCAACCCTTGACACTACTTGATGTTGATCTTTACTTTTAACATCAATAACATCACTCCTATATACCCTAGTATCTTGTATTGATCCTGCCAGTCTTTGGTTTACCATAACATAATCAATAAGGTTAGCTGTCTTACCATCACATTAATATCATGTTAACTTATGAACCATTTTATGACCAAACATCGTGTTGGTTATGACTAGATTGTTCTACCTACAAAATTGCAAAAGTCTGTATCCATTACTGTTTTCTTTTCCTACACCAAATTTACCTACGCTGGGATACCTTCTATCCCTGTTTCTACCAACCTGGGCGTTAAAATCTCCCAGTAATAACATCATATTTCTATCTGGGACCCTGTCTATTTGCTCCTGTAACTGTAAGTAAAATTCATCTGAGTCAAAGTCGATTCTAAAGGGGCGTATGCTGCTATAACTGATACCCTGAGCTTTCTAGTCATAAAATGAGCAATTAGTATTCTATCATTAATACCTTCCCAGCATAAACAAGACTTAGCAGCTTCCTTATTCATCATCAGCCCTACTCCTTGTCTATGTAGCCCATCCTTCCTTCCTGAGTAAGCAAATTCTATATAACCTAATTTCATGCTTCCTTTCCCTGGGATATGAGTTTCTGAAATTCCTAATAAATCCAGTTCGAATCGTCTGAATTCGTCAGTCAAAATGTCGATACGATGGTCATTTTTTAACGTCGTAACATTCCAAGTTCTAATTTTCATGTTCTTTAAATCATTGAAATTATTTTCGCCTCAGGAAAAGCAATGATCCCGGATACCAGTGCAGGACGGGGATCACATATCTTCTCAAGTCTACACCAAAGTGCTTAAGCCGGCTTAGAACCAGACAGCAAGAATACCCTGGTACCTCCAGTATCATTACTGGAGCAGTAATGATAATGAAAACATATATTAGGTATTATAGTCACAGAGTTCCAGCATTAATCTTACAGAATCTTCGGCTGATCTTCATCCAGGGCTAATAAGCCATGGACATAAGTTTAGTAATTTTATTTTGTTGAAAGTGTTATATTTAGAATCTCGCGGCGGTATTATCTTGTTTGCTATCTTTTTTCTTATTTTCACCGCTGTTGCTTTTTATTACCACTACTGTGGATTGCCAGAGCAGTAATGATAGTGAAAACATACATTCGGTATTATAATCACAGAGTTCCAGCATTAATCAGCAGTAGCTCTTGACAGTTTCTGAAAACTACAGCCTACTCTGCTAATCGTAAAAAAAAAAAAAAAAAAAAAAAACTGTTTGCTTTTTATTACCACTACTGTGGATATAATACTCGTTTTAATCGTAAAGCTTGAAGGTCTGAATTAAGATCTTCTATATTTTCTGTAGACTACACAATTTATTATAATATGGTAGAAAATTTGTAGGGATTATGTCTTGCTATTTACCTTCGGTAATTTTTATGTGTTTTAATTACGTATTTCTGTATTTACTTCACTAGAAATCGGCTGTTTTATTAACTCTTTAACTATTATTAACTTTCATAAGGTCTGATTATAAAATCTGGCAGCTAGTTTTCGATGCTCGAAGAAATATAAATTGTACTTGTCTTGAACAACTTTTGGAGAGCTCCGAAATTGAGATATTGGTAATTCTTACTTCTTTTAATTGGAGCTCTGAAATGCTAAAAGGTCGTTTAGCACAATTTTGAGCCATCCTAACCGAGTGGTTAGCACGCTAGACTTGAATTGTTTGCCCATGAGAACAGGGTAATCCCGAGGAAACCCGGTGTAACTAGTTATTTGGTTTGGAACACGTCGGGTCAGTGGCATGATTCTGCATGCTTTGCCACAGTTGACCCAGCTCTAAATGGGTACCTCAAGCAATCTGAGGAAGGTAAACAGGAAGAGTGTGCTAAAGCAAAGGATGGCCTGCCCCTAGCCCCCCATAGCACTTCCTGGCAACAAAGATCAGCACTGCCAATAGGAACTATAAAATATAATGCCGTTTTCTTTACATTTACCTTTAGTTGTCGTTGCAATGCCATTGAAGGAAAAACAATGGTAAAGAGACCATAAACATTTTTTTTTTCTGGAAGTTGTAATAAAGGGAAGAGACCTCATGGACTTGCAAAAAAGATATAGGGTAGTTAAAGTAGTGGAATACATATTGCAAGTCCAGGAAATCCAAACAGATGGAGTAAGACGCACATATCAGATTCCCTTGAGGTTTCCTGTACCAGATATGGCGTAACTAAATCTATTTTAATTTAAGCTTTATATTTTACAGCTGCTACTACTACTACCTACTAACAACTCACCACAACACCAGGCCACCTGAGGACAATACAGCAACGCACGTTCCTCGTCCATCCCAAACTATTTAAAGCCTCCCTCTTTACATCCTCCCAGGATGTTCACATTTCCTTTAGACCTTTCTTTATGACATCCTCCCATCCCAGACGAGGACGACCTGCTTTCCGTTTAGGCCTAGACGGTTGGCCGAAAAGGACGATCTTCGGCAAGCTATCATCCTTTGTCTGCAGTACGTGCCCTAGCCATATCAACCTTTCTTTCTGTTAGGAAATGTATTTTGAGGAAAGTGTATTAGGAAATGTAATAGTAAACAACGCAACTGAATGATCACCTCAACTTTTCAGGACAAACGAGCTAACAGTTGATATGACATCATACTACTGTCAAAACCTGCTGAAACTAATAGAAGAGAAACAAACACAGGATCAAACAAAGGAACAAAAAATGTTTGAAAACTTCGGTACACATAGCGTCTTTGATATATTCAGGCACCTGTGCCATTTCCAGATAATACCCTTGTGAAACTCTAGTAATCTAGGCCTAAAAACGATACTTAGAAGCAGTTTTACTAAAACTAATCACTGAATAAAGACTTATAGAATTTTTCTGCACAATTACAATTATGTTTTCGCAGGGGTGATCGGATCATTTCTGGTATCTATGACGTCATGTAAAATTACGCAAGATGACAAATGAATCTGAACAGCCAAAGCAGCAGGCATTAAAAAAACTGCATGGAGATTTTGCAGGCACGGAAACAACTCCATGAAACAAAGGCATGGAGGTAATGATGAACGAAAATGAAGCAAAACGAAATATACGGTTAGAAGATATGCAACAACGAGCATCACAAGAAATTACAAATTAAATATCAAACGAAGACGATGCACAACGAATTAGCTGTTAAAAGACAAGCAATAGCAAGAATCACCACGAAAATGGTTAACCACAAACTCTGCAGTTGGAAGACATGTGACAATGGGTATCATCAATTGAACGAAAAGGGTATTTTAGGTAAAAACTACAGATTTGAGATTTTGTGTTTTGAGAAGCTATTGGGCTAAGCTTCCAGGAATAAATCTAGGTCTTGGAATGATAGGCCATTTGAAGGTTCTAATGATGGAGGTATGATCTTAGTGTAAGATTTTGGTAAATTTTTTACCAAATTGGTAAAATTCTACGAAACCATATTATTGAGTTAGGACAAAAGTGAATACACCATTCAATGCCTTTTTTTATGCTGATTATGAGTATAATAAGCATTTCTATTGGAAATGAATTTCAGGAATTGCCCTCCAATCACTTTCGACTATTAAAGAGGGCACTAGCTCTTTTGAATTTCCAATCGTATGAGCATTTTTTGAAGTTTCTACAACAACATCTTCTAAAAAAAACCTTATATGCCCCCAGGGCATAACTTAAAACCCTTGCCCTGAGGTTTGTGGGGGAGTGTCCTCCTCAAAATATATTTTATATCTGGAAATCAACTACGCTGAACAAAATTGTTATCTCAAAATTTTATTAGATGTGTTTGGGGGAATGATGGGCGTCGGGGGGGGGGGGGAGGCTAGTTGCCCTCCAATCACTTTCGACTAAAAAGGGCACTAGCCGCTCCAATTTCCAATTGAATGAGCCCTGATCGAAGTTTCTATGACAACTCCTTCGATACGAAGTGCCCAGGTATGGAGAAAAAAAAAACACATTGTGCCCACATCGTTCTTTACTTAGGCAGCGCTAGCGCGCTGCCTATGATATTGATTTGATGTGTTTGGAGAATAGATGCGCACGAGAGGGGTTTTAGTTGCCTTCAATTCACTTTTGACTATTAAAAAGGGCACTAACTCTTTGAATTCCCAATCGAATGAGCCTGTTTTGAAGTTTCTACGACAAAGTCTTCTATAAAAACCTTATATGCCCCCAGGGCATAACTTAAAACCCTTGCCCTGAGGGTTTTGGGGGAGTGTCCTCCTCAAAAACATATTTTCTATTTGGAAATCAACTACGCTGAACAAAATGGCTATCCAAAATATTGATTGGATGTGTTTGGGGAAACGGTGGGCGTGAGAGGTGGGTTAGTTGCCTTCAAATCACTTTTGACTATTAGAAAAAGCACTAGCCCTTTGAATTTCCAATCGAATAAGCCCTTTTTCAATTTTTTACGACAAAGATTTTAACAAGAACCTTATATAACCCCAGGGCATAACTTATAACCCTTGCCCCGAAGACTGTTGGAGTAGTGTCCCCACAGGTATAATTTCCTGAACTTTGAACTGCGTGGAACAAAATGGCACTCTCATAATCTTTATTGGATGTGTTTTTGGAAATGGTGGGCATGGAAGGGGTGTTAGTTGCTTTCCAATCACTTTCGACTATTAAAAAGGACACTAGCCATTTCAATTTCCAATCGAATGAGCCCTTTTTGGAGTTTCTACGACAACGCCTTATATAAAAATCTTATATGCCCCCAGGGCATAACTTACAACCCTTACCCTGAGGGCTCTGGGGGGGGGGGGTTGTCCTCCTTAAAGACCTAATTTCCAGAACTTAAAACTAAATTGAATAAAATGGCTATCTCAAAGTTTTGATCAGATGTGTTTGGGGAAAAGGTGGGCATGAGAGGCGGGTTAGTTGTCCTCTAATCACTTTCGACTATTTAAAAGGGCACTAGCCCTTTCAGTTTCCAGTCGAATAAACCTTTTTGAAAGTTTCTAGGACAAAGCCTTCTATAAGAAACCTTATATGCCCCCAGGGCATAACTTACAATTCTTGCCCTAAGGGCTTGCCCTACGGCGGACTGTCCTCAAAAACATAATTTCTATCTGGAAATCAACTACACTGAACAAAGTGGCTATCTCAAAATTTTGATTGAATGTGTTTTGGGAAATGGCGGGCGTGGAAGGGGTATTAGTCAACTTCCAATCACTTTCGACAATCGAAAAGAGCACAAGCCACTCCAGTTTTCAATTGGATCAGCGCTTTTCGTAGTTTCTACGACAACTTCTTCGATACGAAGTGTCCTGTTCTAAAGGAAGAAATTAATAAATAATACATAGTACCAACATCGTTCTTATATGCCTCCAGGGCATAACTTAAAACCCTTGCCCTGAGGACTGTGGTGGAGTGTCCTCTTCCCTTAGTCTCCGTTTCTTGTCTCGTTCTCGAGTGTCCCCATTCTTTACTTAGGCAGCGCGATCGCGCTGCATATGATTTATGCAACAACTTTCTATATAAACCTTATATGCCCCCAAGGCATAACTTACAACCCTTGCACTGAGGGCTCTGAGGGTGTTATCATCCTAAAAGACCTAATTTCCAGAACTTTTAACTACGTTGAACAAAATGGATATCTCAAAATTTTGATTGGATGTGTTTTGGAAAATGGTGGGCGTGAGAGGGGCGTTAGTCGCTATCCAGTCACTTTCAACTATTAAAAAAAGGAACTAGTCCTTTCAATTTCCAATTGAATGATCTCTTTTGAACTTTCTCGACAACGTTTTCAATAAAACTTTATATGCTCCAGGGCATAACTAACAACCCTTGCACTGAGGACTCTGAGAGGGTTATTATCCTAAAATACCGAATTTCCAGAACTTTTAACGACGTTGAACAAAATTGATATTTTATAATTTTTATTGGATGTGTTTGGAAAAACTATGGGAATAAGAGGGCTGTTGGTCGCTATCCAATCATTTTCAACTATTAAAAAAGGCACTATCCCTTTCAATTTCCAATTGAATGAGACCTTTTGAAGTTTCTACGACGAGGCTTTCAATAAAAACTTTAAATGCCTTCAGGGCATGACTTACAACCCTTGCCCTGAGGGCTGTGGGGGGAGGGGTTTTCATCCTTACAGACCTAATTTCCCAAACGGGTGGGGAAAAGGTCGGCGTGAGAGGGGGGTTAGTTGCCCTCAAATCACTTTCAACTATTAAAAATGGTACTAGCCCTTTGAAATTCAAATTGAATGAGCCTTTTTTCAAGTTTCTACGACAAAGATTTCAATAAAAACCTTATATGCCCCCAGGGCATAACTTATAATCGTTGCCCTGAGGGTTGTGGGGGAGTGTCCTCCTCAAAAACCTATTTTCTATCTGGAAATCAACTATGCTAAACAAAATGGCTATCTCAAAATTTTTATTGGATGTGTTTGGAAAAATGATGGGTGTAGGAGGGGGGGGGCTAGGTGCCCTCCAATCACTTTCGACTATTAAAAAGGGCAATAGCCCTTTGAATTTCCAATCGAATGAGTTTTTTTTTAAGTTTCTACGACAACTTCTTCTTTAAAAAACTTATATGCCCCCAGGGCATATCTTAAAACCCTTGCCCTGAGGGCTGTGGGGGAGTGTCCTCCTCAAAAAATATATTTTCTATCTGGAAATTAACTACGCTGAACAAAATTGCTGTCTCAAAATTTTGATTGGATGTGTTTGGAGGAATGATGGGCGTTGGGGTGGGCTAGTTGCCCTCCAATGACTTTCGACTATTAAAAAGAGTACTAGCCCTTTGAATTTCTAATCGAATGAGCCTCTTTTGAAGTTTCTACGACAACACATTCTATAAAAACCTTATATGCCCCCAGGGCATAACTTAAATCCTTGCCCTGATGGTTGCGGGGGAGTGTCCTCCTCAAAAACATATTTTCGATTTGGAAATCAGCTACGCTAAACAAAATGGCTATCTCAAAATTTTGATTCGATGTGTTTGGGGGAATGATGGGCGTGGGGGTGGGGGCTAGTTGCCCTCCAATGACTTTCGACTGTTAAAAAGGGCACTAGCCACCCCAATTTCCACTCTGATGAGCCCTTTTTGGAGTTTCTTCGACAACTCCTTCGATACGAAGTGCCCGGGTATGGAGAACAAAAAAAAACCACATTGAGCCCACATCGCTCTTTACTTAGGCAGCGCTAGCGCGCTGCCTATGATTCACATCTCTTTGCTAAGAAAACCGGAACACGTTTCGTAATCCAGGGCTTCTTCGGCGTATCATAATAACTCTTTCTCTTCGTAATTTGACTGCACTCGACTATTCATATCATTATGATCTAAAAAGTCAAAATTTGGTATCTCCTAGCTTATTATTTAACTTCGATATATTAATATGCCTCAGAACCTCCTTTAAAACTTCAGAACGGTCAAAACAAGGCTTAGTCAGAATTGGTAACTTATTCAGTTGGTCATCTAAAAGTAGGCCAAACTCATCGATATTACAACATGGGGGCCTATAAACAACAACTATAAAACTTTTGAAATTTTGATATTGTGATTCTAACACCATACTTTCTAATATCATTTCATAGTTTACTTTCATATCATTCCTTATCTTAGCTTGAAAATGAATGCGTACATAAATAGCTAAATTTCCATGCTGACGTTTTGGTTATGTTTTTGCTCAACTTTTTATTTGTTATCATTTCTCAGCTTTTGGAGTGTCACGTAAATCCCAGAAATCCATACAAGTGCCTTATAAATCAGCTAAATTTCTGTTTAAAGTTGTTTTCACAAGGAATTTACAATGGGTTCCATTGTAACTGAACCACCGTGTAACTGAACCCCTGTAACTGAACCACCGTGCAATTGAACCACCGTGCAACTGAACTTCGTGCAACTGAACCCTCAATTTTTTAGATATTGCTTATTATTAGTAATTTCTAACAACGAAGAATTGTGATACTGCAACCAAGTCTCTGTTAAAGCTAGTACATGAGGTGTTGTCTGGAGACATAATTCATTTAAAAAATTATAAGAACTTTCATGTCCCTGGCAATTTAAATTGAAAATAGAAAATTCGCTTTCACATCTATTAGAACTCAAATCACACAAAAATTTATACTGCGAATCAGTGTAACCTTCATGCAATTCACCAACATCCAAATCTCTATTTAGTACCTCATACTGTGTGACCCATTTTTTTAGTACTCCTTGAAATGTATGCTGGCTATCTTGTCATGACAATCGATGAAATTATTATAGGTAATCTTTATCTTTCAACGAATTACAGAGACGAAGCTTCTGAAAGAAAGTTTGCTATTGCTTGCGAAAAAGTAGCCAAACTATTAAAGAATATTGCAAAGATAAACAGAAAATGTAAGCTTATCGGTGACTTTATTTGTGACTTACTCCAGAAATCAAGTGCGACAACAGAAACTTTTCTTTATGTTTTGCCACCTGGCTACCCGGGCATTCCGAAAAATAAAATTACCGTTTATTTCCATTTCTGGAAGTAAGTCTAATCTGTTCTATGTAGTATTTCTCCATTTTCTTGATTCTAACCTAATGGTTAAAGTTTGTCTGGTAGGTCTGGTAAAGCTGGTCAGTTCCTTCAGTGGCAACCTGGGATGAACCAGTCCGCTATACGAATTGAAATTAATCTCTACTATGCACAGATTATTCACGCTCTAAAAATCACCGAGATATACGCTGTCCCTATAAGAAAGGATAGATTGGGCACCGAGAAGTTTGGATGGTCTAAAAACGAAAGCCTTAAATCCAAATGTCAATCACCAAAATTCTGGCTTCGTTTGTGGAATGAGTGAGAAAAACCACAAAATGGAATTGTTAATACTTGGTGGTTACTTACAAATCGGCATTTTAAGAAGATGCTTAGATGTCACCGAGTTGCTCAAAGTTCTGTAGTTGCTGAAATGATGTCGAGCGATCCCAATAAATTACGGAAGACTCGTTCGCCAAATAATCAAACCAGTGAAAATAAAGCTAATATCAGTGAGTTGGAGTGAGTGATATTCATATTTTACGAGGCAGTTTTATGCACCTGACCCCAAGCGATGTGACAAATTTGAAAGCGAGTTAAATGATCAACTGCTCACTCCTGGGCCAGGTACTTTGGTAGTTAGTACTACAGACGTAAGTGACGTAATACGAAAACTTGGAAAGAAAAAATCAATGGGCTATGAGGGTGTATGTGCCCTTCATTTTCTCAATGCGTCTTATAAGCTAATTTGTCATCTTTCATTATTTTACTAAATGGTTTTTTGACGTGGTTTACTTCCAGATTCTTTTTGTTTAGGTCTTATTTCCCCAATCTTTAAAAAAGGCAAGGATCCATCTGAGTGTTTGTCGTAGACCTATTGCTGTTTCATGTGTATTTGCTAAGGTTTTTGAATTGCTTATAATTGATAGTCTACGTCTCTACCAGTTTGGATTCCAACGCAAGCTTGGATGTTCCCATGCTCTAAAGTGCTTATATAATTTATTAATTGATGCTGATGAGTGCATCGGACCCTAGCCCTTGAAACATATGATGTTAGTAAAGCGTTTCACTCAGTATTGCATCCCCAAGGAATGAATGGGCTTTTGAACGGTGGAGTACCGCCACATTTAGTTAGGCGTATTCTTTACATGTACCGCCATATGAAGGCTTTATTAAGGATTCCTGGAAATGATATTGTGACTAATGAAATACCAATTATTATTGGAGTAAAAAAGAGCTCGACTATTTCATCTACAAAATATAATAACGCAACGCTGCCGGCTCTTTGTTCGATACTTTGTTATGCAGATGATGTTTTCAATTTTAACAGGACGACTGGCGGGTTCGGAAACTGTTTTCGTTAAATTTCCAGAAATTACCGTGAAATTGGGTTGTCCCTAAATGCAACAAAACGTTAAATTTTGATTTGCAATGAGTTAGGTGAAACTAGAACAGATAATGTAACCATAAATTTGAATGGTACTGAAGTTAACGCCTTGGGATAAGTTGACATATCTTTGTCTCCCAATTGGTAAAACTCTTCAGAAAACTAAATTACTTAATGTTAGAAAATATGGAGAGTAAAATCCGTCGTTCTTATGGCAGGATAATTAGTTCAAAATTCCACTTAAATAGAGGCCTTCTCGCGGAGGCTTATGATTGTGTAGTAATGCCAAATATTTTGTATTTAGAGCCATTTTACCGAATATTTAGTTAATATGATCGTCTTAAAATGAAGCGTGTATTTTCTAGATATGCGAAGTTTCTACTGCGAGCTCCCTCATGAACCCTTAACACCTAACTCATGAGGAAATGTAATTTATCTGATCCATGTGTTAACCTATGTGAGCTTTGCGCTCACATAGCAACCTGGCCAGTAAGCAGTGTCCAGTAAGCAACCTGGCCATGAATGGCAAAATATCATTTTTTGTGTCTAGGACTAATATTTGTTATTTTTTCTGAGCGTTGATTCTCTTTTCTTTTCTTTGTTCTAATTGTCCTCCATCATTTTCAATTTTGTACGATGGGTTATAAATAAATACATACATACATACAATAGCAGTAGCAGTAGAAGGATGCAAATGTTACAGTTTGGTTAGTTCGTTACCCCCCCCCCCCCCTCCACACAAAAAGGTCTGTAATTTTCAACTTTATATATCAAGTCGTTCCTAAGATATTACTGATACACCCTTTTGACAACCTGCATGCAGACGGAGTGCTGTCATTCACTTCAACTTACCCCTTCAATATTCCCTGAAAATTTCAACTTCATGCCCTTAGCCATAGTTTTAATACTAGTCACAGTAGTTGTAGCACGAGTACTAGCAGGAGGACTAGTAGCAGTATTAACAGTAAAAACACTAGTACTAATAGCAGCAGTAGTACTAACATACTGCATTTTTGTCAGTTGAAGATCCGCCTTATCTATCCGCCTAGATCTGCCGTTTTTTTTTTAGTATATTTTGATATCTTTCGATAAATATTTTCATCAGCCATAGTCTTTTAAAAACTACTGAGCTTGAACTTATAACTTATGTTCACTGTTTTAGCCTAAAAGAGTGTCTCAGAATAAACGCCTGATTTCAAAGCCCGTTACTTATACTTTTTGTTGCTGGCAACATTGTTCTTTCATAATTTAAAAAGGTTGCCATCTGCGATATTCTTGTAAAAACAATTGAGCTTGAACTTATAATTTATACTCACTCTTTTAGTCAAAAAGGAACACCTGATTTCAAAACCTGTTATTTTTACTTCTTGTGGTTGGAAATATTGTTTTTGCATATTTTATTGTCACTAATTTTTGACGTTATATTTTAATACTGTACTTTTGTTTTCCGAGTTAATGTTTGCAGTTCGTACTCTTCAATTTCCACCAGAGCTCCGCGGTGAATTAATATTTATCAATAAAAGATTCTATAATCACTAAATCTCCTTGAAAACTATGAGTCATCCATAGTTCATTGAGCCAAAGCCATATTAAAATAATCAAAAACAAATGGGAAAACCATTTGAACAGATAAACATGTATTATCATTTTGTATACAAAAACATGATTTTTAGATTCTTGAATCCATTTTAAGCCAAAACTACTACCAAACAAATACAATTACAAAAGACTAGTTGATAGAAGTTGATCCCAGTCTACCTCACGGTGATACACCTCTTGATTGAGCCATAGTTCATAATGTCGCTTGAAGCTTTCTGTCAATTCCATTGGTCGATTGAGAACACTTGGAAGCCAATTGTCAACCGGTTCAAAATCCGGATCCTGTAAGAGTCCAAATAGTCAGAAACAGATACATCTTACGAAATAAGTAAAATTGAATGCTACTAGAGATCCTAACTAGTTTCCAAAAACCCAGCATCAGGAATCCACATACAACAGGCTTTGAAAAATCAACGTTTTAAGTTATTAAATAAAAAAAACAAGTTTTTAAACTGAAAGTAAGGAGCGACATTAAAACTTAAAACGAACAGAAATTATTCCGTATATGAAAGGGGCTGTCCCCTCCTCAACGCCTTGCTCTTTACGCTAAAGTTTGACTTTCTCACAACTCTATCTTTTTTAAACAGTAAAAAATTTTAGCGTAAAGAGCAAGGCGTTAAGGAGGGGACAGCCTTCATTTACGGAATAATTTTATCTATTTTATCACTCCTTTAAAAATCTCTTAATTCATTACTGACACTCACCAGCTTTGCATAAGAACAGCTCTGGGTTTAAAGTATTTTGTAAAATTCTGTGTCCAATTCAACTATGTATCTATACTACAACTCAACCTGACAAATATACCTAGCAACAGATATAGTAGATCTTTCTCGACCCTTTTAAAATCAAGTTAAACCACTTTCCTTTAGTTGCGTCCACGGTCTTCTAGCAATCCCATTTACACTTATCGTATGCTTATTAAGTTTTACTTTTATGTACCTATTAAATTCGATTTTTAAGCTTACCCCCTCACCTTTATTATGAATTTATTTATTAAAACTTATTTATTACTAAGGATCATACTTTGACTAGGTCATAATAGGCTATAAGAAAGAGCTTACCTTTCCAACCCCTGATTTATCATATCTCCTAGCATTAAATCTTTCAACAGCTAATCTCAAATTGCATTCTTCTACTTGGAAATCCCATGGTCGAGCATCCAAATCTTAAAAACAAAAGGGATAAATAATAATATTACTCAATAAATAATGTCTCTTTGTTGTTAAGCTTGCAGCGATAGATATGGACCTATGTACAAATAAAAGAAAAAGATTTAAATTGTGGACAAGATTTCTACTTCTGCAATATGTCAGAAGTCATTGAAAATTGAGATATCAAGGAGGCACACTTGTGCCTCTATAAAGAGGCGACCCACCACAATGTTAAGCGATTTCCGGTCTTAGAGGTCGCAGAGAGACAGCGGCAATCGCATTTTGTAGCTCAAACTAAGAAACGTGCAAAATTTCACCCCCCTCCGACTTTATCTTCATGGGTAAAAGTGGGCCGGAAATTTCGACCCTCCGACCACAGCCCCCCTTTAACGTTGTTTAAAAAAAAAAGTTTTTTAAACTGAAAGTAAGGAGCGACATTAGATCTTAAAACGAACAGAAATTATTCCGTATATGAAAGGGGCTGTTCCCTCCTCAACGCCTCGCTCTTTACGCTTAAGTTTGACTTTCTCACAACTCTTTTTTAAACAATAAAAACTTTAGCGTAAAGAGCGAGGCGTTGAGGAGGGCACAGCCCCTTTCATATACGGAATAATTTCTGTTCGTTTTAATTTTTAATGTCGCTCCTTACTTTCAGTTTAAAAAACTTTTTTTTTTACTTAAAGGCTGCGAAAGCGGGGGGTTTGGGGGGCGCCAGCCCCCCAACTGTGCCTCCTAATCCCTGTACGTTTTAAGGTTCGACCTTGTAACTCAGCCTCTTTAACTCTTTAGAAAACGTAGTTTTTTTCAAATAATTTGACATATGAATGATAACTCAATCTCTGTGGTATTTTTATAGATCAGAAAATAGTATATCATTTTCCTAGCAGAATTATTGAAAGAAAACTATTTCTAGCACTTATGCTGCTAAGTCATTTTTAATTGTGCAATTTTGCCTGCAAGGGTTATGACTGTTGAAGAAAACTGCAGTTAAATTCGGAAAAATTATTAAAAACTGAATTATCGTTAATGGTCATTAATTATTTGTTATCACCTCCTGCCTAATATGCCAGATAACATAAAACTTAGCGCCTAAAATGCTTTAATATATAAGAGGAGTTAACATTGTAATCTGTTCTTAACTTATAGTAATACAAATTACATGTAATTAAGTGTTAGTGCTGTCTTAGAATGAAAATTATAACAAATAATAAATTATCATTAATGACGCCTGAGTTGTCAAAAACAGACTAAGCTCAGAAATGAGGATGCTAAGACCACTATATTTTAACAAGGAATTAATTTTAAAGAAGAGTTCAAAAAGTCTAAAACTGATTCATTCCAACAACGATTGACAACATAACTGTGCCTCAAGTGGAATACCAAGCTCATTTTTTAACAATTCAATGATCTCTTTCCTCCAGCATATCTGAAGCTTACTATTCAGCATATATCGAAGGAAGCTAGCGAACGACCCATTTACAACAACTGTGGAACAAATCCTCCAGCTTTCTTTTGAATTATTTCCAGCCTTTGCCACAATTTTACAACAATAATATGAATAGAGCAAGCGGATTGCACAACTGTTTATCCGTACGCATACACCATGTTTCCATAAGTATTTAGTTACATCCTCAGTTACAGCCTGAGTAGTACAGCTCATACGTAGGTATCAGCCAATCAGATTGATCTAACAAACCAATCCATCCAGTCAGGATAAAAATGTGCTTTTCAAGGCGGGAAATTTTTAATTCAACATAATTGAAGCCAAAAGTTATGAATTAGATGTTAATTACTAAAACTGTTCCAACCCCTACCAATCCTTTTTTTTGGGGAGAGGGATCTACCGAATCCCGTATCCAATCCCCAATAAACGAAAAAAGTAATAATAAGCAGTAGTGTCGTTGAAAGGGGAACAAAGGGGGGGGGGCCGTTGGCCCCCCCCCCCAATCATTTGGAAACAAAACTATAATTTATTAAATAGCTTAAAACTGTTGCTCGTTTTAAGTGTCAAATCTGCTCTTTATTTTGAACAGATAATCTTTTTTTGATTAATCCATGCTCATTTTTAACATAAGGAAAACACAAAAAATAGGGGTACATTATATTTTAAAACATGTTCCACATTAATATTTTTCCAAATATACTGCCTTTGAAACCTTATCATCAAGTAAAAATGTGAGCCTAGTTAATAGCAAAATTGAAAAATGTTCTATGTTTCCTGTTTCCCTAAATTTGTCGAGGTCAATTTTTTCCCTGATATTTAAGGTGCTTTTACTTCCTAAAATCTTCCAGTTCAAGATGATTCTCTCGTTTTAAAACTTTCAAAAGTGGAAATGAATACACCCTCTACATCTGAAAATAGGAAAGAAATGGAATCATTGAAGAGAAAGAAGGTAGATTTACCACGAATATAATTCCCTGTATGAAAAAGAATCATTGAAAAAGAAAATAAGACATAGTGCTTTATATAATGATATGATTGCACTATCATGGTTGCAGCGGCAGCTGCAGCCTAGTAAAGAGCGAACCACAGCCCATAGTAACCAAAACTTAAAAAACGCGTTTCGGAAAAAACTGCCTAGTGAAAAAATTGCCATCTGGCACTGAACCAGGAATGTTGACTATTATTTCGTTTCGTCTTAAAAGCAAGAGTCTATTGCGAACAGAAATTTACGCTAATTTCGAACAAAAAGCCTAAAACCCCTCGAAAATGGCGTCAGATCAAAATGAAAAGTGCACCACTAGAATCAGCAAGGTCAAAAACCATTTACAGGGAAATTACAGTTCCCCTCCTTGAACAACAAGGAATATCACTTTTTTGGATCGGTAGCACTGATCTGTCTCTCTTTTTTTTTCAACAGGCCAAGCGGGCTACCAGAACATCATAGAGAGATGCTTAATGGCTCATTCAAGATCTATTTCTCATATCTATATGCTTTTTATAAATTCCTCCATTTAAAAATGCCATTAGGTCCCAAAGTGGCATTTTTTGTGTCACTTCTCAAGGGGTGGCAATATCAGGCAATTAGAACATTGTAGACAGATCCTTTATAGCTCATATCAAATATATTACTCATATCTACGTCCTCCATATAAATTCCACTATCAGCAAGTTCCAAATGGCACTAAAACGACACTTTCGGTGCCGTGTCTCAAGTAGAAAAGCTGGGGCTATTGGGCTAGCAGAACTTATAAGAGTGATGTTTAATAGCTCATTTCAAAGCTATTACTCATATATACGTGCTTTTTTTTATCCATTTTACCATTCTTAAGTGCGATATAGCACTGAAAACAACAATTTTGGTGCCACTTCTTATGTGAAGAACAAAACAGGTACTATTGTAATAGTTATGTTCCAGAACCCTGAACTGAAGGTTTACAAGAACCCCTCCCGTATACTCCCCCTTTCAACTCTCTTAATAAGTTTCATAATTCTTCTGTTCACCAGAAAGCTACTAAAATATTAACAGTCTACTACACCATCGTGGATAGATATTTAATTGCTCAAGTAAAGGCAATTGCTTATATCTAGTAGGTTTTTTCAAATTTTTCTATCTATTAGATTTTACAGATATTAATGTTAATTATTTTCTGGGGAGAATTTGCAATGAACTCTTAGTCATGGTTGAAGCATTATCTGCAACCTAGTAAAGAGCGAACCACAGCCCATAGTGACTAAAAGCTAAAAAACTTTAAAACGGTCTTTTTCTTCTTCTTTTTTTTCCCAGACCTAGCGGGTTACTAAAACATCATAGAGAGATGCTTAAGAGCTCATTCAAACTATTTCTCATATGTACGTGGTTTACATAAATTCCACCGTCTGCAAGTGCCATATGGAACGAAAACTTTTTATGCCGTTTCTCGAGGGTTGGGGCTAGCGGGCTACCTGAACATCTTAGATAGATTTTTAATGGCTCACATAAAAAATATTGCTCATATCTACTTTTTCCCTATAAATTCTACCATCTGCAAGTTTCAAATGGCACTTAAAATGGTACTTTTGGGCCCATGTCTCAAGTGGAAAAGCTGGGGCTAGTGGGCTACCAGAACTTTTTAGAGTGATGTTTAATGGTTCATTTGAAAAATTTTGCTCATATCTACGTGCTTTTTATCAATTCTACCATTCATAAAAGATATAATGCCCTGAAAACAACACTTTTGTGTTCCTCCAGGCCCCCTTAATAAGCTACGAAATTAAGTCCTACAAACAACAATATATCAAATTACATAATTAGAGGCATGGTTCTGTCAATAATATGCTGGACTTCAAATTAGATTACCAAGCGTCCGATTCCACTTGAATGTTTTTTTCAATCATGGTTTGTCCCTTTTTATGATTACTTTTCGGATAATCCACTATTTTTGAAAATGTGATGCACTCATTTTTTAAAGCATATCTCAGGAAAGCTCATTTTAAACCTATTACCCATATCTACGTGCTTTTTATCGATTTTACCATCCAAAAGTGCCATATAGCACTAAAAACGGCACTTTTAGTTCCACTTATTAAGTGGAATAGTTTGGAAGCATAAAACGATACCATTGCAATAATTATGGTCCAAAGCCCTTAAATGGAGGTTTATAAGATCCCCTCACATATACTTAGTAAAAGTAAAAGTAAAAGATTATTGCGAAACAAAATTAACTAAAACTAAAATTTTTTCAACTGAAAATCTGCCAAAAATTAAGCTTGAATGATCAACAGTTTTGAATTGAACCTTCAAACTTCCCTCTGCGATGAAGCCTGTGTGATAGTTCTAACGGCGAAGGCGACTGTGCGTCCCTTCCCCTTGTCTTATCTCTCCTAGAACGGTGATAATTAGAAATTATATTAGAAATAAGTTTTCAGCTGAAAATAAAGAGTGACATTAAAATTTAAAACGAACACATATTACTCCGTAGAAATAAAAAAAGATCTTGGCAGCGGTGTTTCTACATCAAACTTGAATCAATCACAAACAAAGATTAATTTAAAAACAAAGTTTTTCGTAGGGAAGTAAAGAGCGAAGTTGAAACTCAAAACGGGCAAAAATTATTGCAAAAAACCAGTACAAATAAACCAACTAATTATGTTTCTCTATGCTTTTAGGATTAAAAAAAAACTAGCGCTTTACTGAAAAAACAAAACAATATAGTTTTGGTACAGTAAAAGCATACCATTTAAGGACACTTTTTACAGAATAAAAATATTGTCAATCTCTTTTAAGGTCAATCTCTTTTAAGATAAAGCAACAATCCATTACAGGATTGTTGCTTTTTTTACGTTTAATTTGGTATCACTTCTGCACAATGGCTCAGTTCAATGACTGGCTCTCGTTTTGCTTCTGAAAAGGACATGTCATGATTAGTTTGTACACAAGTTTGAAGTAAAGCCATCTTGATAGTATTAGGACTGTATAATAGCCTTAGAATATGTATCATAGCTTGAAATTCACTCTTTTATAGAGAGAAATAATCGGATGTCCAGAGCTCATATTATGTCTTATTTGATCTTCATTTCAAGTAATACTAAAGCATATTTATTACAATTTAAGACTGTATATTACTCACTATTGGTATTATAGCTGGCGAGACTAAAATGCTAACTGATAAATCAATCCAATATTTCTGTATGCTGTTCAATTACTTCGTGGTTATTAAAAAAAATTTAGTTTTACACTTTTGTTTTTAAGATAATTTTAATTGTATACTGAAAGTTACAGATATCACAACTGGTATAAGACTATGAAAAGCTTAGTAGATTCGTTTATTGTTGTCAGGCTACATACTCACTTTTGACTCCCAAATCAATATTCCTGTTTTTTATGCTTGACTTTGTGTTTTCAGGAAAGCACTTTTTTTTATCATCCTAAGACCATGGGGAAACTACATAATTAGTTGGTTTATTCGTACTAGTTTTATTGATGCATATTAGATAGCCTATGAAGTAATACTTTTTGTCCGTTTTAAGTTTCAACTTCGCTCTTTGCTTCCCTCGGAAAACTTTGTTTTTTAAAATTAATAGCTAGATAGGCCAAATCGGTTTTAGTTCGGTCATAGAATTTGGTAGAGGGGGATCCGCTCCAGGAATCATTTATTTGTATTACTTTTTATTTCCAGTATTTAATTGTAACTCGGATTTTCTTATTTGTCATTGAAATGCCTAATAAGCGCCGATAACGTCCTACTCCTTGCGTTTTGGATTCACATACTAATGTATAAATATTAAACTGCCTCTATGTATAATACCATGCTGACTTCTCGCTATTTTCACTTTTCTAAGTATATCATTTAACCAGCTCCAAAAAAAGAACTGACATAAATGTGCTAAGAATTATGACAGAAATTAGTCGCATTTCACACAACGCCAGCGCTACTTGTGGGACATTTATCTCTGCATCAGCATGCTGTTCGAAGTGTCAGCTGAGAATAGAATACATTGAATTAAAACAAAATATGTATATTTTTCTCACAATTTAGAACTGTTGTGTGCACGTATAAGCGGTATCAACCCATTCTCTTTTTCTATTGTTATCAGTTTTATCATGCAGCACTAGGAGACCGAGCTTTGCTTGTGAAGGGAAGTATACACAGAAAAATGATATTCAGAGTAACCCCCTCCGGAAATTTATGCTCCCATACCCTAATTTACATAAGAAAAACTTTTGTATAGTTTTTATAGAATTCGTTTTTTTTAACAAAGATACTAAGGGGAAGGTTATTTCAAACTCTAGGAGTCAATTTTCCCTTCCAATTGCCATCCTTGACAATTTTTAATTAATTTGAGGTTTCTGCCGCAATGATGCCAAGATTGTCCAGATTTTCTAGATATTCTTTGTCAAACAATGCCCAACGAATAAGATAATAATTCAACTTTATTTTTCAAACACATTCAAATTTATAATACGATCGCTATTTAAATGTGGGGAATATCTCACAATATAATGTTTCACAATCTGTGGTAATACTTTGATTTATCCCGTATCTTTACTTAAGACAGCACTACTGCGCTGCCTATGATTTTTGCTTTGACTTCGGCGCGCTGATATCAATGCTATTTGTTAATACAAATCGGCGAACCTACAAACAAATGAATTTAATAAAAAATTATAAATAATATTTCAATAAATCATGTATATTAAAAGTTTAGTGCAACAAATTAAATCTTGCATAGTCAAAATCCATTCAAAACTACGTGGAAATGAATAGCGCAATACCCTGGGCTATTAGAATAGAGCTTGGTTCAATCATGAGATTGAGCATCCTGTGCAGGGCGTGGGAGTTGGGGGAAGTGGATGGTGGGTACTGCAGCATTAGTGATGAATCTGGCTGAAAAAGCTAAGTCTATGCGTTATTCACCTTTGCCCACCCGAAAGCTTGTTTATGCTATACCTCTGTCGTCTGCAGCAGCTCATTGCTGACAATTCTAGTAAAAGCCAAGCACCAGCACTAATATTTATGATTGTTTAATGTGTATTTATTGTTTATAATGTATTGCTCAATGTTTTTAAGTTCACCAAGTAGCATGTTTGTTAAATAGTTGCTTCTCTTCACTACCGCTTGAATAGCACCTACTTCAATAGCAACCCCTCTTGCCCCCCCCCCCATAAAAGTACTGTAGCTACGCCCCTGACAATAAGAAAACAAAAACAGACGCCACATAGAAAGAGAGGAAGGCAGAAGGTAGCAAGTAGCAAAAAAGAAATAGGCAAGAGAGATAAAGCTCCTACAAAACAACAGAGGGAAGGTACAGGTTTAACTAGGTTAAAAAATAGATTTTAGGAGAATAAGTTATTATTGCTGCAAAATGTGGGATAAGATGAAAAAGTAACATTTTAAAGAAGATTAACTAATGTATTCCCTTCAGCAGAGAAATGACACCATTAAAATTCAAAATTTAAGAACATTTAATTCTTCAAACGTTTTATTCCTTTAGTTGTTATCAAATATTTTCTAAATAAGTAATATAAGTAATATTTTTTGTTTCTCTTCTCTTTGTAATGGGGATTCTAACTTAAGCTTTGTCAGTTTTTTTTCCTCTTCATTATCTTTGGAACTATGGCCCTTGTGGCATCTGCATTGGCATATATACATGAGTTTAATAGGAATTATAAACTATATGCGTCACTGTCAACACGGACTTGCTCATAAAGGAAATATAATAAAACATTACCAGTTTAATATATTAAAATTGGAAATTGAATTCAAGGTCTAAGTTTCTTTAGATTCATCAGAAAATTTCTAATATTGAGCACAATATTATGTTAGCTTCTTCTGGATTATAAAGTACCTAAGCACATGGTGATCTTCAGAGCACAGGCTGCTTAAACAATTGGTAACAAAAGGTAAAAAAGAAGAAAGCGAAAAATGTCTTTGCCTAGGTATTTCACAATCATTTTCACGATTTTTCTGAATAATCCAGGATGACATTGCTCTTTCTTTTTCTTTCTTTTTTTATTTTCAGACACGGAGCTGATCAGTCCTATGATCTTTAATCTATATACAACCATTTCCGACGTACCATTTCCATATGCCCAATCATCATTGAGACGATGTCGTACTTTTTGATAGATGGCACTCAGTGTCTTCATGTTTGATTTCCTCCATTGTCGACCCAAATACTTTGTCTGCATTTTAAGGATTTTCAAGACATAGAGTTGCATAAATGGATGCTTCACTTTTAACGCCCTCTTCAGAATGGGAGCTGATTTAAAAACAACCAGCATCTAAAAAAAACATTTCTTTACTCTGAGTTAATTATTTTCATCTAGTGGCAATATAATAAGTAGCATGAATACACAACTAAATAAGAACTGAATTTAAAATCATCTCATCATCAGATTTACCTTTCTACAATCAAAATCATTATGATTGTTATTACTAAGCTCACGTATCTGACCAGGGCCCATACAGAGGGTGAGAATGTAGATATAATAACTTTTAGTAATATAGAACTTTCATAGGAAAAGAGATCAGAACCCTGCCTTTAACAATCTTTTGTACAGTACCTATACGTAACAGCCTTCCTTTAAGACGGCTTTCGTATTTATATGCACATTATATCACAAAAATGGCAAGAAATTAATTAAGATTTCTCTTGGTGTATATTTGATTTTTTTTTTTTTTTTTTTTTTTTCGCAAAGAGCAGCAAATTACATAAAAAAGAAAGGAAATTACAGAGAGAAACATTACAGTTCAAGGGAAGGTGCCTCGTGAAGGTGGAGAGAGAGGGGTAATGAACGTGAGAGGGAAGAATTCTCTTTTTTAAACATAAAGGGAAGTAGCACTATTACTCTTTTTATTGTAATTTTTACGCTCTTTTAGTATTTAAGCATACAAATAGAAGGGTCAATCCTTTATTTCATACTGAAAGGAAAACTGATTTAACAAGCAGTAAATTATTATTTGCCCCATGTAGATTGTACTTTGTAGAACGGAAAATGGCTTAAAAACAGAGAGCATCCCGAACGTTGAAAACTGGTTCGCTAACCTGAGACACAAATCCAAATCAGACGCCAGGCCATCTACTCTAGTTTAGGATACTTGTTTTGAACTATAATTACCAATTAATTTTACGGCCTAGATGGACTATTAACAAGAAGAATAAAAGGAGGAGAATATAATTATTAATGGGGCAGTAAATTTACCCGATTGGTCCGTTTCAGAGATTAAGCAGCCGACGATTTTTATTAGAGGATACTTCTCTTTCTATTAGAAGACACTTCTCAAGAGGTGCTAAGAAGTTTAACCCTTAAGATGGGAGAGCATGCCTACTCACTCCCCACTTGCTTCCAAGCATAAGATTTTATTTACAATAGCTTCAAATCTATCTAAAAAAAATATTCACAGTCATTGTGGGCTGATTTTTTATACCACTTGCCTTAAACAATGGTCGGCAACCTGGCACTCGCCAGCCAAATGGAGAGAAACTCGTCGGCATTCCTATTAAGTACGTCTTACAATGAAAATTAGACACATATCTACTCCTCACAATTCATAATCACGTTTTCACCACAGCATGTTTTGAAGTTTTATTATCGGTTATTTCCGATAAAGTTTGGTATACAGTCCATGAGTAATAATGCTGTTTAACTCTTGCTTGCCTCAAACATAAATTATTGGTTTGATTAGATATCAGGCATTTTTTTATTAAATTTTTTAATTGAAATTTGTGATTACAAAGTGAACAATATACATATTTTTATGAATAATATTTTATACCCTAACTGCTGCACTTCATTGGATTTTTTTAAGTTTATAAAGGTTTATCACCATTTGACCTCATAAGCGAGGGGCCGGCCAATTTCTGCCATCAAGTTTACATCTTAGAGCACCACGTGAGCCACACAATTCAATAACACGTGGCATAGTTCCACTAAGTAGGGCATAATTGCCACAATGCTTGGCACATGTCATCTACTGTATATGTTTTCAGTAAGTCAGCATCCCCTTGCTTAAAAGCTTGCCAAGAAAAATGTTTTTGGTTCATGTCTCTGAGTGTCCTTCTTTTTCTTTTTTTTTTCTTCTTTTTTTTTTGTCGATATTCCACCATCAGGAAAGCAAAATTGAACGATTTAGACCGAGAACAGATCGTTTCAGAGGATGAACAGATAAGATCAGACCGAGAAGAGATCAAATCATATTCTTGTTTCCATTGGCTAAATAATTCCAGCTTGTACACAACCCATAAAAACCAAATTGTTTCAGACTTCATACTTTATTATTTCTTAAAATATGCCGAACTTTGGAAATCATCACTATCAATGAACAACATTCATAAAAACAAAAAAACATCATCCCCTGCAATAAAGAAAAGGATGCACAAACTGAGTACAAACTAAACTGCTTAAGACTCTTCTGACAGAAGACACTTGTTGATTTTAAACTTAAATTGACGGAAATGAAACAGATTCTTTAATTTTTTCTGGTATTTTATTCCAAATCTGAATACCCTTGTCTTTTAAAGAAAATGAACCCCTTGTTGCATGGTGATGTTGCCCCTAAAATGAAGAAGAAGTCAAATAGAGGTGATAATCCGTAGAGCCACGGAATAGATGCAAATTCAATAATCCCATTGGTGCAAGATCATTCACAATCTTAAAAACAAAAGAGGAAACTCTCAGCTCATGTAGGGATTTCATATTAAGAAATTTTCCTCTCTTATACGATTCCTCTACGAAATTTATATATATATAAAAAAAGCTTTTGCTTCTCTATTTTAAATTAACTATTGAATTAACTACCTGGTCTATTTGATTAGCCCCGTAGAGAAAGAGCGAAGAAAACATAAAGCAATATAAATTAATGTTTCGATTTTAATGCGCAAAATATCTGCGGAGATGATTTCCAAAATTGTGAGACGTTGCACTCGTAAAACTCTCCAAACAATTTCCCACAAAACTTTCCAGATAGATTCCAGAATTGTTGGAGAGGTGATGGTGGAAAATGTATAAGTAGGCTTAAGGACGAATGATAATAAAAACTTTTTATTGCTCGATGCTGAAAACTGGTTTTAATACTTTGGGCGTTTAGTTTTAATTTTTAAGTTATTTTCTAACAAACACAAGCGTATCAGAGAAAATCAGATACTTCGATGGATGGTCTCAAGAAATTGCAAAATATAGTCAATCGGGTTTGGCATAAAGGGATATATTGGCCGTCCAAAATAAAACAAATCTCGTAAAAAATTGGAACTTATCCCAAATGGTAATAAAGAAAACTACTGTCCTAAAATTCTAATTAGGTGTTTAAAACTAGCTCAAAGCACAGTGAATTAGATAATAATAGGATCAAACAACAAGAGCTATGTTAAACTCTCAAATGAAAAAACCTTCGAAAGATTTTAAGCTGAGACAAAAGTATTAAAAAGCTTAGTTAATGTATTCCTGCGATTTTTCATCCAATACCCCTACCAGTAATAGCTCACTGCAGCAAAACAAAAATAAATAAATAAATAATTAAAACCAGATCCAAGCCTTTGTTGTTTAGTGCAGCTTATTGAGATGAGCTGCACCCTATAATGTTATATAGGCACTAAATCACTGCCAAATAACGCATGATACACTTCTCTGGCAAAATAATCTCTACGTCCTTAATGAGGAGCTCTTTTACTTTTAAAATAAAACAATCAAACTAAAATGTCGACATTATTTATAAGAAGCGGTTTTGTTTAAAAAAGAACAGAGTCATAACTCGAACAGGATAGGTTTAATACTTCTTCAGGTCTATATCTTTAAGGCCTGTATTCACTTTGACAAAAGATTGAAATAATGACAAAATTACCTTTATCAATTATGTGGTTTTTGTTGAATTTCTACATAATTTCATACTTTTCAATGCATTTATCATCTTTCGTTGAATTATGAATCCCAGGGAATGCAGCTTAAGTTTGCAAAACAAAATTTTGCGACTTTTCTAATAGCTTCTTCTGTTTCCACAGCACGCCTATTTTTGGCAATTTCTTAAAGTCATAATCTTATTATGAATTGAGGAGGCGTCTAAAGGTGGATTGATTTTGTGATCTATATTACTCCATGATTCATTTCAAGCTCCGTATTTTATCCTAGTTTGGTACTTCAGATATATCGGGCCCTGGCCAACTTGACGGTTTTAAGGCTCCTTCATCTTTGTCTATGGACTCAAAATCATTAATCTCTTTAGAATACAAAAAAAATAATAAAAATTTAACATAATCCGTGAGTTTTACTATTTGGTGAGGTACCTAACCTTTATTATATAAGCGATAATAAATTCCTAAACTAAACAAGATTGTCAAGTCAGTTTAACTGAGGCCTTAAGTTTCTTTGGATCCAAACATAACTTTTGTGCCTATGAGGCATATGATGTAATCTATTTGAAAAAAGAAGAAAGTTTAAAAAACAATGTTACCATAATCCGAGAATTTTTCCATTTGGTCAATTTGTTTAAAATTCTCAGTAAATTTATACAGGCAAACAAATTGCTCCAGCAGTATGGTTGACTAACACCAATCTCCAGAGTCTCCGTTGTCAAATCTGGCTGATCTCCAATAACACATGAAGGGAAATCCAAAATTGCAATCCTTGAAACAAAAAGTTTTAATTTTAAAGTAATGCAAACCCTTCAGTTATAGGATTTAAATAATGGTATTGTTATTAATACTATTCAAACCTGACAATTAGAAATCTGTTGAATATCCCTCTTAAGGGTATAGGAATTCTCAAGTTTTCAATAGGACAGCAAAGTGGTATTAATAAGAATATAGATTTAGTAGCCAATTGTTTAAAGTTCTCAAATTAAGGAAAACGTTCAACAGCTTCTATTGTCTCAAAATTTAAAAATTTTGAGCAAAAATTTTTAATTAATAAATAGATTTATAGCATCAGCTCAATAAAACACAAGAACACAATAATAATAGCCCTCACGAAGGGCAGAGCTTGGAATTGTTGGTGGTAACAGACATTACGATTGAGAACATCAAAATGATAAAAATAAATGAATGAATAAAAATAGACCACTAAACTAGAAAATGAAATGTTAGAAGAAAAAACGAAAAGAAAGAAGCAATATCGTTTAAGAAGGCGCACAGGAGATAACCCCAACATGGTCAAATTAACAAAAACCATAAAAAGACTACAGAAAGTGTTTATGCCCTATCATCAAAGCTCATAAGACAACGTTCGATACTTTCGTTTCCAAATCATACGGGGAATCTTCATATGACTCGGTTGAGATTTAAGCCATATTGCAGTATTTACGTCTCTTATACGTTTCAAGTCTAACATATTCAAGAAAAAAAAAAAAAACAATGTTTCTGTTTACGATTGATTTTTAAGTTTCAACGGACGGTGTAAGATATTTTTAAGTGTTCTTATTGCTTTATTTTTGAAGTATCTGATGTGGTTTTATGAGTATCCAAAAAGTACTAGATACATTATTGTACAGCAATTTAAAAAAAATGCAAGCAATGAGCGATAAATCATTTTTTAAATAGAAAATTGAAAATGTGTTTCAATACATAGAACGAATGTTTTTGGCAAGTTTTACACTTAAATGATCAATTTTAATCTGAAATGACAGAAATTTGCGAAGAAAAACTCCCAATTAGCTGTATTAAACAGTCACAGACAAAACACTGGTTAACAGGGCTTGTTGAAATCAAATTTCAAACCAGCGTAAACAAGTCCCTTGCTTTAAACAACGTAGCTTCCTCTTCTTTAAACAGAATCGCAACATTATTTTGCTCCAAATCACGACATTATTAATACACATAAAGAATAGAAAGGACCTAGTAAATGGCCCTGTGGGAAAGCAATATCATCAAGGTCATCAATTCTTTGAAAAATGACAACCAACTTCTACCACTCTGTGACGACCAGAAACATAGGATTTCATTTTTTTCAGTACCCTACCGCGTATAACTGCATTTTCCGTTTTATCAAAGAGAATATCATGATTTAGGGTGCTGAATGCTTTTTTAATGTTAAAGAATACGGTTGAAAAATGCTAATTATTATTTAGGCAACCATTTGCCTCTAATAAAAGAGCTCCAATGGCTTGTTCTGTTGAATGGCCTGCACGAAATTCAAACTGATATTTGCTATCACGCGCAATTTTCCATCTACTGGAAAATCTACCGGAACAAATATATGGATTAGTTATTTGAAAAAGTGGTTCAAAAATTAATCTTGCGATATTTTTTTTAGTAGATATTCTGTCATATCCTAATGAGTTACCATTTTTAAGATTCTTAATAACCTTTAGAATTTCCTAAAAAGTAATTGGTGGTAGAAATATGCTTGTATATTTAGAAGGCCGGAGATGTTACTTGTGGGGCCTAGAGAAGGACAGTGGATTTTTCACTACAGATGGTAGCAACAGCTTCACACCCTCTAACTTCAATACAATCATACTAACTTCTAACTCCTATGCATCTGGTATGTCAATTAGTAATTCAGGATGAGATTTGTTTTAGCTTTTCCAATTCTGGCATTGAATAAACTCTAAGTTCTCCAGGGAGAAACTGAATTTCGAAAACATTTCTCAGAAAAAACAAAAATATTGGTACTTGTGCATTATATGGGCTTCTCTAAAAAGTCAAGTTTGGTTAACGCTGATGAATAAAATAAAATAGGTTGAATATATAATAGTTTAGAAACAAATTTGGGCTATATACTTGCACATTAGGGGTGAGGGTGGGGGGGGGGAAGCATTGCATATACTAAATACATAACCTAACCTAACCTAGGCATCTTTTTCCCCATCTAAACTCCAAAAAATCATAGTTTAATATCGTACACACAATTAAAACCACGCTAGACAAAGTATTTCTCTCAGCGGTGTCTAGAATCATCTTGTAAAAACGGGTTTTTCAAAGCGTCTCTCTGCCGTTCGACCGTAGCATCTCTTATTGGACTTCTTTAGAGAGGCCCATATAATGCGAAAGAACCAAAAGATTTATAGCGTGTAATAAGCAGGGAATTTGAAACAGAAAATAGTATAAACTAAACTTATAGACAAGGCTGAATAGTCTAATGGTAACAGCTCTGCCTCGTGGTCGTGGTAACACAAGTTTGAGCCTTATACAACATGTTTTTTTTTCAAATACGTATTCTCTTTCAACGACCAATTCGTTTTCTTTTTTAATGAAAACGAAACAAGCGAGAATAAGGAAAACACAGACTTCCGTAAAAAATAGAAAACACACCTTAAATTCTTTTAATGATTTCATAGATAATTGATTTTCTAAATTTATCATTCATTAAAGATGACATTGAAAATGTAGCCCATAGTCTCTTTACGTGACAAAATCTCTTTTTTTTTAAGTAAAGTTTTTTTTTTCTTTCAATATGAAAAGCGCGCAAAAATTAATTTAAAAAACAAATTTTTTCAGATGAAAGTAAAGAGCGAAGTTGAAACTCAAAACGAACAAAAATGACTACAATGTGGTTTATGCCAAAATTGCTGGAAGATCTTTTATTTTCAAATACCTGGCGCGTGCCTATATTTGTAGAATTCTGAAAACCTAGCCCTTTACTGAAAACTAAGCTGTCTTGAGCTTTTTTTTTAGAGTTAAAATCATGTCATAGATTTTATTGATTTCATAGCCTGTGAAAGACCTTTATTAGTTATTCTTTATTTTCAGCTGGGCACTTGTTTGAAAAATTCCTTCAAAAATGTCCCATAAACCAAAAAGTAATAATTTTTGTTCGCTTTGAGTTCCAACTACGCTCTTTATGTTCATCAAAAAAAGGTTTTTTTAAATTCATTTCTAATCAAGCACCAAACACTTATACATTTTGAGCCAAAAACACCTTTGAGTCTTAATGACACTCGATTTAAGAGGATGTTAATAATATATCTTCCACGTAATAGAGATCCTCCCCACCGTCCATTTTTGTTATTTACTCCAGTAGAACCCTGGATTTCCTACAGTTTCAAACAGGGCTCAAAAGCACACCTAGTAAATTAGTTTTTTACTGTTTTTGATGCTATGAACCAGCATAAATTCGAACAAACAAATAGTTACGACAATGTATCTATGTATAGTTTTATTTCTAAAGCCGCAGAGAGAATTTGTTAAATAATTTATTTTTTTCGACAAAGATAAAATTAAACAAGACAAAGACTAAGTTTCTAGCAGAAAATTAGCCCACCATGTGAATTCTAAAAAAGCTTGCAAAACCCTCTTTTCGTCCTAGAAAGTCAGATTTTTTCACAACTACAAAAACTGAAAATTCTTTCTCTTTTCTAAGTGAATTGTATATTTTAATAACCGGTAAATTTACACAACCAACTTAAAAAAAAAATAGAAAACCAAACTCACGTATTTTTTGCAGTGACGTAGGACAGAACGTTTTGATTGAAGAATTTGAGGACAAGAGGAATACAGTTAGCAAATACCAGATGCTGACTCATGAATTCAAACTGATAGATATGATTCAACTTGAAATGTTTCAACAGAAGCAACAAAATAGCTGAAACTGCTTTCACAATTATCTCTTTGTGACGATTTACATCAACACCAAGACGCATGGACTGTACAACGGTTATCCTGAAACAAATTTATGAACAGTTATCAAATCCTTACTCCAGTGAAACAAGCAACATCCAAAGTAAATATAGTTTACACTAAAATACACAAAGCTATACAAAACAAAACTCAATATTTTAAAAGAAAATTGCAATTCTGATATTTTAATTCCATTTGCTCCATTGGTCGGATCGGATTTCAATCCTTTTAGTGACTTCATGCTGCCTCAACAACACTGCTCGAATTAGCTAAAAAGTTTCATTCATTTGCTTCAAAAGAATTCCAAATTTTTTTTTTTTCTTTTTTTATCTTTTATTGACACCATGCGTTGGATGTAGTGTTGGGCGATATTTGATATCGATATATCGGCCCAAAAATCGATATCAAATATCGAAACGTATTATCTCTAACCCCCTATATTCCCTGCGGAAAATCTACCACAGGAAAATTCTGCAAATTCTAAGCATATATCTTCGAGATTCTTTGCAGGTTTGAATTCTTTCATCTATAATTGATTTTATTTATCCTTATCTTACATCTTACCCCTGGCATCTTTTTCGCAAGAATTCACTTCCGACTCCTGAGTCGTGAATTATTACCAACTGAGAATGGAAAGTTCACCACAAATGATGTTATAATAAAAAGTTCGGATTTTGAATGTTACCAAAGCTAAACTAGCCGATCAGACAGGGTGAATTTTCTCAGTCTGAAAAATTCTATCACGGAAAATCTGTCACAGATAAATTAACACAAGATAATCTAGCTTAATTGTAACTATACATGTATAATATATATATATATATATATTTGTCCGCAATACATTTTCCAGCTGAAGGGGGATTTTTAGCAAAGAAGGAATTGTCCGGGGGACTTCCCGGGGGATGATTTGACGAAGGAGGACGTGCCCATGGAGGAATCAAACATGGGGGGGGGGAGAGTTTCCCAAGAAGAGGGAGGTAGATTTCCTAGCATTATCTTAAAAATGAACAGATGTTAAATGAAAAAAGTTTTTCAGTTGAAAGTAAGGAGCAACAGTAAAACTTAAAACGAACAGAAATTATTCCGTATGTGAGGGGGGGGGGGTTCCCCTTCCTCAAAACCCCGCAAAAGTTTGAACTTTTGTCCCAATTCTTTAGGAAAGACTCTTGAAACGCAAGGACTTGTTTTTTTTGTATTTTTACTCAATAGCACTACAAAGACCTGTGGCCAAAAAAAAATTTGACTTGAGTGAACATATTATTACAAATAAGATGCAAAAAATACCTAAGTATAGCAGTCATGCTTACTATGACTCGAAAGTACCTCTAAGATCTAATACAAAGCATGGCTCAGTAATAAATGAGAATAATCTCCATTTGATCTTCTCTATTTCTAATGTCGTGTACTTTACTCATATGAAAAAACACTTTTTCTCGTTTAACAAGAGCATCCTAGAGCGTCCTCCTGGGAGCTCGTAGACAGACAAGTGCACTACAATTTCCGAATAGATCGTGTTCCATAACCAGGTACTCTTTAAGCTCCCTCTTTTGAAAATTATCACATTACCCGTAGCTGTTACCTTTGGTGACCCTGCTTTTTGTCTTTCATCTTGTACGGGCGGTCGGTGACCACCTTCTTTAGCTCCTTCTGGCCACTCTGTTAGCATCCATTTTTGCTTTTTCCCTTTTGTGTGTGTTTAGAGGGTGCTAGTACCACCTATAGTGATACCAGTACCCATAGTTGTGGATTTTATTTGCCACTGAATGCTTAATACATTGCATGTCTAGGTCTCTACCAGTTTTTGAAAAATGCCAAGCCCTGTGTGAGTATTTTGTAAAAGTATCGACAAAGTCTACACTGTGCAAAGTATGCAAAAAAATTGTGGCCACTTCTGGGAATACAATCAACCTTTAATACTTATCTGAAGACATACCACAAACAACAATTTGAAAGCATAAAAGGCAGTACATCAGCAAGGGGTGCCATTGTTACTCCTGAATCTGATTCGTTTCAATCAGATGATAAACAGGTTTCTAGTCCGATTGTCACTTCAAATAGTCAAAATTCAACCAGACCATTGAGCCAGGATAGTAACCCTACCCAAGTTCTACTCGGAAGAACCAAGTGCAAAACAACCAAGAATTGATTCGATTTTAAAGACAAAATATAGTGCAAAGCACCCTAAAACAGTGAAACTAAACAGGCTGGTTATGAAATTTATTGCGAGAGATATGCAACCACTCTCTGTCGTATCCGATCCTGGGTTTCTTGACCCCAATTATACTCTGCCATCCCGAGTTAAATTGAGAAGAGATCTTCTACCAGAAATGTATACTGTGGAGAAAATAAAACTGGAAGAGGCTCTAAAAAAAAGTACGACGTGTTTCCCTTACCACAGATATATGGACCTCCCGGGCAACTGAGGGTTTCATAGCTGTCACTGCCCATTTCATGGATGAGAAAGGCTGCCTCTGTAGCAACGTGCTTACTGCTACGAAAATTGAAGAGAGGCATACTACTGATACTATTAAGGCTCACCTTATGAAAATTGCCACTGAGTGGGGGATCAAGGAAAAGGTTGTTGCTGCAGTAACTGATAATGGAGCAAATGCAGTTCAGGCCGTAAAGGATGCTAAATCCCAAGTAGGTACAGGATGGAAACATGTTTCGGACTTCACACACACTCTAAATTTGATTGTGGGGGGTGCTATTAATGATACTGTTGAATTGTTGCCTCTCGTCCAAAAGGCTAGAAATATTGTCAGTTTTTTTAGATGTACTGTTGTAGCTACCAACAAGCTATACCAGGTTTAAATCTCTATTGACAATGTTTGCATCAAAAAACTAAAACCTGATGTGACCACTAGATGGAATTCGCTTCTCATTATGTTGCGTAGTCTACAAGATTTGAAAGAGTCGGTAACCACTTTGCTTGTGTTTTTTGGTAAAGTGGACCTCATGCTCACTGATAGTAAGTGGGGTGTTATTTCAAACGAGATTGCGGTGCTTACAACGTTTGAAGAGGCAATTATTGAGCTCTCTTCTGAAAGCTATCCTTCCATCTCGAAACTCCTGCCTTTATCTAAGATTTTGAGACGCCACCTTGTTCAGGTAGATTTTGGTGGATTCTCAAATGCGGCTGATGAGCTTCGAAAGGTTTTGCTGAATAAAATGCATTGCAGGTTTATAAGCCTCGGTCAAGTCATACCCGTTGCAATGGCTACATATCTTGACCGCGTTCAAGAAAACGTATATTTCACCTGACGATCTTTTACAAGTTGAGAGCAAAATTGCAAACGAGATAGATTTGGCCTTGCTGGCTGCTGAATCTCGACCAGAAGATACAAGTACCATGGAAGTCTCTACGATGGAGTCATATCAGAATCAAGCCAGTTTGTGGGGTCCACACGATGAAGTCCTTAAAGTTAAGGCAGGACATGCTTTGACTGCAGCCGAATATACCATGGCTCTGCAAACTTTCAATAGGGAGCCAATAGTTTCAATGGAAACTTGCCCACTCTAGTGGTGGAAGTCTCGTGCTATGAGCTATGGGGTCCCAAAAACACATGTACGAAGTTGCAATGAAACTAATGTCTGTGCCCGCAAGCCGTGTTCCTTCTAAAAGAGAGTTTTCCAAGGCTGGTCAGATAATCACTGAACGGCGGAACCAACTCTCAGGGAAAAACATTGACATGCTGGTGTTATTGAATGGCCATTAGTTTATTTTTCTCTTTTCCTAGGACCGAATAATTCCAAATCCGGGTTTTTATTATAATCATTTATGTAATCGAAGTTTATTCTTATTGTTTGATTTTATATTATTTGAATTTTTAAAAAAAAATTTATACAAAATACCCTTTATTTACCAGTTGCGTTACTGAACTTTGGTAAATCCATGATATAACAAAAAAAAACAGCTCCGAAATATCGATATATCGAAATTAAAAATATCGATTAATCAAGTTATCGCCCAACACCAGTTGGATGTTTCTGTGCAAAGTTGTTATTGTGTTTTTCATATTATTTTCCATGGTATGGTTTTCGGCCGCTTATTATTAGTGGATGACACTTGTTTTTCTTCTTTTTTTTTGTAGGGTATACGTTTGTTGATATTTTTTTCGTTCGTTTCTTTCCTAAATTTTGGGCATAGAGGCTTGAAGGGAGCATAAGATGATGCGCTTGCTTTGATTTTAGAGTATACCCGTACCCTTGCCAAATCTATTTAAATATTTCAAAAGTTTGTGTAGTGTACGTAAACACAAGATGACAACACAGCTATTCTCTTCTTGGAAAATTTCCCTACCAAAAAAGTTTCATTTTTCCATTTTAGAATGATTTTATATTCGAGTTTATACATTTTTGAACCCCAGAAGTAGGTCTACATATAAAAATCGAATATACAAAAAGACTTAACAGCAATGGTACATCGTGTCAAGAACATTCAGAAATTGCAGGGGGAAAATGTTACAAAAGTGAGTCCCTGATATAGTCCTCGATAACAACCCTTAGAAAATACTAGTATTTAGCGTGCCTTCCACAAGGATGCGACCAGATCCGCTTAAGATTCATATTCAGATAACTAGAACAATCAAAGGTCTTGCCAGTCAATAACTTGAATACTTTCTAATATACTACAGATATTTCTAGATTTACATGGTTATTCGTAGGTCTTTGCCTCACACAGAGCTTTGAAAGGGGCCCGTGACCATTGTCAATGACTTTGGCTGTTGTGAGTTTTAATACATAAATCGTCAATAGTTTATTCGACAGATTATCATTTTAAGTAGCTTTTAGGAGAAGGTAAACTGTAGAATACAAAATCGAATTTTTCGATGAAACTTATAAAAGATTACTTGGTTTTGTTGAATATTAGCATATTCTTTAATATAAATTATTCCTTATTTATATCAAAATCTAAAATCGCCTCCTGAATTCCTGCTTCTATTTGTAAGTAGCCGATTTCAAACTATTTGTAAGTGCGATTTCAAACTCAAATTTGATAAAAGGTCGACACTTACGGCATTCCATCTGGAAGGACATCCGTCATTATATTAATAGAATCTGTTTTGGCTTTAGAAGTAGGGGCAGTTGCAAGTAAAATCTTCAGAAGCGCTATCATATGCTGAGGTAAACTTGGAAGCATTGCCTATATGAAAACAAAAGGCATAAATAGCTTTGAAGCCCGCCACTCAAATACTGTCAAATATTAGCCCTTCTACAACAAAAGTTAGATAAACTTCGTAACTGGTTATTATCTAGCACGAGTTAGTCTGGTAAGGTCAAAATTTATATAAATATCTATGTTTTACTTCAGATAAAATTATGTTTCTAAGTAATTTTCTCAATCTAAACAAATCCCATGTGACCACAACTGTTCACATGCTCTGGTTGCAGGGCTTTGCTTTTTTGTGTATCGTTTCGGAAAATTTCGAGAAAGATTGTTCCCAAGTTCTCTTAAGGATTTTACTATTTTAAAATTTTCAATTATCTAAGTCATGTTGTTTTTTTCGTCTTTAAATGAAGTTTTCTAAAATAAAACACGGCTAAGCAATAGTTTCCAGGCAATTGAAGCACCAAGGCCTTTAAAATGAAAACGTCTGTTGCCCCCCGGCTCCATCTTAGCTCTATTCATACCTGGAAACTGGGATTTTCTGTAATTTTCTTTTGGTCGTTACAAGGGTATTTGGCTTAAAAGGTTTGTGCTGAGTTTTTGTGCACAGTGTTGCCGTGCTGAACAGTGAAAAAGAAAAAATAAGCCGACACTAATTCCTTAAGTTTGACAATACTTTTCGCTTGAACACCAGTATATCTACCTCCCATTTACTTGTTTTTCTTATCGAGAATTCTCGTAAAGCCTCATTGTTGGCTAAATTTAATTCCCAATGGCCTTCAAAAGCATTTGAGCTTGTTAACCACAATACTAGTTGAGAAACTTGTGACTAAAGTCAATATTAATTCTTTCCTCGTAATATTGGTTGCCTCCCAAAGAGATCGCAGGCAAACAGATATCAGAACCATTATTTCAGTACCCTCCTTGTCCGCAATGGAGTACCCCATGGTACTCTCCTAGGTCCCCACTTTTGGATACTTACGGTTAACAGCTTCACTAAGAAATTTCCTGGCAGATGAAAACTTGTGGATGACATAAGGGTTGTTGAACATACTATAGAAATTTAAAAGGCAACCATATGAGCATCCTCAATGACATTGCAGCCGATGCCTCGGTCTTAGACAAGAGCATAAGCCCCTATAAACACAGGATAGTGCCAATATGCTTCTTTAAAAATTCGCTCCGTTTTCATAACCCTGTCCCCTATCCCCCAGAAAGTTCTGTCTCCATCTTTAAATTGTTGACGTCGCAGCTTCTCCTAGTTTAAAATGGGAAATCCGTGTTAAAAATATTATCCATAGTGCTAATGCGTTTGTTTCCCTCCTTAAGCTCCTAAATAAACTTAGCACCCCCCCTTTCCATTCTTTAAGAGTTTATACTTCCTTTGTATGCCCGCATCTTGAATATGCTTATCCAGTTTGGCAACCTGATATCTCCCGCGAGATATAAAACGATAATTATTTTCAAATAATTAATATTCCAATAATTTTATAAGAAGCTTTCTTCTTCTTATAAAGAACCAGGTTGGAAACACCTGAGCCCAGGAGAGCTATGTTGTGCCTCCCTTTTGCAAATAATGCATTAACAAATCTTCGCAAGAAACACATTTTCCCCAAAAGACACTACCAACTTAGATTCCAGCCGCCCTGGACTGCTTCTCTGAACCCATTCTTAACTTGTCCTCAATTCGTTTGCTGGTTTTGTCCCCCACTCCCCACTTTTTACATGTCCCTTTATAAACTTTTTTAATGTTTATAATACTTAATTCTTTGTGGATTTTACCAGTTTTTATCTTTTTACCGTACTCTGAAATTTTGCCGTTTATTTACTTTGACTAACGAATGATTTTTCATTCCAATATTGTCGTTTTGGCATTGTTTGTCAGTTTCTTAGTTTTCGTGATTTTATGACTTTTTTTGCTTGTACTCTTTTTTATTCGTATTCTTTTAATCAAATAGCTTTCGCAGCAAACAAAACTGAACGCTAAATTATGCTATGTTTACAGGCATTTAAGAAAAAAAAATATCACTTATTTAATGCACTAACAAAATATGGTAGGAAGGAATTTGCAAATCTGTTCGTTCGGCACTTGACGGGTTGTAGTCTGTTCTGATGCCTGTTGAGTTTGAGGTTCTTTACGGTTGGAGGAAAAATTGAGCAGTGTTTCACTTTTGAGATGATTGATTTCCCAAATATCATTATCAAATCGGGCCTTCGGGCGAACAAAGTGGGCAAGCTCATAACCACAAGGGCATGCTCGTAACTCTCATGCCTGGGTTCAAGAATTATTTTAGTAGCACGTTTTTGAACGTCTTCTAGTTCCTCTGACATGTAGGCAGTGTTTTGTGCTTGGGGACCCCAGACAGGACAACAATATTCAAGGATTGGCTATAGGATATTCAAGAATTCAAGGATATTCAAGGATTTTATAAATCTGAAATTCGAATTCGATCCTCAGGGCTTGGGATAAAAAATTTTCAAAACAAATATCTTATGTTATACTGACTTTGGCCAACATCATGCTAAATACCTGTATTTAGCATGATGAAGAACAATGTCAAACTATTCGCGGAAGTAAAATGTGATACTATATCACATTTAAGAGAACTTCAAATGTCATTAAGAAAATATATTCCAGAGGGAAATAATGAAGAGAACTGGATTTCAAATATCTTTGATCAAAGATTTGACAAATCAACTTGTCAATTTCATATAAATAGGCATTATTTGAAATTTCATAAGATTCTTCTCTGCCTCCCGAGAGAAGAATACTCTGCGCTCCGTCATTTTTATTAAGATGAAGAAGAAAATAAAATACTTATAAAATATAATACTTAAAAGTATTATAGGTGGTTAACACTAATACGTGCAAAAGGGTACCCCAACATTAAAACCATCTTTAAATCATTTGAAAAACTTTGGGGACTACTGATCTAAAGAATGTCACCTAAAAGAATATCGGATGGAAAAAAGTCTGAAAATAATAATTCTACCAAATAATGCTTAACTAAACATTATACAGTGTCTTTATGGCAATGCTCCCTCACAACCAAAACACACGTCTCCAGTTTCGTTGCATTAGTAAATAACTCCTGACGTATGCAAAAGAGATGCCAAAATGTAAATGATCCTGAATAATTGATGATTGAATACTTTATATTATAGCCTGTATAAAACTTTGTAACTACGGAGAGTTTATGAGTATCAATGCAGATTTTATCTACGAATTACTTACAAAATACATTATTAAAGGTAAACAAAAGCGTTTAGTTTTAGCATATTTGAAATTAAAAACATAAAAATATTTTTGAATAGGGTAATCTTAAATTTCGAATAAATCAAGTTCTAATACCTGATAAAGAAGTTCAGCATGAGTTTGTGGTACTTCTTCATTCCCTTTCGATAGAGGGTGTTGTAAAATTTCGTCTTCTCTTTTGATCTGGATTTCAGCCAAAGACGTATAAACATGCTGAAAAGACAATAATAAATTATGATACATAATAAAGCTAGTAATTCTTCATTCTATACAAGTAAATCTGTTATCCTAACACAACTGTTGATTTGCCTGAAATACCCTGTTTAAAAATAACCCAAAATGCTTTTTCAAATTGGGTTACGATTTTAGTAATGTGGACCAGAAAGTGTTTCCTGGATGCACATACCGCGATCCTCACACGTAAACTTTGTATGTCACATTTTGGGCAAATCTGCCTAATTTCCCTTCTCTATGTAATTTTCATGTTGGTTTGAATGGTACAATTTCAAATAATTCATCGTATTCAATTAAAAAAAAAATATTGCCCAAACCAAGACCCATATTTTGTTTAAACTTAAGAAGTACTTGTCCACAAAGCTAATTACAAAACTGTTTATTTCTTTTTACTAATAAAGTGTTTTTAAAACAAATTCCAATTTATTCCCAATTTTATTGCCCCATAAATTCCTAAATTTTATTTTTGTCTTCTCCTGAAAAATTTAAATTTTTTTATATATGAGGTGCTCACACGAGAACCACGACATAAACCATAGTAAATATCACATGTTCTATACAAAATACGTCTAGTCAATATCTTCCAAAAATGGGCAAGCGAGCAGGAAGAGTTCTCTCTTCTTATTGTCTAATGTTACACAATGCAAATCAACAAGGAAAAAAAAGGTTTTGTGTGGGTTTTCTCTTTTAGGCAGAGAGGGCTACCAAAACTTTAATAAGCATTAAAGGGTGAAAAGCCCCCGAACTTAAACCTGCATCAAACAGATTTAGCGTGCAAATATACCCAAAGAAGACAAAAGTTGTACACACCACAAAAGACCCAAACCCATCCCCCATTCATGCCGGAGTACGTGGCAAAGAGGTCAACTCCGTAACCAATTTCGTGTATGTAGGGAGGGTCAATAATTACACAACAACTGTTCCGATGACATAAAACGAACACTTGTCCTTGGAAGCGCAACCCCGACGAGGATGCTCCCATCTTTAAAACAAGCACCTATAACAAGCATTTGAAACACTTTATGGAAGACACCCATGGAGCAATTTAAACACTTTAAAGTTAATACTTCAAATAAAGTGCTATATGGAGGACTAATATACGCATCTATTATCCGACAATGCTGGATCACACGTTCATTAGTTCACCAGCCAACAGAATGAGTAATTGAATAGGGGCTAGATTTTTCAAAATATTATTTTCTTTAAAAAGACTAGATTTGTCTTTAAATCTATCTTTTTACCCCCCCCCCCCTCCCCCAGGATTTGGCAAGATTAGTCAATAATTTCTCAAATTAGCCAAGTCCTTCTGTTATTACGCCACTTCTATCAGTTTCCTCAATTTTTTTTTGTATATTCGTCAAAACAAAACACACAAACAACCCCCCTCCCCAACCCCTCCACTTTCATGAATTCGCACCACTCCGTGTTTTTTAGACTCACATCAATACAGAAACCATCAAGTCGTCTCTTAATTATTGAACTTAGATTTAAGTACAACCAGCTACTTAACATTTTAGGCAGTTCCTTTCATATAGGATTTGCTTGTACTTTACATCCTTACCATAAAAATAACCATAATAAGTAAAAGAAATTAAAAGAAGTAAAAGAGATTAAAACCCACAGTGACAATTTGCGCACATGCCAAACTGTTTATGATAATGTACATTTTCAATGGAGAGAAAATCTAAAAACAAGATTTTGGCAACAGAATATAAATTAAAAATTTTAGTTTTTCTGCTGATTCCAAATATGTAAATTTACTCGCCCAAAGTAAAAAAAAAACAATAGCCTCACAAATTAAAAAAAGGGGGAAATTCCAAAAAAGGAATAATTTCTTGACAAAATTTGCACCACGAAACTCAGCATGACTACAAACCCAAGAACAGAGGTTTCAAATTCCTTTCTACAAAACACAAAAAAATATTGTGTTTCTTTTAGCGTTTCACACTTTACGTTACACCTGGCAATTTGGATACAAAAATGTATCATAGGTTTTCCACAAAGAGAGAGTGGACAAACAATACCAAGCAAATTACCTGTTTCAGAACGGATATGCCTTCATGAATAGGCTGAGGCAAACCTGCCAATGACTCTCGGTCATTTGACAAATGATATCCAACAAATTTCATTCTTGTGTTGTTCAGAAAATTATCAATGTCCTTTTCGCGAACTTTAGTTGACCATGGTAAAGCTGAAATAAAAAAAAAAAACTTGATATAATTGGCAGAGCTTTTGCGTAAAGTTCATGCAGGGTATACCAAGACTATGCTTATGTTCCACGTTTAATGAATTCAAGTCACAATTCCGAATCATACGTAGCCCTTCTCTCTGCATTGTTACATCCATCCATAATATAACTCTATGTACAAACATTTAGTCCAGTTAAAGTATTCTATTTCATATTTATTTCATAATCACTAAGCGTAAGGTACCCTATAATGAAAAAAAAAAATGAAGAAGGAAGATGGAATCATGACGTTACATTTCCAGTTTATGTTTTTCTTTTAGTTTATTATATTCAAAATTTCGCAACCTATGCCCATTATGACTAATCCAAGTTATTCTGCATAATTGTGTCATGGAAGAAATACTTTAGTTTAGCGCTGTTTTTCTTATACTACTGATTTCATTTTGTTGGCAAGGAAGCCGTAATGGTAAGGATAGACCTCTATGCCCTCTAAAGTTTACTATAAAGACTATAGAGGTCTACGTCTATAGTCTGTCATAGTAATCTAACCTCTATAGTTTTTATAGAAAGTTTTCTCAGGCCGGATTGATGAATATGACCTGCATTTAATTTCTTCTAGGGCCAAAAAATGATGGTTGCTGCTTGTCCTTGAGTCAGAACTGTGTCAGCTGAAGCAAACCTTCGTGATATATGTCACAGAGAAATTAAAAAAGTATTGAAACAAGCACCGCAATTTTTATTGAATACAGTGTGGCTGCCGGGCTGACGCACCCCGTTGAGATTGGGGGCGTGTCTGCTTCTTGGCGGATTTTTAACTGTAAAAAATTTGTGAAAATCATCGCGTTAGTTTGAATTTTGTCTCAAACTCAGAAATACTTTGAAGAATATCAGCTTTTGGAGATAAAAGTCTAAGCTGGTAAAACTTAACCACCCGTCGGCTGGGACTTCCATAGCAGAACTGACTAAAAAAGTATCAACGTTGCCAAATTAGAGTACCCGAGCCGCAGACTTCCAATCAGGAAGATGGCTGAATAGCTGGATTTAAGTTTCTATGCGCTTCAATAAATCTTATTTAATGATTTGAACGTGCGCAGAGAGTGCAAAAAAATTTATTCAAAAATCATTGTCGGACAAGCAGAAACAACACTAATTCAAACTTTTGGTCAAAACGATTAAAGAACAGAAAACTATTAAAAAACATTAATACAAACAAGCAAGGTCATCACATAACAACCTCACGATGGGTTATACCCACACCAATAAATTATACCATATTCTTAATACTAAAAAAACACTCATTTTCCAACGGTTTTTCTACCCAAGGCACATCCCCCTCATCCACTCCAAATTTCCTTTCTCAAGACCCTTAATCGTTTGAACTTCCCTAAAAAATACAATAGCTTTTCCTCCCACTCTCCACACATCGGGCAACTGTAAGGCACACTCTTCATTCTAACCCTTCCCAAATATCTTCTTCTTCACCCGCCTAAAATTACCACTACAAAGAGTTATCCACTTAATATCCTCTCTAGATAGCCCAGCTCTAAAATATACCTCCTCTTCCCATGCCTCTTTTACCCTAGAATACAAACCAAGACTCAGACGTTCTGATCTGTCGCCCCCATTTCTGAATTTAATGAGACTAAAATAGAATATACTTGTTTGGACACCTTTCCCACTTGCCTACTTCTACCATACTCTCTATTCCATTCACCCAAAATTCCACACGAATCCATAATTGACTCCATACTTATCCCTCTGCATTATTTGACTTTATTTTACTTGATTTAATGTTATTTGACTTTACTTCTGCTTGTCTTCGGTTTAATGTAGCTCTACTTTTCTTTAAAGAACTTGTCTTGTGGTAAGTTTTTTAACAATTAATTTCAGTTCGTTTTTATTGGCACAGCCTAGTCTTTTTTCATTGATCGGTTATTCAGTAAGGGACTAATTTATAACAGATTCATCGTAATAGCTCGTAAGTACTGCAATTTTTTAATTACAAGCCCAGTCTTAAAACTTTCTAATCACCCCTCGTAAGAAGTTGTTCCGCCAAGATTTCGTTTTTTCTATCCAAGCTTCTTCTTTCAAGAAGAAATCTCTATTCTAGCAGGAGAGACGGTTCCATGCGGGGAACAGAGGGGGCACCTGCCCTGGGCGCAGAAATTTCAGGGGTGTGAAATTTCAAATACATTATCTAACGGTTATGATCGTTTTGTAATTTTTGATTTTTTGTTTAAATAAAGTAGAGGGTGCAGTTAATAAATAAAAAGAATTAATAAATTATTAATCAATTAATAAATAAAAAGAAATTAGAAAATATAAAATTATGCAATTAAATTAATTAATTAATTATTTTAAATAATAAAATACAAAATAACCTTTTTTTAATTAATTGATAAATTGAAAATAATTTTGTTTATAAATCATTTTTTTTTAAGTTGGCCTGTATATTTTGTGGGAGAGGGGAGGGAGGTGGGCCCGGGTGCACGAGAGGCCAGAACAGCCACTGTCTAGAAGGGACCAGTTTCAAATTGAAGTTATAGCTGGCAGACAGCAAGAAAACCAAGTTTAGAACGAAGCAATACACTTTTTTTTTAAGCTGATCAGAAACCTCTGATGAGTCAATCAAAGGGTATGACATCAGTTTCTCTGAACAAAAATCTGCTCATGATATACACGATTCTGAAACCTTCGAAATTTTTGAAAACTTTGCTGAGCTGATAACTTCACTACTTTGTTACACATCAAAAAAAAAAAAAAAAAAAATTAAAAAAATGACTACACAAAAACGATCCAGGTTTTGATTTGGTGCAACCATCTTTTTATCAGAAAGGTATGCAGGTTAAACTTTGTTTGAATAAGAATCATCAAGTGTTTTCAATCTGTATGATTTGATGACACAAGTGAAACTATGGCCTTTCTAGACCCCCCCCCCCCGCTAAATCAGATTTTAAAAATACACAAGCGGCTCTTTGTTTGAACCTATACCAGGCAAGGATTTTCATTTAGTGGGAAGGCATAAAGTGGGCCCTTTAACTTCACCGCCCCTCCCACCACCAAATTTTCTGGCAGAAAGGCAGTCATATTGCGGCTTATTTGGACCGCAATCACAAAAATGTTTTCAATCGGTTAGGTTGGAGAATCCAAGTCAACCAGAGCTCCAAACCCTTATAAATTTTATTAAAAAGATAGGTATGCTGCGCCTATTTTAAAAGGAAATCACGCAAGGATTTATAATTTACATAATTAAAAACATACAGCAAACCCAGGGCCCCTGCAGCCTCCTCACCCCTCAGACACCCAGCTTCTGCAGTAAGTTAGGCATGTTGCGACTAAAATGATCTTTAAGCTTTAGCCTCTATGACTTGAGGCTTGTTGGAAGCGGAATCATGCAGGCATTTTCAATCCGTATTTAAGAGGCAAAAATTAACTTGTTCACTTGAACATCCCCCCTGCCCCTCCCAAGGCTCAATATTTTATCGTTGGGTAGGCATTCCTCATAATAAGTATAAATATTTTTACTTTTATAACTTTAATAAATCAAATAATATTAACATTTTGATTGCTAAATATCAGTATCTGTATATTAAACTGACATTTCACATTCATTTGCATTTTTTTCAGTAAAGTGTAAATTATGTTCTGGCCCCGGGAAGGCATAAGGGTTTTGAGCCCTACTCATGTTAATTTCTGCTCGTTTTGAGTTTGAATCGGTTATTTATTGTAATTTCGGTTTGTTTTGGGTTTCATTTATTTATCGATGCTGATTTGTGGTACTTTCAGGCTTGGTAGATTATTTGATTTTATTTTTGCTCATTTTTGGTTTAATGGAGTTCTTTACTGTTCTTTGCAAAACTTATTTTGGGGAAAGTTTTTTTTAATTAATTTCTGTTCGTTTTATATTGACAGTCTTTTCAGGGAAAAGAAAATAATACTTTATATCTTTTCGTTTATTTTAAGTATTTATAGTTTGGCCTACTATTTGTACACTGGAGAAAAATGTTCAGAAATTTTTAGCAACAAACACCCTTTTGAAAATCTGGACGCAAACAGTAGTGTTTAATTTAGTTTCATACCTCCACTAGTTGACCTGAAATAGAAAACTTGATACCATTCGCAAAAAAATGTGTTTACTTTCTTTGATAGCTTGGATACAGTTACGCCATTTTAATTTGGTTAAATTTTAAGAGCAGAAGTAGCCCCGAAAGATTGAACATAATACCCTTAGTCGTTCTTAGGATACTGCTGAGATGCCTTATTAGGAATTAACATTAACACAGTGCATTTTGATTTAATCTTAAGCCAACATTTAGTTTTTAAATATAATGGGCAAATGGGAGGGTAGGCGTGAGAAGGGGATTAGTTACCCTCCAATCACTTTCCACTATTAAAAAGGGCATTAGCCCTTTCTGTTTTGAATCGAATGAGCCCTTTTCGAAGTTTTTACGACAACTCCTTCGATACGAAGTGCCCTGGTGTAAAAAAAAAATACATTGTACCCACATCGATCTTAACTATAAGGATGTCTAGCCTTCCAATCACTTTTGACTATTAAAAAGGGCACTAGCTCTTTCAATTTCCAATCGAATGAGCCCTTTTTGAGTTTCTACGACAAAGGTTTCTATAAATACCTTATATGCCCCAAGGGCATAAATTTCAACCCTTGCCCTGAGGGCTGTGAGGGGGTTGTCACAGCCCTCAGGGCCCACAGCCATACATTGTATCGACACGATCTTTAATATAAAAATGTCAAGCCTTCCAATCACTTTCGAGTATTAAAAAGGGCACTAGCCCTTTCAATTTCCAATCGAATGAGCCCTTTTTGAGTTTCTACGACAACGCTTTCTATAAATACTTTATATGCCCCCAGGGTATAAATTACAACCCTTGTCCTGAGGACTGTGTCATCCTAAAAGACCAAATTTCCAGAACTTTCAACAACGTTAAACAAAATGGCTTGCTCAAAATTTTGATGGGATCACTTTCAACTATTAAAAAAGGCACCAGCCCTTTCAACTTCCAATCGAATGAGCCTTTTGTAGTTTCTACGACATTGCTTTCAATAAACACTTTATATCACCCCAGGGCATAACTTAAAACCCTTTCCCTGAGGGCTGGGGGGGGGGGTTGTCATCCTCTAAGACAGAATTTCCAGACCTTTCAAATACGTTGAACAAAATGGCTATCTGAACATTTTGATTGGATCTGTTTGGAGAAATGGTGGGCGTGAGAGGGGGGTTAGTTGCCATCCAATCACATTCGACTATTAAAAAGGGCCCTAGCCGTTTCAATATCCAATCGAATGACTCGTTTTTGAAGTTTCTACAACAATACTTTCTATAAAAAGAAAAGCTTGTATGTCCCCAGGGCATAACTTATAATTCTTGCCCCGAGGCTTTTGAGGGGATTTTCAAACTAAAAAACATACTTTCTACACTTTTTATCAATGTTAAACAATATGGTTATCTCAAAATTTAGAATGTGAGTGTTTGGGGAAATGGTGGGTGTGAGAGGGGTGTTATTTATCCTCCTATCAGTTTCGACTATTAAAAAGGGCACAAGCCCTTCTAATTTCCAATCGAATGAGCCCTTTTTGAAGTTTCCACAATATCACTATCTATAAAAACCTTATATGCCCCCAGGGCATAAATTACAACCCTTACCTCGAGGGCTCTGAGGGGGTTATCATCAGGGTTGCCACCACAACCAAATAAAAATCACCAGTTTTACACCAAGAAAGTCACCAGAAATCACCAGTATTTCACAAAAATCACCAGAAATTGGTGGTCAATAATGACAAGCTTTACGCAAAAAAGACACACTGGGATCCCTGAGCTAGGACACTATGTTTTTCAAAGGCCGTCAACTGCTCAAGAATGAAGAGAATTTATACCTAAAACCGGAATTCCAGGCAAAGACTGAAATTGTTACCTAATATAAGGGGGTAGCTAGGTAAAGAAATAAAAAATACACACTTGCCATGAGTATTTCTAGTTGTAGACTTTTTTTTGTTTCTTGTTTCTATTTTGGGCGAGTAGATGTTTTGGAACTGCCACGAAGCGGCAGAATTTAGAAAATATAAAAAAAAGAAGTGCACTGTTCCTTATATTTGCCTATGGGACCCTTGTTTCAGAGAACCAAATAAATAAAAAATAATATTATATTAAAGACAATTCCCCAGAATTTGGTTTCGGAGGGGCTGGGGGCCTCAAGCTAACTATTATAGCAGCCATGAAAGCAAGAAATGTATTGATATTAACATTGTTTACAGAGGATGAAGCACAATTAAAGTTTAAAAAACAGAATCAACTGCACTTAAAGAAACGAGCAACGAAAGACGACCTAACCTCTCACAGTAACAGCCGCCTATCTTTTTTGGCTGCAAGTCCATCAAAAACTTGGTCAGCATCGATCTGGATATCGTGGTTCAGGGTCATGTGAGCTAGTCCGTTCAGACGCTCCTCGCCAGTGGAGCTCCGCAGATAGGTTTTTAATCGCTTAAGACAGTTAAAGCTCCTCTAAGCAGAAGCGGTAGTCACTGGTAATGTCTGAAAAATCGTCAAAAGCCTTCGAATACATGGGAAAAATCGTGCATCACATGACGCAAGAGTCAAAGCAACAGTTGATGGTTTCTCAGACATTCCGAGCCACTTCTGTTTCCAAAGGACTAACTCACATTCGAGCGCACGTCTACCCCCGTGAAATCCCTCGTAAACAGCAACAGCGTTCACAAATTCATTAATTTTTAATGACTCACTCTTAGCTGGCAAAAGCCTTCCAATTTTGAAAGATGCCTCCTGATGGCGCAAAAATCTTTGATCAAGTTCTTCAATAAGTGAAGCAAAGTAAGGTTCGAGCAATGACTCGCAATAAAAAAACCTTGATGGACTCATTATCGTTGATGGACTTTCAGCGGATAGACCTTGGAACAGCCGGAGCCACATTTACCTCTTGTGCAAGCTCGTAGGCTTTCTGAAAAATTGTTTCAAAATCATTTTCTTTTGACTGCAGTAAAGTATCAGAACACAGCTTAATATGCCGACAGCACTCAACTAAGTCTAAATCTTCGGCTTGCAGCGCCTTAGAGACAGAGCATTATGGCACTGACAAACTCTAGCATAGCCATCGTGAACATAAAACTAAAATCGGTTGCTGCTTAAACCAACGCATTGGCTTTTGAAATAACTTCCGTATCGCACCGTATGCTACCAACTATTGCCTCAAGTACGGAAATAATCGCACAATACAAAGACATAAAAACTAAAATGCAATCGTGACGCTCCACCTATCTCGTTTCGCACAACTTCACAAGCTTTCTCACAGGAAAAACGACAGCGACCGCTTCTACAAACATATTCGTTCTTTTTGGTGAGGATGATAAAAATGATATAATCTGCTGTATAGTAGCAAAGGTTGACCTAACAAGTCCTACCCTACTAGTTTTACATAGAGCCAAATTTAAGCTGTGCGATGCACAGTGGGTGTAGATCACATGCAGATATTTTTTTCTAATTTCTGTCTGTGCGCCAGAATAGCAGCCTGACATGTTGCTGGCCCCATCAAAACCAACCCCCACAAATTTATCCATTTTTAAGCCGAATGCAATGCATTGGCCGATGATTTGTTCCGCTACTGCAGAGTCGGTGAGATTTCCGCAAACAGAAAACCCGAGAAACCGCTCTTCAAGTAAAGCACGAGTTTCATTGTAGTATCTGACTACAAGAACTAATTGTTTCTTATTGGAAATGTCTGTAGTCTCGTCGGCAAGGATTGAAAATGCTACTGAACCATTTACATCACTCACAATGTTGGCACAATAATGGACGCGACACAATCGATCAGTTTGTTTTGAATGACGGGAGATATAAACTGTGCATGTTTTGCGTCATTTTCGAAGTGTTCTTTTAGACATCGCTGTCCACTTTCTACCATTGAACGCAAAACACCACGAAAAATACCTTTATTTACGTTTATTTAGTCACATAGTTCACTCTCCTCTCTGTGTCCTCGCAGAGGTAACTCATGCCGCCTGCAAAAAAGGACTGCGCGCAGAATTGGTGTTAGAATTTTGCGATTTTTCTTTTTTATTTCAGCCTCTTCACTCGATATAGCAGACACAATGCTCATAGTTCGTTTTTCTTAAACAGAGACAAAGCTTTCTGCGCTAATCATTGAATCAAGATGGTAACGAGAGTTCTGACGCGCCTGCATGTCTGAAAGGAAATCCTTGAGTCCTGTGTATGGTTTCGAGACTAGAGAGCCTTGAACCTGATGGCTACCCTTCCCAGCAGCTTGACAAGCGAATAAAACGTATTTTGCATAAAAGACACCCATGCACGATGGACTGAAGACCAACCATTCTGGGAAAGTTTGTAACCAAGAGTACTGAAAGGATCGAACTTCCCTTTTCGATAAATGCTTTAGAATGAAATGGAAAGTTCTGGTTCTGCTTGAAGTGACTAGTTAACAGATTGTATTTTCCTTCGTCTGAAAGCTTTTTGAGCTGGTTTTCCGGCATACAAGCCGATATCGAACTTTGAAAGAACACGGGACGAGTCTACAGAATCCTGTTCAGTTGGCTGGTGAAATTCGGTCATATCTGAGCCCTTCGAGCAAGAAGCATCCACACCGCTCATGATATAGTCAATACTACTAGAAGCAGAGGTACTACTGTCATCGCCAAAATCCAAGTCTAAAATAAAAAAGACGAAATGAAGTGACGAAAAGAGATAAGCAAAAAGTAAAAAACCAGAATAAAAGATAGTGTGAATTACAAATTATTAGATCAATCGTAATTAATCATAGTTCTATTAAATATCTTAGTCTTTAATGGATGGGAAATAAAAAACACAGAGATATAAATTCAGCTTTAGATTCACAGCTTCTTGAAAAAACATACAAAAAAGGGTGCAAAGATTAGTTGCTTATTTTTGGCAAACCCTATATTTTCTTAGAGCAGAACTGAAGATATTATCTATATTCTAAAGTTAGATTTCCATTTTCTACATTATTATATTCTTCAAAACCGAAACTCGTGAACTATTGTGCTAGTCCGAGTTTCTGAGTTTTGGGTTAAAAATTTTTTACGCGTGACACAAGACCCGGATCAACAAGCACGCCGAATTTCGATCCTTCAGAACATGGGATCTAGAGAAAAAATCTAGTAATGTGGAAATGCTGCATTCTCTACACAATTGTCTATTCAGCAAAAGATCTTAATATGTCCAGTCATTCTGCAAGATGTCTATTTTATATGATCTACATGCTTTTCAAATTGTAATACTCTGAATATTGTTGAATTCGCATGAAAAAAATGTGTGATCACTTCCACACGGAAGCGCTAGTTGGAGCACCATGTAGTGTGACCTTAGCAGTAAAGTGCCAAGAAAGTGCCCTCTACCCGACTGTTCCAAGGTTTCAAAGATTGCCCTTGAATCGTTAAAAGACTCATTTTATCACTTATCTCGCTTTTACTGGGCACAAATCAATTTTGGCAATTAAATCATAATCAGAACATTTTTTCTCCCGATTTTACTAATGAACGCAAAAACTCGTTTTCCTCGTAAAACTCGTTTAACTCGTAAAAAGAAAACAATTAACTTTTTTTAATTAAATGATTTGCGTACATGACTTGTTTGGTAGGTCAAAGTTTGCCCACCCCTCCTCAAAAGTATTGAATTTTAGATACATGGCTAAAAATTCTTGAACGGCTCTAAATGATAAATTAACACGGTAAAATTACCGTTTTTGCGGGATTCTACTTTTTGCTTCTAGAAATACGGGAATATGAAGGTATTCCAACATTAACCATGGTCATAGTTACACAAGAAATAGAATATAAATTGAATGAACTAGCAATAAATCCTATGTTGGGCTCTAGAAAAAAATAAAGCTTCAAAAAAGTTTGATCCCGCCCAAATAATGATCATTTTTACTGTTTCCTTTAATTGATCATAGATAAGAAAAATTCTTACGAGAAGATTTCCAAATTTAGTTTTAGCTTTGGTCCCAATCTAAATTGGGAATTGTATTTTAATTACAAGTGACACATGCGTGCTTCAAAACCCACTAAATACAAACTGTCGTCAGAATAGTAGTAAACTCCTTACCGTCATTGCTGGTTTTTGCAAGCTTTAAGAAATGCTTAATGTTGGGCTGGTGTCGCTTCATTTTCTTTATTTCCTCTCACGTGGCTTTTCCGTTTCAATGCTTAGCTTACACTGAAATTATAGCAGCGTTTGAATGAACTATCGCCTCTTAGTTCAATTCCTTATCGCAATTCATTCATTGCAGAGAAGCTAGTGCTTATAGCGAGGGGCTAATAACTGACCGTCGCAGGTGTCCCTTCCTTCGTGCCTCCGGCTGTGCCTCCGGCACACCTGAAACAGCGTGTTCCTGGAAGTGAAGGAACACAGTTTTACCTTCGGCTTATGGAAAGCGTACGGCGCGTTTTTTACGACGGCAAACGTTCTCCTCTTGAGAGGTTATCTTTACTTGGTCGTCTTGTTTACTGCGTTCGACATTAGAGATCCTGGGTCCTAAAAAGTGGACATTATGCTTTGAACGAGAATTTTATTACCACAAACCTTTACCCGAGCTTTTACCATTGCCTAGAGATAAATATGCATTCCCTAGTGCTTCTCATTCGTCGATTCAAACGGCTTGGGCTCGAACGTCTTTTCAAACTCTCCGACATGAATAGCCAACCGTGTGAAGATTTTTTTTGGAAGATGCGGTCTCAAACCAGCACTTACAGTACTGTAATAAACTTTTCGTTCCTCCAACTTTTACATCGAATTCGTCGATATGAAAATATAACGGATTTTGAAGCTCAATATTCTAATGAACAGTTGTCCTTGCCCAAGGCCAAGCGAGTAAGATCCATTGGTGTTGTGCTGTCAGTTCCGATTTTTCTTTGCCCGGGGACGATGAAATCAAGCTCGAGCTAGGGCGAGCTCGTATTGAAAGCCAGCGAATAATGAAAGCCTTGATACCCGACGACGTACTTTTGCTTTTGGTCACCAAGTACCGAATGTTCGTCTTTCTGTACTTCACGACAGTGACTCAGAGGAAAATACTCTGTCCGATAAGCAGGAAAAGGCTACCGTGACTGACACTGCATCGAGCTCGGAAAGTGACGGCATCTTTGAAGATTTACAAGTGATTGCTCACTGTGTGAAACACCCAGTTGAGTTAGTGATCCTGTGACAAACATGAAGAATTCTAGATTTTGTCTTGTCAAGACTTCTGACGGCTCCATAACACCAATAAAAATCCACGCTGTTGTGGCTTCTGAGGGAAAGCTCTGAGAAGCTGAGTAGTGACCGATTAAAACGGGTGATGGTCCAGGGCCGACGAGTAGGACTACGTGAGTCGCCACAAACCAATGCTGAGGTCGGTGTGAAATCGGAATTGCGTATCGGTGAATGGTGCGTTTACAGACCGGTTGGCACGGGAAAGAGAGTATTAGTTGGGCGGGTCATACAGTTTGGCTACTTGTCTGGACGAAGATGCCACTCTGTTGACACGCAGAATATGGCAATACCGTTCCCTGACGACATAGGAAATCTGTGCCGGTGGTTCCGGCTGAATGCTGATCTCAAATTAACTGCCGCATTGGTAGACCAGGGTTACTGTGACTCCAGCCTGTATATCATGCATTCAGCAGAACTCGCTTCTGTGGAAATCGACACCAACATTGTCTTTGGCTTTGGCTCTAACATCTTCAAAAAGCTGAATTTATTTATGCAGAAGAAAGGGTTCCATTTTTTTTATGTCTCGTCAGCATCGCAATCATCATGTTAAAAATGGCACCTAAACCCAAAACTGACCTCAAGACCATAACCACCACCATCGTCATGTTCTGTGTGTCAACAAAAGGAATTTTGTTTAACATTTTTCAGAGGTAGTTGTTATTTTTTTCCCTCCCCTCCTCCTCTCCACTCGGTGATATTTTAATACAAAAACATATAAATCTTACAACTTTATACATTATCATATCACCTAAACTTCAAAAAAAAATAAAAAAAAATATTATATACAAGTCAATGTATTAGTGGACATGAAGGCACACTACCATTTAACTTTTTTCTTGCCAAATATCTATCGCTCCCCCCGTTCCAGGGTGTCCTTCCCCTCTTCCGGAGGAGACGCTTTTCCGGTGGCATTTTTACTTCAATTTCCTAAAATTCATATCCTTAAATTTTCACTAATACGAACTCGAATTTTAAAGGTCGTCTTCCAAAAGGCTTACTCTTACAACTTTAAAAATTTTTAAAACAAAAAAAAATATATGCTCTCCCGTAGACTGGGCTTCCTCCGTCCAAAAGAAACCCATTCTTGCGGTGGCAATTTTTTCCTTATTTTTTTTTCTTTTTTTTTAAGCCCTTTTTACCACCAACCTTAATCAAAAAAAAAAAAAAAAAATACAACTAACCCATCAACAAAAAACCAAAAATAACCTTAATACCGACGTGCATGAGGGCCCAGAACTGAACAGAATCTTGAACCATGTCTCCTACGGACGAGGAGGCCACCCACGGCGGGGCTAGTCCTTCCAGCTCAAGTGCGTGTGCCCCTCGTCCCCCATTCGCTTGAGTTCTTGATATAATTTTATGAGTCTCGAATGCATTCCGAGATCTAGGGCAGAGGAAGCAATGAATACCATCGGAAAACTTGTTATGCTCAGTAGAAGACTTAGTAGTCGAAGACTTAGGGTTTATACTTGTGCTAACCGAGCTTAGTTTGATTTACTGAAGCTCATTTGTCCAGTTTCTTAGGGTTGTCGATGTGATTATCGATATGATTACTGAAACGTACCAATAAATATCTGAGAAACTAGTTATTTTTTTTAGTTGGTTGCTTTACTTAGCGCTTTTTACTAATAACTCGGTAGTAACAGTTTTTCTGACTGTTGCTTTACAGTTTTCTCTTCAAAAAACCCAAAGGCCAGGGTTTAATACCAAGAAAGTTGGATTCTAAGTACATTCGGGAAAAAGGAATCTGTTCGTCTTCCAGATTCCTTCGTCTCAAAGCGCCAGATACCTTTTTTTTTTAGTACAATTAAGAATCCGAGATCCAAGGGTGCGTCTTGGCACAGCCACTAAACAGAAAATTAGGTAGGATAAAAAGGAGAGGGATGTGCAAAGACGAGATAAAAAGCAACTTTTACCGCTGGCCAAGCCATATTGAATAGGGCTGCGAAGCGTGACGTCAATTCTTGGGCGGGAAATTCAAATAACGATGAAACGCGGATGCGTAGACACGTTTTTCGGAACTTTGGCGAATTGTTTTGGCCTAAAATATTGGTCGTAGATCCTACTAATCCCCCAGAACGTTTTCACGTCGAAATAATACTAGGAATATTGACAATCAGTTGTTAGTTACAACTAGAAACCACGTTTCACGGTACTTTGAATTTCGCACCTTGATTTTTATGTCATCACCGCGCAGCCCTATGTTGTATAACTTAAAAACCGTGTTCCAGGATTTTTTTTTGAAATTTTGGGATTTTTTTTTTGAAGAAAAATCGGAATTTTATTTTTGAGCTGGTGGCAACGCTGCATGTGTAATAGGAAAAAGTGACACCATCAGTGCCATCGTAGGGTTACCTAGTTTTTGCATGGATATCAACAACTTGCAGTCCTCCGTTCTTCTTCTTTAGGTACAAATCAATTGTTTTCAGTCTTGGGGGTTCTTTTCCTTGCCAAATAAACCCGTAAACGATTTTTTCCAAGTTTTAAAAGATCGCTTTTGAAGGTGCTGAAATATTCGACAGATACCGAATAACAGGCAAGCTGTATATATTTACATATTGCGCCCTTTGGAATATGCCTCCGGAGGCTTGCATCCGGCGTGCCTCATGCCCCCAGATATCCCTCAAAATGCCCAGTTGGTAACCCCTCGGCTTATAGCTGCGGGGGTTAAATAGTGAGAAAAATTTCTTGACATCTTGTTTGATTACAGGAGGCGATTGCACGTTTGATGATAAAATAATGATATAAGCTTGCCGGAGAATTGGATAGCCATTTAACCGGAAATGAAAAAAGGAACTGGTGTTGCAAATAACTTAAAAGCGCGAATATTTTGGAACTTACTATATATAGTAAGGCAATCGGAGAAGCCGATTGCCAAGCTAAAAGGATACACAGAGGCCCAAAATAACGCCACAATTTTGAAATAACGAATAAAAATAAGACATAAAATATGAAAGTCACTGATTATTTCACCTCAGTAAGACAGCGAAACCAATCATGCATGGAATGTCAACCAATTTTGTAAGAAAAATCACCAAATTAAATGAAAATCACCCGAAATCACCAAATTAAAAAAGAAAATCATCAGAAATCACCAGATAAAAAAAAATTACCAGAAAAATCACCAGGAAGATGAAAAATTCTCAAAATTTTGATTGGATGTGTTTGGATAAATGGTGGGCGTGGAAGGGGTGTTAGTTGCCTTCCAATCACTTTTGACGAATAAAAAGGACATTAGCAATTCCAATTTTCAATCGAATGAGCCCTTTTCCAAGTTTCTACGACAACTTTTGATGCGAAGTGCCCTGGTCTAAAGAAAATAAAAAAAATAATACATTGTACCGACATCGTTCTTTACTTGAGCAGCGCGACCTATGATAATAAACTAGACTGGGTTTTATTCTTTCGAACAAAGTATAAATCTTAGTAAATAGATAATAAACGTAGTTTAAGCGAAAAAGCGTATTTTGTAGCGATCTTTTAGGAACGTGTTATAATTTTTTTTTTTAAGAAACAATTCTTCTCGGAACATATCCTTTTAAAAGCTGTAAGGGGCTGACAGCTACAGAGTTTAGTCAATGGCGGAGAAACAAATCCGAAATGTTACTCCTGCAACACTTTTGTCAGAAAAGTCGACCAAAGGCTCGGGCACCAGTTCACGTTTCTTGTAAATAGTGATCTTAGTAAAGAATTGCACTAAGTAAACTTAGTTTTGCCACATTTCTAATTTCATTAGTTTAGCTTGTTTACTATTGTGTTGCACACAACCTAAGGAACACAAAAAAAACGCACATAACTACAACCACACACTATATTTTTTATAAGCATAAATGCACAAGAATATCTATATTTTATTAATATGTTACAGAGCAATCGCAGGTGAAATTTTTACTTATTCAAGACACCTCTCAGCCTCTGCAGTTTCTGTTCCACAACTGAAAAACAGAAATTCAATTTCTCTCGAATTTCTGATTTCTACTGTGAATGGTGATGAAATTATCAAAAGATACTACAGGAATGCAAGCTACTGCAATTGAAAAAAAAAAAAAAAAAAAAAAAAAAAAAAAAAAAATAGAAACCCAATGCCAGGAAAAAATTAACCCGTTGAAAGGCACCAAAGAAAGATATGATATGCGTCAAAAAATCTATTCAACTCAAACAGGATTTAATTTAAAAAAAAAAAAAAAAAAAAAAAAAAAAAAATTCAGTGACTATATACGAGATTGGAACGGAAATTAAAATTTCTAGTGCCCTTTTTAAGTGACCAAAAAAATGGAGGGCAACTAGGCCCTCTCCCACGCTCATTTTTTTCCCAAAGTCACCTGATCAAAATTTTAAGATAGCCATTTTGTTCAGCATGGTCGAAAATATGATAACTATGTCTTTTAGGATGACTTAATCCCCCGAAGTCTCCTGGGGGAGGGCTGAAAGTTATAAACTTTACCCAATGTTAACATACAGTATTAGTTATTGGGAAGTATACAGACGTTTTCGGGGGGGGGGGGAATTTTTCTGGTAAGTGAAGTGGGGTGGGGGGTCGGGGGTTATATGGGAGGATCTTTCCATGAAGGAAGTTTTTATGGGGGAAGTGACATTGCTATCAAGGGGCGCCGGATTTCCCAGCATTATTAAAGAAATCGACTAGAAATTAAATATAAAAAAAAAACAAGTTTTTCAACTGAAAGTAAGGAGCAACATCAAAACTTAAAATGAACAGAAAATATTACGTATATGATTGGGTTTATCCTCTAGTCAATGCCTCGCTTTTTAAGCCAAAGATTTTTTAGTACTTTGGTAAGAGCTATTTATTCTAATTAACGGACTTTGTGATTAAGGGGTCATTTTTAAAGAATTGGAACAAAATTCGAACTTTAGCTTATAGAGCAAGGTATTGACTAGTGGGCGAACCCCTAATATACTTATTAAAAATCTATGAATATAGAAGTTCGTTACGTAAGTTAATTCGTAAGTTACGTATAAAAAAGTTCGTAAATAAAAAAACAAGTTTCGAGAAAGCCATTTAACCAAATAAAAGTAAAATTAATATGCAAATTTTGTTTTAATTATTCATGTACGGTGAGCTAAAATCAAAACCTGCATTAATTCAAAAACGTTCAAAAATTAAAAAAAGAAAAGTTTTTTCAACTGAAAGTAAGGAACGTCGTTAAAACTTAAAACGAACAGAAATTATTCCGTATATGAAAGGGGCTGTCCCCTCCTCAACGCCTCGCTCTTTACGCTAAAGTTTGACTTTCTCACAACTCTATTTTTTTTAAACATTAAAAAACTTTAGCGTAAAGAGCGAGGCGTTGAGGAGGGGACAGCCCCTTTCATATACGGAAAAATTTCTGTTCGTTTTAAGTTTTAACGTAGTTCCTTACTTTCAGTAAAAAAAACTTGTTTTTTTTTATTTAATTATCAAACAATGCCCACCGGGTAAGTACGTAATTCTAACCTTATTTTTCGAACTTTTAAATAAGACAATGCGATCGTTGTTTTAAATGTGGGTAAAATTTCCAGGGGGGAATTTTCGTCGCGGAAGAATTTTCGGAGGGCCGGGGAATTTTCTAGGAGAAATTTGATAGCAGAGTCTTTTCATTAGATAAGACACTTTTTATTATTTTCGTTAGAAATAACTGGCGAAACAACCCAAGGTGCACTTTTTTGGGTGCCATGCGGTAGTTTTTTGGAGGCCTTATCAATTTGAATTTATAAAGAGCGATTAAACAACAAAATTAGTCTTTAAATGACTCCATAATACAGCTGTCTATGTGATCACAGTGCTCGACCCAGTCTTTTCACTTCAGAAATGTCGCCCTTTAATGGCACTTTAAGACGGATTTATCCAGTCAAATTTAATATTAAAAATAAATTATTTACAGAAATTGGCCTTTAAATTTTAATTTTATGTTTGTTTAATGTGTGTCTATGGTTTATTGCAAATTGTGTAATGCTTTCAAATTAACCGAGATGCGTCTTTGCTGAATAGTACTTTTTCTTCGTTACTAGCTTGAAGAAAAAGGGGCTTGAAGACTTAGGGCAAGCATATATCACTTTTTTTTCTCCATTGGGTGCTCAGTATCCATTGTAAACTAATTTCCCAAAATACGTTTTGAGACAACTTCAAAATATGTTTAGGCCTGTATTTTTTACAAATTTTCCAACCCCCCTTTCCACTGAAGGGTATTCAATGCCCCCTGACTCCTCATATGTGGAGCCCCTCAAGTTCCCCCAATCAAGATACTAAAGTTACGCACACGCAAGGCTGTCGCATAACATAGCCTCATATCAAACGAGTTGTACCATTCAATTTCTCATTCGACACTATTTCCAATTTAGGTTGCAACCATGACAGCTATTTTCTAACCCTTTCCACTCAGATGGGACCAGATAAACGTAGCCCCAATCAAATTGTTCTTCAAAATATGAAAAAGTTCAGATGACCTGTTTGGTATCAACCAGCGATGTATCTCCGTGTGTGATTGAATTTATAATTTTCCAAAATATTATTTTAAATGATTTCAAAAAGGTAAAATAAAGGAAAGAAACCTAACAATGTGATTAATAAAAAAACTTTGCATATTTTAAAATAAGAATTTCATTGTTTTAGTGTTTCATTTTTGTTTATATGTATTCCCTTTGGCTGTATATAGGGCATCATAGGAGGGGGTTGCTTTTGCAAGTGAATTGGTTATCATATTTGGAATGAGCATAAAAAGGTACTGAGTAGTGTGTCCACCTTGTTCCAATGTCAATTGTGCTATCTAATTTATATTTAACGTATTCTGTTTATGACCACATTTTTATTTCTTACGTGGAGAGGAGATATATATTTCAATTACAGAATCTCGTATACATTTACCGTAGTTTTTTGCTAACTTTATTGTTTGACTTCCGTTTTTGCTGACCCTCCCCCCCCCTAAAAATAGCCAAAGCAGCAATTATGATTTTTCTATGAAAAGTTTTTGAAGAGCTTCATAGAGAAATCATATTCTCGATCACCTTCGAATGGCGACACGGCTAAGGCTGAGATCACTTATTCAGAGGTCTCCGGATTCTAACGTATGAGTCGGAAATAAAACTGATATTTCCATAAGTTCTTTTAATAACGAATGGTTTGTTCTTGTAAGAACAAATTATTTTCTCTCATCTGTTTTTATCTGCACCATTAATTTTTTTTAATTAATTTTCTTTACATTTGGCTGATGATGCAAGACTTAAAACTTTGACCTAAAAGGCACGAAGAAAACGTGAAGTTTTTGTCAATTTGGAGAGGAAATTTATTTTAGAAGTTCGGGAAATTGTTGCATTAGGTGAAACAAAAGTCTTCTTTTCTGATTTTAAACATTATAAGGTTAAATGACAGAAGGGCGTATATCTATGGTGACCAGGATAAATCTGACAGTTCGATTCATTTGTTTAGAAAAAAAGTAACATTCTTATGTTATTCCAAAAAGTGCTGCATTTTACTTACCCATCCCCCCCTCTATAATGTAATAATACATAGCCCAATTTATATATTTTCCATGTATTTTCCGTTTCTTCATTTTGAAAAAGTAGCTTCTTTGACGCTGAATCAATTTGAAGAAAGGCATGTCACATGGCAAAATATATGGAACATTTATTTTTCGCATTATATTTGTACATTAAAGGCAAGGGCTGGGCGTGAAGTAAAGTGAAGGGCTTTTAGGAACGATATAAGTGATTATTGTAAAAAAAAAAATTTTATTTGTTTTTAAAATTATCTATTTTTGTGAAAACAAGTATAATTTGCAATCATTACATTATGTGAGAACAGTATAAACCTAACAATGTCTAGGATAAATTTACGGCATAATCTATTAGTTGTTTAACATAAAAGGCTGCCTACGTGCTTGGCGTCGTAACTTTTCAATTTTTAGGGCCATAAATGCTGCTATAAGGGGCTAAAAATTATTTCGTGAAGTTTTCAATGTAGGGAGGGGGGAAGATTAAGCATTTAACCTTTGACGCACAACCAAGGCACTTGCTAGGGGCCGTGGTTTCAGCGACCTCGTGTAGCATTCAGGACAAGCATCCAAGTAGGGCCAAGTAGCATCCAAGTAAGACCAAGTAGGGCCACAAAGTAATTCGAGATAAAGCCCTCATTTAGTTTATTAGACAAAATATCTTTTTCCAAAAATGAAGTTCTTCAAAGAATAGTAAAAAGCTATATTAAACCAAAGGCGAGAAGAAATAAAGCGTTAATAATTCAAAAGTGTAATAATTCAAACTTAAATTGAACAAAAATTACTATTAACGAGTAAACGAGAACCAAAAAGATAGAAATTAAAATGAATAATCAAGTAAAACTTAAAAAGAGTAGAAATTACCACAGATAGAAGAAGGGCTAAGATAAGATTCCAACAGAAACATCAGAAATATCAAAACATCAAAGATCCTCCATTCACCGCGCAAGTCACTCTGTAGCCGGGAATGCCGGGCGAAAGAAAAAAAACTAAAGAAAAAAAAACAAAGCAAAAAAAAGAACAAAAAAAGGGACAAAAGCAAAAAATGAGAAAAAAGAAACCCACATACACACACTAAAAATGAAAATACTAATCAGCAGACGAAAACAATAAGAATTCCAAATAGGGATAGGTTCTTTTATTAGACAGTGAAACGAAAATATTTCTAAATATTTCGATGACATATTTCTAAAATATTTCTAAATATTTCGATGACACAGTCGGTCATCATCATCAGTAGAGTTACTGATGATGACCAACTGTGTCATCGAAATATTTAGAGTCTTTGTTTTATATTTTCGTTTCACTGTCTAATAAAAGGACCTATCCCTATTTGGAATTCTTATTGTTTTCGTCATAGAAAAGGCAGTGTGGTCATGGAGAATAATAGTAACTAATCAGCAGCTAACTGATTATTGACTGTAAATCAAGCCAGAGCAAAGTGCTTTGCACAACGCCCTTTAAGTCTTCTAAAGGTCAGATCTTAATTTACCTTTGCTGAAAAAAAGTTTAAGTTTCAACAAATGAATACTATTTAATTATAAATATGGTTTTCAATGAAATGTAAACTACATTGAAGCCGTTTTGATGTTTTGGGATTGGTGAATGGGGACAGATGCCGACACTTTTTTGAAAGCCTTGATTAGTTAGAAGTGTATTTTTTTGCTGTGTGTTTGTTGATATTATGAGGAATAAAAACATACTGCTCGAGATGAAAATTCTTTTCGAGCAAATGACTCTGTGTGTACCAGAACGCTTAGAGGGGGTTAGCCTTACTTCTGTTTACGGTAATTTCTGTTCATTTAAGTTTGACTTAATTACTCATTGTAATTTCTGTTTGTTTTGGATCTCATTTATTCACTCTTCATGAATCATTATTGTTGAGTTGTTGTTTTATTTTGTTTCTGCTCGTCTTTAGTTTAATATAGGTTTATACTTCCTTAAACTTTTTTTTGGAATTTATAGAAAAAACTAATTTCCCTGTATTTTTAATCTATATTGGTTTTAGTACTTACTAATGAAAAGAGTAAATTTTTTTTAGGCAATTTGCTTTAGAATGAAGATGTTGTCTTACTACTTAAATTTTGTTCCGAGTTTTACAAACAATTTTATTAAAAGTCTTATTATGGAGTTTTGGGTCGATAGCCAGCCTGTAATTTTGCAGATTTGGTATTTAGATAAGCCTGGATGCATATACTGTCTTTTATTTAGCTCTATCATTTCCCCAAGGCCACAATTCAGCGTTCAATTGCCCCTCGCCCATCAGAATATTCGATATAAGTTTAACTTAGTACCGCAAATTCTTCCTGAGATATTGCATGCATAGATATTCTACAATGACAACCTGGTAATACACACTACCTTTTGATCTGTTTAGCTACTCAACTACCCATAAATTACAAGTCTCATAGGAGTTTATGGTGCAAAAAAGGTATATACGAACGGGTCGAAGACAAAAATTGATTAGCCATCTCCCCTTCCCCTTGAATTTGAGTTTATTGGGAAATGTTATTAATTTGGGAAAGTTGGTTAATTTGGGAAATTGATAGGACAGCCCCTTTTATATACGGAATAAATTATGTTCATTTAAAGTTTTAATGTCGCTCCTTGCTTTCAGTTAAAAAAAACTTGTTTTTGAGAGGCATGTGATATCGATTATAGCCCAGTAGTGGTGAACATAGACATTAGAAGATAAAAGCGTAAAGTCTTAAAAGGTGAAATTGACCTGCGAAAACTGCCTTGTAAGGTGTGAAATAGCCTACACAGGGGATTATACCATCCCAAAGTTTTTCAGCCAAGTTTTCACTTTGCAAACATTTGAATGTATTGCAGGAAATATAGTTCCCAAGCCCACTAATATAAGGCTTATTATATCAATAATACATAATGTGAATCGACCATGAAAATGACGGATGTATTTTTTTTTCAATGTGTGGTCTTACCAAACTAGTCGTGCTATCAACATTAAGAGGGGGCTCATATAAACCGACATTGAAGTTTATATTTCTTTTTTACCCATAGAAAGAGATAGTGAAACAGAATAGTGGCCTTTGTGCCATTTTGTGACGTACTTTGATGATTTTGGCCTGATAACGACCAAAGTTCCATCGAAGAAAAGTGCTGAGATAGCCAGTCAGTTTAGAATTATCTAAAAGTTTCATAGATGGCCTCCCAGTGTGAGAGGTTGTAATACCAATCTCGTTTCTAAAGATGGTTGTAGTCAGAATGAAATAAATCGTTAATGTAGACGATTATTTTTTGGCTACATTTGACAGAGTGGATCAATTTGTGGCTTCACGTGTTTATGTGCTGAGATGGATAACGGCACAACAGCCATTGGGGAGGATGTCGAGTGAACCATTATGTTGGTGGAGGGAGGGAGGATACCTGAAGCCGTGAAAAGTATATTTTCAACCCTAAATTTGCCGGCTTTCAGTGATAAATCTTTCAAACAAACGAATTTGATTTGATTTGCTTTGATTTGAAGGATATTTTTGGCGATAAGGGTAGCGTGGGAAAAGAGCTACCCTCTGTGGCAGAAATATTAAATGTGAATATAATGATCATATTCTTATGTTTACTTGTACATATGATGGAGGTACGGGGTTTCCCTTTGAGAATATGTAATCAATGAACCCTCAAAATTTGATCGGGTGAGTTTGGGGAAAAAAATTAGCGTGGGAGGGGGCCTAGTTGCCCTCTATTTTTGTTGGTCATTTAAAAAGGGCACTATAACTTTTAATTTCTGTTCGAATGAGCCCTCCCGCGATATTCTAAGACCTTATTCTTGGAAACAGAGAAGGCGATATTCTAGGAAATTGGATTCTTTTGATGTATCTATTGGTATCAAAATTCCGTTTTTTAGAGTTTCGGAAACTATTGAGCAGGTTAGCTCCTTACTTACAGTTCGTTACCTAAAGAACCCAATCATATACGTAATAATTTCTGTTCATCTTAAGTTTTAATGTTGTTCCTTACTTTCAGTTGAAAAAACTAGTTGTTTTTTTTATTTAATATTTAACAAGATTACCACGAACTGTTTGATTGCTTCAAAAATCAAATTCCTTTGAAAAGACTTCAGTATGAAAAGACATCAAAAATGCAGTTTTTTGTAAAAAGTGATTCTATTTTTAATTTTTTTTTTGTTTTTGATTAAAAAAGGCCCTAGAACTTTTAGTTTCCGTTCGAATGAGACATTTCGTGACATTCTAGGACCACTGGGTCGATACGATCACCCCTGGAACAAAAAAAAAAAAAAAAAAAAAAAAAAAAAAACACGCATTCGTGATCTTTCTTCTGGCAAAAATACCAAATTCCACATTTTTGCAGGTCGGAGCTTGAAACCTATACAGTATGGTTTTCTGATACGCTGAATCTGAGAGTGTGAATTTTGTTAAGATTATGGGACTTTTAAGGGTTGTTTTCCCCTTTTTTCAATTATAAGGCAAATTTTCTCAGGCTCGTAGATTTTGACGAGTAATATTAAACTTGATGAGACTTACATATTTAAAATCAGCGTAAAAATCTGATTCTTTTGATGTATCTATTGGTATAAAAATTCCGTTTTTTCAAGTTTCGGTTACTATTGAGACGAGTCGCTCTTGCTAGTTCGTTACCACGAACTGTTTGATCTAACAGTTGTTACCCCCTGCCCTCCCCCTTCCAAACACAGAGTGTGTCTGCTCACATAATTTGAACAGAGCCCTAGCTTTATTACCCCCCAAACGAGGTAATGAAGCTAAGACCTGTTCAAACTGTTTACTTTTTGTTCCTCGTTATTTATTCGAAGACCTTTTCAGTGAGTTAGATTCTTATATGTTTCATTGCTTTAGTGCTTACATTATATTTTGATTTAGACGGTTATTAGTCACATATTCGAAATATTCGCTTTGACTGTGTTTTGTTGATTGTCATCAGAGAATTTTTTATTAACTTCTTGTCTTTTAACATCTTACTGAGTTTGCTTATAGACAACTCTTTTTCAGTAAATTTGCACACTAACTTTAAATTTATGGACTGGTCCTGGTCGAGATACTTGAACAATTCCTAAGGGCTGCAGCAAAAATACATTATTTTTTGTCATAGCAACAGAGAACCATCCCCCCTCCTTCATCAGATTTAACTGGAAAATTATTAAACTCACCATAGCAAACTAATCTGACAATGTTTTACGGTCCTTCACAACTATAATTGAGAGCAATAGATTCAATTTCAGGAGTATTTTATTTTAGAAAAAGATTTTATTTAGTCTTTAACTTCGTAAGCCTACATATGTAAAGTTTTTTTTTATTAATTTACTTTTTTTTTACTTGATTTGCTTTAATACTGAAACTTCGAAATCCCATTACAAAACAAACTAGAGAAAATAGAAAGACTCACCCTTCTTCGGCATGGGAGTTGTAGGTCTTGGACTAGGTGGTTGAGGTATTTCCCCAGCTTCTTCTAGAGCACGTCTTTCTTCTATTTCTGCCATTTCATCATCTAATGATGCTTCCGTGCCATCCATGTCAATGCCACCGAGTGCGTTGACCAATGACTCATCAAGTGAACTCTGCTTCACAAGTCCCTATAAATATTAATACAACTCTGTCTACATAAAGCGACGTATGTCACAGCAAAACGTGCAAACATGCTGTAACCTATATTCATCCACTTCATTAGTCTTTTTAGAATAATTTCTTAGAGAGCCTGGTTTTTTATGCTTCAGACATGCCTAGAGCAATATAAATTCATATTTTATCATTTTCGAAAAGATAATAATGCTTGGTTTCTTGAATACAACAAACGGCGTCCCAAAACCTTTTGCCTTTGGGATTTCATAATTCAAACAGGTGATCACAACTTAGAACATGATATTCGTGAAAGCTGGTGGCAAATATCTATAAGAAGGTATTACAATTTTGAAGTGATTGGACATGTTACCACTTGGAGTCATATGCTGGGATGTCACACTTGACATCCCGTCTTGACCTGGAAACGAAACCCGGGCGGTCAGAAAAAAAATCTCAGGCAGACAGTCTAGTATTACCTAGATCCTTAAATGGCTTCCACCGACAAAGAAATCGTTGTTATAAGGATTAGCTGAAGGTTTTAGAAGAGGCTACTGCTGACAGGTTGTGTTGGACGAAGTCACCCTGTTGTCCATTGATGCTTTTCATATGGATTTTTCTATTGTCCCCGCATATAGTAAAGTTAGCAAGTATTTGAACCACATGGCTTCAAGGGGAATGGGGGTCCGAACCACCCTATCAAGGTGCCTGGTCCTCCCAATCCTTTATGAACGTTAAGGGTACCTTCTTCACCCAAGTTTTTTCCTCGTCCACCCTTATTTTGCAGATTTGATGGTTATTAGCTTGTTGTTAATTTTCATATTTTATCTGCTTTTTGAACATACAAGCACTTCATTCCATACATTTTTGTATACACGCTGATCTAGTCTTTTTCTCGTCTTTTATTAATCAGTTTTACTGTTGTAACATTTAGATAATATTACCAGACAAAAAAAACACATGAATAATGGTACTTTATTATAGCTTTAGACCCTTAAATGACTATTCGCAGTGCAAGCAGGCGATGCATCGGACCGCTTACCACTATTTGTATCTTTACATTTAATTATTATACTTTGTCCAGCCACTTAGTTTAAAATTTGATCATCTTGAGACTGATCAATATAATCAGTTTGTATAGCCAACAGACATAGAATCAATACATTAGATAAAATATTTTAATTTCATACTTTTGAGAAACAAATTTCCTTTTTGGATATAAGTAGCCGTTGAGCCTCGTGTGTCAATTCTCACATAATTTAATTAAGGGTTATCCATGTACATTTTTCAAGTAGCGTCTGACTATTCAGCCCCCCCCCCCAATAAAATATCTGGAAGCTTCTGAAAAAAAACATCTCAAAAGAGGTATTATCACTTTTTTCAAAGTTTATGTTAATTACCAGAAACTTATTTTCCAGGAACAGTTGAATACTAAACTGGGGAGTTTAAAATTTGACAATGTGGAAGATGGATGGAATAATTTTAGGAAAAAATTGCTGATAGTGTCTTAGGGAAGAAATTTAGGACCGCAGCTAGGAATATTAGGGAAAAAATCTTAGGTTTAATCAAGAGAAGGGGCTTGTATGAGAGTTATCTGAGTGATGGATCATATAAAACAAAAGGAATGTAAGGAAAGAGGAGAAAGCATTAAAATATGAACTAGGAAGGTGTGAAGTGGAGGCAATGAATAAAAGCCGAGGATCTGGAAGATGCAACTAGACGGCATAATAGTAAAATATTGTACTTACATATTAATAAATCGAGAGGGAGTAGTCAATCCGGGCTTGTCCCAGTTAAAGATAGGAACGGGGTCACAATTAGTGATAAGGAAAAAATTAAAGAGAGATGGGCAGAACATTTTGAGAATCCGCTAAACCGATAAAGAGTTGTAAGAAAAGATATATAAAAAAATTAAAAGTTTGTGATACCTTGGAAGTGAAGGAAGATTTGTTTAGTGAGGAAGAATTAGCAACAGTATTAAAAAGATTAAAAAATAATAAGGCCCCAGGTGCTGATAGTGTGGTAAATGAGTTTCTTATACATGGCGGCTCTGAGGTTAGAAATAAGTTACTGAATATTATGAATATGATTTTGAAAAATGGGAAGTACCTAGCGATTTTAGAAAAACCTCAATTAAACCACTTTATAAGCCAGGTAATAAGAGTGAGTTGGGTAATTATCGAGGCATTAGTCTGGTCTCTGTAGGTAGCAAATTACTTAGTAATATGACACTTATTAGACTGAGAGATGCTGTAGACAAAGTTTTAAGAGAAGAACAGTGCGGATTTAGAAAAGGAAGAGGATGTGTCAACCAAATTTTCAATCTTAGGTTAATCATTGAAAAGTGCCTGAGTTACCAAACACCTTTGGTCCTCAGTTTTATAAATTATGAGCAAGCGTTCAATTCTGTTGGTAGAAGAGCTTTAGCAAAGGTTTTATCTTTGTATGGTATACCAGACAAAAACACTAAAATGATTAGTGTTATGTACGAGAATAATACTGCTGCGGTTAAGGTAGGAAATGAGGTTAGCAGCTGGTTTCGTATTAAATCAGGAGTTAAGCTGGTTGTGTTCTATCCTCTTTTATATGGATCACTTTGATGGATTTTGTCTTAAAAAGCACAGAAAATGCAATGGGAAACCATGGAATCAAATGGGGTGGAAAAGTCTCCTGGACTTAGATTATGGTGATGATTTAAGATCCTAGATGAAAGTGTGAGCAAAATGAATGAAATTTTGGAGGTTTTGCGAGTTCAGGGAGCTAGAATAGGTTTAAAAATTAATGTTAAGAAGACGAAGTCACTATGGCTAGGAATAAGTGAAGATGAAAAGTTGACGTTGGGTAACAAAAAATTTGATCAGGTGGACAGATTCACTTACGTCGGTAGTATTATTAGTAAAGACGTTGGGAGCCGTGAAGATGTTAAAAGTAGAATAGCCAGGACTCAGGGTGTTTTTTTACAGTTAAAAAAAGTTTGGAAGAATAGGAAGATTCTGCAAACTAAGATTAGAATACTAGAAGCTACAGTGATGACAGTGGTTAAATATGGCTCTGAAGCATGGGCACTCCGAAAAGCGGATGAAGATTTGCTAGATATTTTTCCAAAGAAACTGCCTAAAGACTGTTCTGGGTACCCGGCTTACTGACCGTATTTCAAACAGTAGGCTCTACGAATAGTGTGGTTCAATCCCACTTTTTAGGGCTATAATGATAAAAAGGATGAGATGGCTAGGGCACGCTCTGCGGATGAGGCATGAGATATTGCCAAAGATTGCCCTTTTTGGCCAACCGTCTAGGGCTAAACGGAAAGCAGGTCGTCCGCGGTTGGGGTAGGAAGTCACTTCCTGGGAGGGTGTAAAGAAGGAAGTATTGAATAGATTGGGATGGAGGAGAAGCGTGCGTAGCTGTGTTGGCCTCAGGCAGCTTGGTGCTGCGGTGAGTCGTTAGTAGTTATACTACTACTACTACTAACAATCCACCGAAGCACAATGTCACATAAAGCAAATACAGCTACTCATAATCATCCTCCATCGAAATCTATTCGAAGCCTTGCTTTTAACGCACGTCCACGAGGTTCCCATCTCCTTTAGATCTTTCTTGATGACATCCTCCCCCCCCCCAGACGAGAATGACATGCTTTCTGTTTAGCCCTAGACGGTTGGCCGATAAGAACAATCTTCGGCAATCTGTCATCCTTCATACACACAAAGTACCCTAGCCACCTCAACCTTTCTTTCATTATAGCCCTAAAGAGCGGTATTGAGCCCCATTTATCATATAGCCCATTGTTTTAAATACGGTCAATCAACCATGTACCCAAAACAATCCGTAAGAAGTTTCTCTGGAAAACATCTAGCAAATCTTCATCCACTTTTCTGAGCGCCCATGCTTCAGAGCCATATTTGACCACTGTCATCACTGTGGCTTCTAATATTCTAATCTTGGTTTGCAGACTTATCTTTCACTCCACTTATCTTCATCTTCACTTATTCCTAGCCTTAGTGACTTAGTCTTCTTAAAATTAATTTTTAAACCTATTATAGGACCCTAAACTCACAGAACCTCTAAAACTTAATTCATTTTTCTTACATTTTTATTTAGGATACTAAAATCATTAGCATAATCTAAGTCAAGGAGACTTTTTCCTCTCAATTTGATTCCGTCGTCTCCCATTGCCTTTCCTGTGCTTCTTAAGACAAAATGCATCAAAATGATCCATACTAAGGGGGATAGAACACAACCCTGCATAACTCCTGATCTAATGCAAAACCAGCTGCTAACCTCATTTCCTAACTTAACGGCAGCAGTGTTATTCTCGTACATAGCACTAATCACTTTAATGTATTTGTCTGGTATACCATACAAGGATAAAACCTTTACTGAAGCTCTTCTATCAACAGAATCGAACGCTTGCTCTTAATCTATAAAACTGAGGACCAAAGGTATTTGACAACTTAGGCACTTCTTAATTATTAACCTAAGAGTGAAAATTTGGTCGATTTTTCGACCTTTTCTAAAACCGCACTGTTCTTCTTTTAAAGCATTGTCTACGGCATCTCTCAGTCTAAAAAGTATCGTATTATTAAGTAATGTACTACCTACAGAGACCAGACTAATGCCTCGATAATTACCACACTCACTTTTATCACAAGTAATTAAATAAGTATTAGTTGGGCACAAAAGCCCCAAGCCAGGGCAAAAGAACGGATCAATGTGTATTTTATGATAAGTACAGGTTCTGGAAAGCATAAGTACTAGGTTTAAAATATAATAGATATTGCGCAACATCCACCGTCTAAAGTCAACACGTACTATATTCATTTCTAACAGTTGGTATTAGATAATAACACATACTATTCATCAAGCCATATCGATCACTTAAGTCTGAGGCGTGCCATTTAGACTCTGGAACATGCATACAAGTCTTGGGACTTCTCACTTCAAAAGTTAAATTTCTTATCTGTTTTTTCCATTATTTCCATATTTATGTTTCTTTTTTTACTCTGACTATTTCAATTCTCATTCTCCCCCCCCCCCACCCAATAAATACTACATAGTTACCAGACATGCGTCTTACTTTCAATGTTTTCTCACTGAAAACTTATTTTGAACATTCAAAAACAAATTATTTTAAGTACACAGGAATTTATCTTTTTCTAGTGAGGATGGTGATAATTTTGTCCAAAACAGCTAATCAAATTAAGATGTGTGGGCACTTTAATTGGCAAACAACACGAGTTATATTGGTATGTACAAATATATTTTTAAATGCATCGACTGGATATCGTAAGTTACTTGATAACAGTGAAATAAAACCATCATTTGAAATGTCATTTTATCCCCCGAAAAAAACAATCTCCGGTTCTATCAGTAAACTCACTTTGCGATGATAACTATTTATCTATTTTTTCTTTTTAGAGAGAGAGAGAGAGAAATCTTATAAAACAACAATTTTGCTTTTATTGTTGTACAGTTTTACAATTTTACTTTTTATTACCAGTTTGATAAAACAACAATTATTAACTAGAATATTACTACTATCATAACTATAGAAACAGTTATATGAAATTTATTGGTTATTGCATTATTTAGTTTCCCATCATGAAGACTTTCTCCAGAAGAGCCTAAAAGCTCCATTTCTCCAGAAAAGGATCATTTTATAGTTTGTATTACGTCCCATACAGCATAGCATTCATATTATGTTGAAATACCAATATAAACATTTTCTTTTCATAACTTTGTTTCCAACAGCAACTAACAAAACAATTGGACATGGTTGTGCAAAAAGAATCTAACCCGCAGACTTGAGAAAAGTTTGTGTAGCCTATTACAATTTCCAATCTTTCCGAGTGGGGGTCTTTCAAACCTACGTTAGGAAGGTGGGGTGTCGCCATTTTTTCCAGTAGACATATACGGTTAGTGCTTGCTTAACGAGTCAATCTGTTAAAGAAAAACAAAACAACATTCTACCAAAAAAAAGATAGAAATTTTGCCAAAAAAAGAACTTATGAGATGAGACAAAATCATTTACAGCTAGTGGTTTGACGTCCCTATAAAGAAATAAGCTCAATAGAGCGGATAAAGTTTGTATGTTTCCTGCTGAGCTAAACATTGGTCCTGAGCATGGGCGCCCGTATGGAGAGAGGGGGAGGACAAAGGGGTCTCCATCCCCCCCTCCCCCTGGCTGAATGATTCCGGCTTATATTTTTGCTTTGAGATTTCTATTAGGCCTATAAAGCATTGGAAGTGCCGATTAGACCAGGTAAAGCCCCCCACCCCTAAACTTCAGCTTATGGGCGCCCATGGTCCTGAGGCCTACCTACATTACGATTTTCATTAATTTTTTTTTTTATTTGGGTCGGTTAGATCTCTCTTACTGAACGTATATGCCATAACTTTTCTACCATGGTAAGATGAGACTAGCTTTAACTTTTTGGCAATTGTCAAATAATCAGTCAGCCTTGTCCTTGAAAAAAAAACAAAAAAAAACAATAGCTCAGTTTGAAATGACCAACCATATGCAACATGTAGATCATGTGGCTGCGGTATATGGTTCCATTGGTATGCTCATTATTGAACTTCATTTTTTATTGAAAAAATTAAGTTATCCAAATTTAATTCACGGTAACTTAATGAAATAATACAAGTCTTCACTTATGCATTTCCTGCCCAAACTAGGTTTATTAAGTCATACACCTTATGATGTTAATCATGGCACAACACTATGGGAAAAGGAGTAAAATAAGTTACTCCATGCTTCTGAGAATCCAAGACGGTTCCAAAACAAAATTAGCTCACAAAAAAAAAACAATAAGAATTTAATTATGAAATTCTTTGAAATGTTAGCCGAAATTAGTATGAAAAATATAACTAACAAGTTTAAGTAAATAGTACAGTTTTTTTTTCTTAAAAAATATGACTTTAACGTACATTTTTTTCAGTTGTCCGTCAGACTCCTCTAAAGAACAAGAAGAGATCAAAAATAGTGTGTTAACACACTCTAACGCACTAACTGTGTGAGAAGAGTGTGTTGGTACAAAAATAGGTGCTAAAACACTAACATTGGTAAAAATTTAAACCTAACTGCACAAGAACAAGAGTAGCAAACCATCTATAAAGCATAATCGTCAAATAACAAAACTGCAACTGAAAAAAAATGCTTCGTACATACCCTGCGAAAAGGGCGAGAGATACCTTTCGCCTGATTTTGGACTTCAATCAAATCAGCAGCATTTGCAGGCGGAGAAGAGGCCCGCATCGTTTTCGCCACTTCAACTGTATCTTCCATGCAAGGGGGCAGTCCATGATATTTTCGTTTTTCATCTAAAATTTAACTTTTGTTGGGTAAGATTACACTTAACAGATGTTACACATTTGGAACCATGACAAATGAAAATTATTTTGGAATGTTTCTTGTTTCCAAACTTCGCATTTTGTTTTAATTTCAGCTACTGTCGGCAGTGATCATCCCCTATTTACGGTTTATTGCAGCGAGCTGTTTGGTGATCGAACACTGATTATAAGAAATCCCAAAGAAGGATAATATTCAATAGTCGTGTTTAAATATGCTATATTCAATAAATGTATAAAAAATGTAAGTAGGAAGGGTGATTAAACATATATCTTTCAAGCATATATTACTCTTAGAGCGTAGTGTGAAAGATTAAAGAATTAGAAGATTCAAAAGCCGAGCTATATATATTTTATGAGTTTCTTGTTTTATCAATTAGACAAAAAATAAGACATTTTTTATACTGTTTCATGTCAAATATAAACAACCTAAAAACAACTGTTTTTGCTATTCAGAAAAACTGAAATTTTTTAAGACCAAAAATTAAAACGTAGGGCGATCATGATACTTTCATAGCTTTTCAAGGAAAACACTTTCTGGTACAAAAAAAAAGAAAAAAAAAATTTTTTTAATATATTTACAGATAAAAGACTTTCTTTTTAATTTTGTAAGTTTTTTTTAATTATATCTAACAAAAAAAAAATCACTTAAACGTCATATTTTAAAACTAGCCACGTGAAAAATTGTCCACATAAAATTTCCGCAATTTTGAATATGTTTTTCCTGAAAACACGCCAAAAATGGTACTTTTAATACTGTTTGCACTAATATATTGAATAACACTTCGGATTTCAAGATGCAAGATTCATTAAATAAAAGTAGCTATCGTAGTTATGGGCTAACGCCGCAAATAATTTATTTTAACTTTTACGAAACATAGTTAAACTAAATCCAATTTATCACGCTAGTACAAAAGGAATGACAGGATTACTGAAACGATCTGTCATGCAGCACTTCACCGGTCTGCACTGGCGTGTGTTTATATTGACTGCAGCGCAAGTCATAACTGACTGTAGTTAGGACTCGTAGAGCAGAGGGGCAAATTTGTAATTGAAATACTTCGTTCCAAGGATGATTTTTAAGGCCCGTTTTTGCAGTATTTCCAGCTCATCTAGAAACAGTTCTAGGTCATTTAACGCACTAAAACCAAAGTAGAGATGTACGATATCAACATAAACTTACAATCAACCCGAAAAATAGTATCCCACATCCTTATCAAAGGAAATGCACACTAATATAAGACTATTAAATGCATAGTAATAAGCTTGTCAAAACCTGAATTTAAATTTCCTAACACCCGAGCACCAAGACGTTTACTCCTCTTTTCTACATTAAGTTAGATCCGTGATTACCAACATGGGCCACAGGTCCACCCAGTGGGCCATGGCAATATTTCGATAGGTCAGGTGCAGGACTTGCACCCTTCGGCTTACCATACTCCAGAATCTTAATTTTGAAAATAAAAAAATTAAATCTTATTTTGACTCTTAATTTTGAAAGATCTCAAAATCATATGCATTTAAAAAGCAAAAAAGACACACGGTAGTGTTGTAATGACGTCACACATTGTATAAAAGGTGTTGTATACAGACACAAATTTAGTATAATTAGTACATTATACTAAAAAGACTGAGCATAAAATATGCTTTGAGGAAGACTCGACAAAACATAGTTAATGGTGATTTAAACTTCCTCCAGGTGAATACGCGTAAAGTTTTGAATAGTAAAATTTAAATTTCGCAGAAGGGGGCATCAAGATTTTAGAAATTCATAGGTGGGCCATGGCCCAAAATTGGTTGGGAACCACTGGGTTAGATCATCGTATAACAAGTAGCTACAACCGGTTAACTTGGCCTTGACCTTGACGGTTGACCCTGTGGCTTTAAAAAAAGAGACCTAACATATTTGCAATAAGACTGTATGAGAGGAAAACAGGTTCAAGATTCATTTATTTAAAAGAGCTTTCGTAGTATCGGCAAAACCCTCAACTAAATTACGCTATAATATCACTATTATAAAATGGACTAAAATAAACGCTGAAGCGATTTGTTCTACATTTTATTGGCTCGAACTTGTTCGTGTGTCGGGTATTCCCTTCGGGGTAATAAGAGGAGGCAAGAAAATACTGTGTTTTTAACTAGCGATGAGCGACTGTTTACATTTGCACATGAGATGGAATCTCCGTTCTCTTAGCGTTGGTATTTTCAACGTTGCAGTTGTATACGTGTCAGATTTTGGGCCCAGTATGATTTTTGTCACGCATTCTTGAACAGCCTCGAGATCGTCACTTAAGTAGTCAATGTTGTGCACCCAGTGTTGCCAAACAGGGTACGCGTATTCTAGCAAGGGACGTATATAGTGATATATACTAGTCGTAACTGATTCACTGGGAAACTAGTCTTCGGAGTGTAGTCAGTGATCGCAAAGCATAGTTGCCCATTTTCGCAAGGTGAGAAACATAGTAGCTGAAAGAAGAGTCAATACTGAAAGTCCCACGAAGAGTAATTGCAGTTGACGTGGTATGGAACCAGTGTTCAGAACAAGCTACGACCCTTTTAAGAAGATTAAAACATATTACTTTTGTTTAATTAACGTTAATTTGAAGTCCATTATTCCTGCACTGATCAGTGAAACTGTCTTTCAATTCACCTTGGAACTGGGGTATTGTTCGGGATTTATCCACGAGAAATTTGAGCAAGATGGACAGAACATCGACGCAGTTAAAGCGTTAATCAAACAGATAAGGGAGATAGGAAAAACTAAAAAGTCCAAATAAGTACCATAAGCATACACAAAAAAAAACTTTGCACATAAGAACAGATTTCATTCTAACTTACTTTTCAAATCTTTGAGTTCTACAGTGCCACCTAGTGAAAAAAGTAATATTTTCCAAATAAGCAGAAGAACTTTCTTCATCGGGTAATAAGGACAGGTTCCACTACAGAATCTAGTGACAAGACCAAGAAGGGATACAGCCAGTAGTTCGTCGCCAATAGGTTGACCTAAAAGAGAAAATAAATCCTAAATTAATAATATATAGTTAGAGTAGTTACTTCAAGGGAATTTCTTGAGCCACTTGGAAGAAATTACAACACCTCTTGGCTTGCTCCAAAATACATATGTAGCATAACACTATATATGCACAGCATGTCAAAACCACAAGAATTTGTCAAGGGGGCTTTCCCAAGGACACTCCCCTTTTATACATTCATCTCTTAAGTTTCCTTTCAAACTTTTCTTTACCAATCGCTTCACTACTACTAACAACTCCCCGCATCACCAAGCCAACTGAGGCCAACACAACTGCACATGCTCTTCCTCCATTCCAATTTATTCAAATCCTCCCTTGTTATTAAGGCCCAATCGATATGGAAATTGGGGTCCGGTACCGATACCGATATATTGGTAGCATACAGATATAATTTGCCAATAAATTCCCATCCGGAAACATAAAACCTTACCTAAAGTTTAAACTCCCCATTCTCTGCCCGTATTCATACTCAGATGCTTCTACCTGGTCTATTACACACCAAAGAACAGCCTCAATAACTCACTGTGGATTCCAAAAATTAGGCCATTTACAAGAATTGTTTAATTTTCTTTACCTTTCCTTATCAGCAGCTTTTGAGCACACAAACGACATGGCAAATATTGGCGGAAGTTACAAATAAGAAAAAAATTTAATCGAAGAAGCCGGTATAAATACAAATACGAGAAAATCTGATTGAAAGAAGAATAAGATATTAGTTGAAATTGATTATTCAGAACCTAAATTTCAATAGCGGGACTTTAAATTTTAATCATTTACATATTAATGCGAAAACTTTACTTTATATTCATATGATATGGTCTCTTAATAATGAATCCATGCTAGACATACCAGATACAGGGGTGGTGCAGCTAGAGTTACAAGTTTGGAGAAAGGATTTAAAGAATGAATCGACAAAATCGTCCAGTATGACCGCAAATCCGGGCACACAAGCTAAATTTCCAAGGTGTTGATACGCAGCGGCGACACCCTGGAACTCCCCCCCCCCCCCTCCCACCTTACAACACCCACTCTCCCCCTTAGCCGCACACCTGACTGGATATCATAGTCTTAACCGATTGAATCTTGGATGTTTAACCTACAAGTGAACATTCATCAAACAGAAATGTATGGTTTACTGTATTCTTTTTAGTTGTTTTAGTAGAGAATGTACGTTCTTGAAGACCCATGCATTTAGAACACTGCTGCACCGGGTGTGTATTGACAAGTGTTGACAACAAATACACTTTGACTTCATTTGGCTCACCTTTGATGCTCGCTCCACCATGGTAAGACTTAGCTGGTGGCACCGCCACCCCCAAGGACTGGACAAGCAAAAATTACCTGCGAAAATCTAGTACCGTCTTCCGGACACGTTAGGCATAAAAAAAAACATATATCGGCCTATAATTGATCTTTTTTTCCGATGTCTGATAATGATACTGAACCTCATATCGGCCCGAAAATATCGGGCGGCTAACATAACGGTCAAGCCTACTCTTTACAACCTCTCAGGAAGTTCCAATTTCCCTTAAATCTTTCCTTATGGCATCCTCCCATCCGAGCCGAGGACGACCTGCTTTTAGTTTAGGCCTAGACGGTTGGCTGAAAAGTGTAATATTTGGCAATCTGTCATCCTTCATCCGCAGAACGAGCACTAGCCATTCCAACCTTTCTCTCATTGTAGCCCTAGAAAGCGAGATTGAACGACACTTTTTGCACAGCCTACTGTTTGAAATACGGTCAGTTAGTTGGGTACTTATAAAAATCCGTAGGCAATTTCATCACCGTAGCTTCCAACATTTTAATCTAATGTTTTAAGCATCCTATATGAAAGTGTTCGCAAAATGAATAACTTTTAGAGGTTTTCCGTGTTCAGAGTGCAAGAATAAAATCGTTAGTGTTTATACCACGCAACACTGACACAAGGGTGAAATTTCTTATGAAGGTATTACCTTTTACGCATCATTTCTCGAATTCTAAAGGCATGGAATTAATTCAAATGAAACAAATCAACTAACCAAGTTCAGCTTTGAATTCCTCCCGTAGGCTTTTCTCTTCATCTGATTCATCAGGAAATACTATACGAATGGATTCAACGACTGTATACAAAACGCTTAGAATTACTCGAAGCTCTGTCGAATCAGACAAACAAATTGCCAGCCTTCGAAGCTCCCAGCGAGCTCGCCTAAGAGAAAAAAATTAATTAAATAATGTCTTAAGAATCCGCTTTTCTAATGACAAAAGTTGGGGCCACTCCTAGTAGTTCAATTTGGTGTAATTTTTTGGCAGTAAGGCTCAATCCAAAATACGAATTTATATTGTTAGTTATTTATAAATACCTTCCTCGGCTAATGGAAAAGTGTAATTTTTGGATAAACAGAACTGCGAATACAATTACTGAATAACTTCCCGTTTTAAAGCCTTTTTTTAACACTAAAAGTCGTGCTGAGAGTATCTCAATCAATTTTTACCCGTTATTATATACTTTACTAGCATATTTTCATGTGACCAGTGTATAGAGACAAGCATAAGAACATAGCCACCAATTTTACGTTCCTACCTGTTCTTAAAAAAAGGGAAACAAAATGGCTATCTCAAAATTGTATTTGCTATGTTTGGAGAATTAATCAAAACACATGAAATTTTATTTAATATGTTGGAAGGCTGTTGCCTTCTAATAAACTCAAATGAATTAAGAGAAACTGTGGGGCCAACACAGTGAGATCCGCAGCCTTGGCAGTCGAAACATTAGACTACAAAAATATAGTCTAAGTAAAAACTGCACAACATTAAATTGTAGGCCTACCTAGTCAATGGGAGAGGGGGCGATGATTCAGCCCCATTTAGTTGGTTTTATTTCACTATTTGTAGGATAGAGGTAGTGTACTGTTAGCCATTATCTAAACTTTGATTCATTTCAACCAACCACGTATGCAAAGGGTCTCAACGTAGGTTCATCTTCAAAAAACAATTGATTGAACCCTAAAAAGTATTTCGTAGTTGTATGCAAATTGAGTTTGAGCTGCAAGTCTGAGATTCACATGCCCCTAGTTAAAGAAATACATGCGTTAATAAAATTCATAAGGTGACATATATAACTTTTTTAAAGTTCATAGCATATGAGCTACCTTTATGTACGTGTTGAACGTTTGCTATATCTATCTGTATGACCTTGTTGAGGTACAGTAAAGGTATCCTTATAAATATATCCTAAATCTAATACATTTATCTGCCAAGTTGATATAAAACCCCGGGAGGTCCTTTCGTACTATCCTAGGTGAATTTATCTTGGGGGTAGAAACTAACCTGGCTTACTTTATGCTTCTTTTCAGTTTAAATATTTGTCGCAATTTTCACAAGCAAGACGTTGATATATGGTTTCATTTCATTATTTAGAACAGATATTCCGCACAGAAGTCTCCAAATGTAATTAATTTGTTAAGTTGAATTCATCAATAAAAAAAAATAATGAAAATTAAAAAAGTTGTAAGTTCTTTCGGAACATAAGGGCAACTGTTCTCACCTGTGTTTAACTTAGAGTGTGTTTATTTTAGACAGCTTCTTTTCAACACAGGTGATTTAAATATTTTGATTTATCCCATTCCATTTTGGAATTTCGAATTTTATTATGTAGTATGTAACCCCTCATGTAACTGACCAAAGATTCTTACAAGGGAATACAGATCTTCGTTTCAAGTGAATATTAGGTTAAATATTATACATAGTTAAACAAAATTAAATACAAGACTTACACTACATAATTAGCGAGAAATGTCAATGGTTAAGGGAAACCTCATGAAAGTCTCAGGTTATATTAACTCAAAATTATGATTGTTGATCGCGTACAATTCGTTCACCTTTTCCATTTTTTTTTTTTTTTTGCAAGCTGGCCGGGGAAAAAAACATTTTTTTTTCCTTTTTTTTCGTCCAGAATATCGAGATCTTGAGCAGCAAAGAAGCATTCCCAGATAAATCTAAGCAGTGTATTAATTATGTTAAACGAAACAAAAATCAAAGCTTACTCCGCCTCTAAGTTAAGGAGATCAATAAAAATGTGAAAGATGCCACTTCGGTAGAGAAGAATGCAATTTTTTCTAGCAATCTCTTGCTGCTCCGCGTCACTTTGCACTTCACCCCAGCACCCCTAAAAAACAATAAACACAACATTAGTTTGAACAATTCTTTCAGGTGAGTAGTTGTACCTACAAAATCAAATAAATGTGACTACAGCGACACAATTTTTTATGTCCAAGATTCATTTAACCTAGAAGATTGCGCCCATGGACTTTACCTATCCCATCACAGAAGACTTGGGCTGGAATCCATCAATTCATGCCGACTGCAAAACCCCAAATGTTCTTGAGTGCTCACATTTTTGATGTGAGCAGTCTTTCTAGGACCATAGTTTACATTAAGGATAAATATCAGTCTAATGTGTTAATACAAAGAAATGTTAAAATATCCTCCCACCGATTCATTCATCCCCTATCTCTTCACTGGGTCATGCATCTCCAGGCAAAGATCGATCCACGGTTCTTTCATAGAAAAACCTCCCTCTATATAACAATACTAAATAACTAAACTTTTATGTCATTGATAAGAATTAACTAGTGTTGTTAGTACCTACTTTGGGACACATGGCTACTGAATGAATTAAATTTCACAGCTTGTATAGATATGAAGCTAGAAGGTGGAAGATAACTGCCAAACACCTGTTTGTTAAAAAATTAATATTTATTTGAAGAAAATGCTCGAAAGGTCCGTGGAGGGCCTTTCGTGGATATATCTTAGCAAAGGGCCTTTCGTGGAAGCCGTGGAAGCCGAAAAGGACAATCTTCGGCAACCTGTCATCCTTCATCCACAGAACGTGCCCATCTCAACCTTCCTCTCATTATAGCCCTAGAAAGCGGGATTAACCCATATTTTCAGTATAGCCTACTGTTTGAGATACTGTCAGTCAGTCGGGTACGCAAAAGAATAACTAAATGAAACTTTAATGCGTAATAATTTACGTTGGTCACAGCTTTTATTTTTCCATTTTTGTTGATGATAGCAGTTACCAGAGGCACCCAAATCACCACATTTTAACAACATTCTGATTTTAGAAATCCAAAGATTCTCTTTTCCCATGGTTCGATTATACATATCTAAATCATACATGTTGTAATAAAACCTCCCGAAAAACCACCGTTAAATTTCACCTGATATGCAAAACATGAGGGTTATTTACGAGAAACCTTTACTAAGATCTTAAAACCTTAAAAAGTCATTTTGACCACAAATTTACAATCCTAGATTTTACCAGCTTTTGAAATATTTCACTACCTGGGACCAAAATGGGTTGGTAATAATTTCCAGGTCGGTATTATATGAATAAAATAAACTAACCTATGGATTGATGCATTTATGGGTCTAGAGCTCCTTATGTAAAATCTAATTTTAAGTAAAAGTCCCTTGTTCACATTAAACACACGTAAAAAACAGCTGGTAATCTTCTAGACTTTACACCTTATTCAGCCTAAAAATAAAAAAAAAATAACGAGGTTTCTTAACATTGCATGCTAAATTCAATTGATTTAGTATTCACTTCATACACGGCTCAACTCAAACAAATTTCCATCCAGCAAAACTGAACCTACATAGAAATCAGTCCACACAAAATTCATTAATTAGAAGACTAATCACTGAATGACTGGCAGTGACAACAAGAAATAACAGAGCCCTCTTGTTAAGGAACTGCTCGCAATAAATACATGTAGGAAGTGCAGGGAGGAAGGGGGATGCAAGTGACTATATATGTCCTCATTTTTCGCGTGATTGCAATATAAATTTGCAATCATTTAAAACATTGCAAAAGGCTCCTCCGAAGTGTTGCCAGCCAATAGCTCTTTCGCCTGATTTTCGGTTTTTAGCTTGTTAACAAAATACTAACGCCATAAATGTACATTTTAGTGTACATTCGTAGTGTACGGTATGATGTGGGTTGGAAGGCAGCCAGGGTCTCATTGGATAAAACCATAATTCATTCTTTACTTAAGTACAGAGGAAAGAAATACATCTCAGCTGTTTATTTCAAATTAAAACTGTAATTCCTGATCCGTTTTTAATCTTTTGTATTTCACCTAGAGGGCCCACTATACACTATACAATGCAACACTACCTCTTTTAAATTGCGAATTTTTACCTCGTCTTAAGTTTCAATCACTCTTGACTTACAAGAAAACAAAATAAAAACTATGTTGTAATATCAACAGAGCAAAAGGTGTATTTAGAAAAGAGCAAAAGCCTGAACAGAAATAAATGGTATCTGTATTGAAAATAAAACTGCATGGAGTGTTCTGTACAAAAATGATAATAATTTCCACCAGGCACCCAAGAGTAACACTACTCAAAGAACTGTATCAGCCAAATGGCTCAGAAATTATCCGTAGAAATGATCCAAGCTGTATTGTCTAAAAACCTACTTCTGATTTCACAGCCAGTCCAGAAGTGTGCCCGTTAAATTGAGCGGTAATGCAACTTTTTACAGAATTTCAGTTCAGTTCCTAAAAATTTAGTAGAACAAAAACCCTTCTTTATACAATTCCCATAGGCTAATGCATGGAAAATATCCAAGAGTCTAAACTTTAAAACAACAGTTAATAAATAAATGCCTTAAACTTGGTGATGGATTAAGATTTTTATTCGCCCCTCCTTCCTTACATTTAAGCGTGTCTTTTTGAGCCCCTCCCCCCCCCCCAAAAAAAAAAACCTAAATTAAATTCTAGCCTACGAATTATACACCTGCTTATCCAGCAAAAAGAAAAGAAAAATACAACACCCAAAATCATAGTCTACAAGCCCCAAAAACGTCATAAAAATTTTATGGTCATCTCCTTTCCTGAATCTTGGACCTGCCTGACACTAATAGGGGCACGTATGCCAATTTTCAACAAATGGGGAAGATGGTTCAAATATACAAAAAACTGTCTAGGACACAATTTTTTAAGTGTGTATGGGGGAAAGGGTACTTCGGGTCAGTCTCAGAGAAAAATTCTATCAGCTAAGCCTGTCTTAAGGTAAATTAATAATAAAAGCTAAAAATCAAACATAGCTACTAAAGAAAGGAAAGATTCTAACAAGAAAAAAATATTTCGGACCTGTGCAATATAGAGAACAGCCCTTGCTGCTTTCATTCTCAGCAATTTGCTTGTAAGTTCCAGCCTATCAGACAACTTCATGAGAATTGTTTTTCTAGTGTTAGGTGATGTTGTCATCCATTGTAAGGTCATTCCAAATTCTGTCATTGTTTCTTCAAACGCCTAAAAAAAGGAAAGAGAAGCATGCATATATACATGATATTATTTGGGAGGGTGGAGAGGACAGAAATGTTTAAAATGCTCACAAATTATATGAATAATGGAATTAATTATTAAAATTCTCAAGACCTCACAAAGGGAGGAGGAGGCAGTCTTGTGTACAAGACTGAATTAAGGAAGTCGATCTTTCAGATGCAATAGAACTGTCAACAAGGAGGATTAAACTCATTTTTTTATAACACCAATTTTCGTTTGAGAGGCCAGAATTTAATTATACATGTATTTTCTACTTAATATTAACTTAACTTGGAACTTAGTTCCTCCTGAGCCATTGGTGGCGCATAGGGCGTCGACGAAGCCTCTCCACTCGTCCCGAAGCAATGCTGCAGCGGTGATATCTTCACACGCATGTTTTAGCGAGGTCTCAGCCGTCCTCAGATATTGATAAAAAGTTTACCTCAAAGTGTTCTTTGGATGACCTCGTCTTCTTCTGCCGCCTGGTTTCCAGTCTTACGCTGTCCGAGGAAGGCGGCCTTATTTCATGAGGAGTACATGGCCTAAATATGACCACCTCTTCTTCCTCAGAACAGCAGTAATGAGAGGCTGTCCTGTTCTATTCTGGATTTCAAAGTTCTCTGATTCTCTGTTGCCAACTTATGTTTAAATTTCACCTCAGGCACATATTTTCAAATGTAAAAATTCTCTTTTCGAGATGCTGGTTCATTTGCCAGCACTCACTAGCGTAGCGGAGTATGGAGAGTACTTCACTTCTGAAGAGACGTAGCTTAAGTCGCAAGGAATATTTGCTACTTCTCAAAATGGGCTCAAGTCTATTGAAAGCTCCAGTTGAATGACCTATTTTGAGTTTAATCTCGGTCATAATTTCACCGTCACATCCAATCTAGCTACCTATGTATTTAAAGTCCTTCACCTTTTCTAGACTTGTATTCTTGTGGTGCAGAACAAGCGGCGAGCTTGTGATGGACATGCTCTTTAATTTGTCAACGTCTATGCTTAGCCCGACATTTTCTGTAATTGCGTCAAGTAGCTGCTGCAACCTCTGTTTAGAATCTTCTAGCAAAACTATGTCATCCGCGAAATCTAAATCACAGAGTTGCTTGCTGCTTACTTTTAAGCCATATCCAGAGTTTCGTCTTAATATGTAATCCATTATAATTACAAAAAGAAATGGGGAAAGTACGCATCCCTGACGCACACCAGACATTATCTTGAAAAATCTGGTTGTGCCATTCTCGGTCTTAGCGCAGCAGCCCGTCTCTTCGTATAGGGATACTATCATACCCACTTGGTCTTCTGGCATTCCATAATACTTAAGGAATCTCCACAAGTATTCTCGGACAACTGAGTCTAACGCCTTTTCGAAATCGATAATAGTTGATATAGCTTGTTGCTCCACTCGTTTGATTCCTCGACAAGCGCTCTCAGTACAAATATTAAGTCGGAGCACAATCTGCCGCTTCTAAAACCATGCTGCTTTTCTTGGAGATGTGTAATTTAGTGCCTAACTAGTTGACTTTTCAATTGCACATTTGACATTTTTTCACCTTTCACAATTTTTTAGTGTCACAATGGTTTTTCTGATATATCATTGCAAGTATTCTAAAAACACTTCAATAAATTTAGACATTAGTGTAGTATTCATCATCATTCATCATATTTGCAACGTCATCATTGACGTTGCAAATATTAAGTCTTAATACATATTTCAGAGGTATTAATTGAGGTTACATGCCAAAATTGCCAAAACTAGACTTCCTGGAGGCCTCTCATGCCGCATAGGACATATCACTGGCATACCTCATCTAGATATGTTTTGTTTACCATTTTCATAAAGTTTATGCTTATGAATATACTATGTGTGGGGACAGGGGTCTTATTTCCTGCAAAATGGGATCATCAATGGCATTTATTTTGCTGTGTTCTATCAAGCATGACCAAAATAACAAACCCCTGTTTCACATAAAAGCAGAATAATTTTAATGGGAAACGGAAATACCTAAAGCTTTAAATCACATGAATTTAAAGTTTACTTTTCAGTTTAAAGTGTTGAGTTATAGTGGGTTTTTAAATAAGAGTTCTTGTTTCAATCCAAAAGATTTAATTGAGTCTTGAATAAATTCAGTCTTAGAAATTTCATAATGATGTAAGACTCTTGTACCCCATGCTACTGTTTCTGAATGAACCATCTGCACATATTTAAGATATACAATTGATGACTCTAATTGTGCAATTTAGAAAATTCTTTCAGTTATGACAGGCAATATCCTCTCTTGTTGTTGTCTGTGAAATAGATATATGTTGAAATAGCACCCAGGTAAAAGAGTGTGTTAAGAACAAAAAATATTCTTTCCTAAGTCTTTCGTCATGGGCACCCATATGGGGGGGGGCAGGGGGAGAATGATGGGCGGGGGCAGGGGGGCTCGCTGAATGATACTGCCTTATTTTTATATTTTGTTCTGATATTTCTATTATATACCATTAAAAATGCCAATTAGATGAGGTTTGCCCCCCCCCCCCTGAAATTCAGCTTATGGGCGCCCATGTCTTTCGTCACTACCAAACGTGAATTCAAAACGAAATCCTTCTGTCCTTAGCAACCGTATCAATGATTTAAACAATAATTGAAAAATTAAACCCCCCAAAAATTTCGTGATTTTTTAGTGGGGCTAGAACTATTCTAACCTTTTCTTTTTGCACAGAAAATTCCTTCAGGAGGCCTAAAATTTAGAATTCTGACTTACAGCTTTTTATTATGTATTTGTGTAATTACTGTTGTAGCTTCAACTTTTTTGCTCAACAGTATTGTATAAATGTAAGTACAGGAAAGTGAACAGCACTTAAAACCAAATAGGGTTATTAACCCCACTCACACACATATACTGGGCCTTGATATACCCCTTTTAGGGTGCACTAAGAATTTACAGGACAAGAGTTTTCCTTATCAAAGAAATAAAAACAGCACATATAATGTGCATAAACTATAGATAATGACGTATAATTTTTACATACCTTCAGATTCAGCTGAAACTCAGGGACTTCTGTATATGTATAAAGTTCTGCAATTTCATTTGCATATGAATCTGAGTCATCATATATAAAATCAATATCTGGACAATCAGATCCACACTAAAAAATAAAAACCAATGCTTGAAAACGAGTATCAGTAATTGCACTGAGGGAAATACCAAAAAGTTCAAAATTCTTTTGTACATTCAAAATCTATTAAAGTAAATAAATGAAAAAATAGATAATTTTTTCAAGGCAAGGAAGGAATTTCCTTTCCCCTGTTTGGCTGAATATCCTGAGATCCTCTCCCTCCCCTTGGCTAATTGTTTGAATAAAAGCCAAAGAGTTAGTGGCCATATAAACAGTTTTCAACAACCTTACACTTTCATACATTACCTTACAAAATATTAGCAAGATCATACCATGTTTATATTATGTAAGCAAGAGTCGTAAGATTCACTTGTTCCCTTTAATTAAATTAAAACAACTATGTTTTTAAAATGTTGGCAAGCTCATACCATGTTTTTATTATGTAAGCAAGAGTTCTAATATTCCATTTACCTTTAATTAAATCAGAAAAAAAACAATGTTTCTAAAATCAAATTAAAGAACAAGATTTGAGCTGAAAACAAAGAGGTTTTCCATATATGAGGGGGGATACCCCCTTCTCAACCCCCCACTGTTTGAGCTAGTGTCATGGTATTTAACTGAAAGCATTAACGAGTACAACAAACGTAATTAATGGGCAGCTACAAGTGTTTCACTTATCAATTGCCTCTGAAATACTTGAACTGTAATTTTTTTTAAGCAAATGCATATAGATAAGCTCCTATATTCCTGTGCCATTCTGAAATATACTTTTTATTCCAATACAATTACCTTTGTGTTTTGGCAGTCATATTTAAGCATCAGGGGAGGGAAGCCAAGCTTTGGCGCAAAGACGTCAGAGTTGAGGAGGGGTATTGCCTAAACTATGCAAATTCACACTGGCTCACAACTTTTGGTGGGTAGTTTTAAACTTAACAAAAGTTACATATTTAGAGTCAAAATAGGAAATCGATTTCTTTTATCCATAAATTAGCATTAAAACTCTTTTTTTGGAGCTGGTTACTATTAGCTTGAGCTCCTCCTTACATACTATTTTTTTGTTTTCTACTTAAGTTAAAACTTCAATAAAAGCAAGAAAAATGTTGTCAATTCAGTTTTACTTTTATTACTGACTTTTTATGAGTTCATAATTTTTCTTATCACCTCCTATGGTTTGATATTGCTTTAACCTAAAAGAACAATTTATTTGGGATGAGTGCTGAATAAGGAATCAAATTGTCTCCTCAATTGATTTCTGTCTCCTTACCTTATTTCACTCCCCCCTCCCTATTTCTTTTCTCCTAACCTGATTTCTTTCCTATAAGTGACCTTAACCCAAAATTTTTTCAGGGCATAACTAGGTTTTCAAACCAACAAAACATGAAAGTTTCATTGTATGGCTAAATATTAACTTTTTAAAATTTGTTGGCTATAAAAGATAAACACATCACTCAATACACATTCTAATGCTGTATAAATATACTAATTGTTCAACTTGTAGATGCACCACCCCTCCCCTCTAACTGGGCCCTAGGCTACACACAGAACTTGGGCTTTTGTATTTTCAGTGAATGTTAAGACAAGGGGACCACATTGAATAGATACCATAAAAGATTAATAACCTTAAATATCCATAAAAGCTAACTTATTTCATCCATATGGGAAAATTCCTTCACTTTAACTGCTTGCCCTGACAAGAAATACTTGCTTTGCATAGAGTATGTTCATGGTGGAAATTATAATTTAATTTGTATTTACTTCAAATATAATGCAAAATAATTGAAAAACTAAAGTAGTTTATTAACATTACCTTGACATGCATTACACTTATTATTAAAACACAAATAATTTTAATGAGCAATACTAAAATATGAAGAATATATGTGTTAATGCCTTAACACTCATAATTCTCATTGGTCATTTGCATCCATTTTTCTCAAGCTTATGATGATTGCGCAGAAATTACTATAGTAAAACTGCTAGTAAACCATAAACCATGTTCACAAAAATTAACACTGTTAATATTTGATTGGTCTGGTTGATAATTTGTTCTCACCTGGAACAGAAAATTCAATTTTTATTAAATTTTGTTAACTTTTTATTAGATCTGGAACACATTCATATTCTCATTTTATTTCATAATAGCAAATACAAAGATTTAACAATGGCAAATACTTCTCAAGCAGTAAAGAACATGATACAGCATCTTTTGGACAAGAAATGAGTTAAAAAAGCAGCCTAGTTAAAAACATACCAAGCAATATTAAATCAATTCTTCCCAAGCTATATATCCAACAGGCACTGATAAAAAAAAATCAAATTAATTAAAACTAAACAATAAATAAATCTATTAGCGCTGTCTTTTATATGATAAACAAAAATTATAATGGAGTGAAAAATTAAATAAATGAAGAAACCAAATACTAAAAAATGTTACCAATTCAGTGTTACTTTTATTACTGACTTCTCATGAATTCAGTAACTTGACCACTGTTTGATTGGATTTGTATACCTAATGTTTGAAGACAGGCATTTTGATGCCAATTAGTAATAAACAGTAGAAACTTTGCATATCTGAAATAGCCTTTCTTGATTGTCATGGTGTCCCTCTCTGATAGTGCTTTGTCTTTGTTCTGAATAGGTCCCTTAGTCCATTTAAACCATTAGACCTTTATCCAATGATAAAAGCTTCAGGTCTGCTGGACATTAAAACATCCTGCATGTTATAAATTAAGACATTTGTCATTTAAGTAGCCTAGTTTTTTTTTTTTCTTCTCCAAACCAATGTCCTAGGGTTATATATAGGACCATAAAGGAATGTTCATTTAAAAAGCATACAATTGGCCTACTGTATTTGAAAATAGTAGGCTATAAAAAGACATCAAGCAGTGTCTTTATCATCTCCCTACCTCAGTTATGGAATTTCAAATATATTCACCATTGGCCTTATAGCATAATTCTTTAATAATTGAGTGTTGTTGCAAATCATTAGTTTTTTGTAGAAACAGGTTTTCTATAGTTTTGATTCAATGGAATCTAGTTGTGTTGCAATATTTGGTAAAATTCTAGTTTAGCTACTTTTTCTATCTTGGGAAGGGGTTAGGTTAGGAAAATGAAACTTTAAGTAATGAATCCACGGCCAAAAATATACTGGGAGAATGCATTGTCAAGCGTCCATGTTAACCCCCTTCTGATTTCTAAGTCTTAGAAACTTACCTACTTGACAAATTATACCTTTTCAAATTTTGAAAATATCATTTATCTTAATTTTCAATTATCAATTTGTTTTTCTCTGGTTTTAGTTCTGAAAAGTGCACTTCCTGTTACTTGAGTAGAATTTTAAGCCATATGAATGGATTTTTTTTTAATTTGGAAAATATATTTGCATATATTTGAAACCTCAAACTGGGATTGAGCAAAGTTGTGAAGCTTAAAACAGTTTTCTTGTACTTCATTTAAGCAGAAGATCTTTTTTACAAGGTTTCACTTTCACAACGGAAAATCTTGAAAGGTTATCAAAGGTCACTGTCCTCTACAGTTGGAAGGAGTGGAGGTAGGAACTTCCAAAATACCTTCCTGGGACATATATCAGTCTGTAGGCCCATCCCGGAAAGCTTCATTTTCCTAACCTAACCTCTTTCTGAGATAGCAGAAAGTAGCTAAACTAGAATTTTGCCCAAAATGAAGAGGAGCAGAGAAAAGCAACTAACAAATTTGGAAAGAGCATAAAATAAGATTATAATGGTACTACTTTTATTTTGTTAGTATGCTTCCTTCAGTACAGCCCTGACTCTCATCTGTTACCAAGGCCAGTGTCCATTGGAGGGGGAAAGGTGGAAGTAGGTACTTTAAAATACCTTTCCAGGAGATCCTTAGGGTTCCTTCCTCAGTTTAACCTTTCCAGGAGATCCAGGAGATTCCTTCCTAAGTTTTATTCACTTTCCTAAACTATTTCTAAGATTAACAATGGCTCTGAACTGGGAGGGTATAAAAAGGGAAGGTTTGAACAGACTAGGATAAAGGAGGGTATAAAGAGGGAAGGTTTGAACAGACTAGGATAAAGGAGGAGCATTTATGACTATGTTGGCATCTGGCAGCTTGGTACCATACTCAGTTACTAGTAGTAGTGGAACTTTACCCCCCCCCCCTCACAGTGAAATCCTAGATAACTCATCCCCTTCCCACCAACTAAAAAAAAAAAAAAAAAAAATAGCAGTGAATTTACCTGATCTCCATCCTTTCCCAATTTAAGGGGAATGTGAATCTAGCAGTATTATTCTTACTCTATTTTCTGAACTAATTACTATAGGCCTAGGCTTAAAAGCTACTTTTTTTACTTCATCATTATTAGATATTTCATATTCACTAGATCTTCAGAGTTGCTTCTAGTAGGTAACACCCCCTTCCTATTTCATGGACAACTTGACCTGATCAAACAAAATTAATAGGCTACTTACCCTTTTGTAACCATAACTCATGTAAGTATAATTTTTCAAAATAGCAAAAAGCCCATTATCAATCATTTTTCTTACATGCAACAATTAATGTTTATTATTTACAAAATTGGAGCAAGTGAATTGATCATTATATTTGGGAAGTGCATACAAAAAGGAATTGAGTAGTATGTCCACCATGCCAGCTATAGAGTCTAGCATACATTGGCCAATGATTTAATCTTTAATGTTCTTTGATGAATAGAAAATGATTGAACCATTAAGCAAAAAGGCTGGTAAAATTCTAAAAGTAAAATTAAAATTCTAAAGTAAAATTCTAGTTTAGCTCCTTTTTTCTATTTTGGAAAGATGTTAGGTTAGAAAATGAAACTTTCAGGGATGGATTAATAGACTTAAGTACAGGTAAAGGCCTAGGTAGTTCACTGGACATAAGCAAACATGTTAGGAAAACAATTCTTAATTCATAATATACAGAATAATCATAGTTAACACATTTCGCATGAAGGTCACCTTTATATTCAGTTATTTCATTGTTTTACATATTTTCAATCTAATTTCAGAATTTTTGGGGTTTATTTTCTAAGTCTGTCTTTTTAAAAACATGCTCAAACAAATGGCAAAATAAATAACCTAACTTCTCAGTATTTTTCTTTTAATATGTGATGTCAGAAATAATTTTGATGATTACCTTAATTCGCACTTTGGAGCGAAATTAAGGTCCATACTGGATCTGCTGTGTTTCAGGTCAATGATGGCAAAATTTTGTCACTGTGTTTAGGGTCCAGTGACATGCAGTAAGAGAGGTCTGCTGGAGAGATGCCCAAAGGGGCATCAGCCTCCTAGCAAGACAGTCATTATGATGAAGTTGCCATCAGTTGGTAGTTGAGTGGGACAGACAGTACCACTCATATTTCCATGGCTTGTCATTCCATTCCTTGTCCAGTCTGGACTTGAAGGACGCAGCCGTGGGTGCAGTTGCTGTTTCAGCTTGAAGGCTATTCCAATCATTGACAACATGCTCAGAGAAGAAGTGGTTGACAGAACGTTTTGACAGCTTTTGTGAGTGTCCTCTTGTATGGTGCTGACTTGAATGTTTGGTAAAAAGGGGGTTATTTGGTTGTGCATTATACTTGTATGTCAGCATCATATCACCACGGTGGCGTCTGAAGATGAGTGTTGGCAGCTGCATGCGTTCCAGTCTCTTGTTGTATGGGAGATCTCGTAGGCCAGCTATGCACTTTGTGGCACGCCTTTGAACTCCCTCAATTAGACTGGTATCATTCTTATAGAGAGGGGAGGTGAGACCTGTACCAAAATCTAAAACAGGCTGATGATTTTCAATCTGTTTTGACACCACTGTGTTTTGTGTATAGTAGTATCTATAAACAAATTTTGTAGATCCCATTTGTTCAGCACAAATTTGAAAACTGAGAAAATGCTTACCAAATTGAGGTGATGATTGTGATGAGCCATTTGCCTAGAGGCTATAATTTAACAATACAAAATCACTGTTTTTTAGTGTGACCAAGTGCTCAATACGCATCTTGAGTTATATCATTAGATACAGGATTATCCCAGCTATTCTGCTAATTGGTGTTTGCAATTTTTCAAGTTTGCTCCAGCAATTATTCTTGGGTTTTTTGTTAGCATATAATAGGCTACTGTTGAGTGTGTTGCTGTTGTGGTGTATAAACAATGATAAATGTGGTGACAAAATAGTGCACTAATATCATGGTATTTCCTGTTTAACTATCTGGCCTCCACCTATGGAGTTGATATTGCCCCCTTCCCCCCCCAGTAAACATAAAACAAAACTTCCAAGTAGCCAACATCCCTCAGGTAGCCATCCCCTTCCTCTCCTTTTCTCTGTGTCACCAACTGAATTGAACAAACAAATAATACAGAAATCTTTTGAAACAAAAGGCACAATTTGTTTCTATTGTGACAGTCCTAAGGGAGATCAAAGAAAGCTCTAGCTGAGGAGTTGAAATGCCCAAAAGCCAATGGAGCAGTTGACTTGATAATTTGTAAAGGTGCCACTGTAAAAAAAAAAACCTGCCATCTGGAGCAATCCCCCAACTGCTCCAATGTTCCATTGATGACTCTCCTTCTACCTTCTACCCCTGTAAATTATTTAAGTGATTAAAATCTTACACCATCAAATCCTGTCTCTCAACTGCCTAGTAGTGTTCACAATAATGTTTCTTTGTCTGATGCTGACCTTTCTTTAGCTTCTATTTCAAGTGTTTCTTCTGCATTAACTTGCTTGCCTACTGTTTCTTCCTTGTCATTCACAGCCTGGTATCCAACTATATTCCTAGTTCTTTGGTTCCTGCTTATACTAATCCTGCATCCTCCTGGATTCCTACCTCTCAAGGAATGAAGTTTCTTAGTTTCAATGTTGATAGCCTCCCTAATAAACTTTCAGAATTTTCATTTCATATGTTAATGGCAGAGGTTTATGTTACAGCAATTACAGAAGTTGCACCTAAAAAGACTTTGCCAGCCTAATCACCCAATGAAATCCAAATCAGTGGTTGCCAACTCTTTTCATACCTGCATTCCCCACTTTGTCACAGAGGAGTGTGTTTATATGTAAGAGATGTACCAAAGGTTAGGCTCATTCATTTTAATTCTCTTACTACTAATGGAATTGAGCCTGTTTGGATAAAAATAAACAATCAAACAATCTCAATTGTAGCGGGTGTTGTTTATAGAAGCCTCAGTGATCCCTGTGTTTTGTACTCTGAATCTAATTTGGCAGCTATGTTATCACATGTCATGTCCAATTTTGCAAGTTATGATCTTGTCCTCCTGGGGGACTTAAACCTTCCTGAAATACAATTGATTGATGGATCTGATTTTTGAACTAGAGATTCTCCTTTTTGTCTGCCCTCTCTGATAATTCCCTCTGTCAAACATTTTCACAACCATCTTGTTTCAGGGAAGGGCAAGTTTTCAACACTCAACCCGGCTATTCTCAGTAATTTTGACCTTCTTATTAAGAATGAAGTAAAAACACCCTTTGGTAACAGCAACCATGTTGTAATTATTTCAGATATATTTTTGTTTACTAAACAGCCCTCTTCCAAGCAGCAAAATTATGTCAATTACAAATTAGTCTCCAAAAGACTTTCTAATGTCAACTGGGAACAGCTAATCACCAAAGATATTGAGGAGAAATGGTCAAACATGAAAACTGTAATTTTGCATGCTGATAAGTCATGTAACAGTATTTTTTGGGCTAAACAGGCCAAAAGTCTACCTTTTTAACAACTGAAACAAGTAAGCTAATTAATGGAAAACATTGAGCATGGAATCATTACAGAAAAAAGAAAACCTCAGAAAATTATCAACCCTTCATAACCAGACAACCAACCATACCAAGCAGTTGAAGAGAAGGTTTAAGGAACAATTGGCTGAGGATGTTAGGGAGAATCCTAAATCTTTCTTGCAATATGCCTTTCAAAAATGTTGCAGCAGATGCATTGTCCCTGACATCCTGTACAACAGTCAACCAGTTGCTGATCCTGAGCTGAAAGTTGAAATTTTCAACCAACAACTTGCTTCTGTTTTTTTCCCTCCAATTCCAGTATTGTTTTCCCCCATATCCTATATATGATGTATCATACACAATGGAACCTATTCTGATTAAGAACTCAATAGTTCTAAAGGAACTTATGTCACTCAAATTGAATAAATCAGCATTCATCCTTGTATCATCCATGAATGTTGAGCAGTCTTGTTTCAACCTCTTTCCTAGCCTTAGAAAACAGCCTGTATCATTTCAATATTTAAAAAAGGTAGAAAGGACCTTGCTGAAAACTACCAACATATCAGTAGTTGTTAAGGTTGTTGAAAGAATAATCAATTCTGCAGTTACTAGACATCTTTTTAATATCTTCATTAATTATGCTCTTTCCACTATCAGTAGTAACTAATGCTCTTTGCTGATGACCTGAGGCTCATTTGACCAGCCTTGTCCTGTGAAAATCACACCCTTCTAAAAGATAATTCCTTCTTTTTTCCAACTTAAAAGAAAAAAAATACAATTTTTGCTATGCTCTCAACACAATGCATAAATCTTTTGAAATTGATGCTATAAATTGTTAGTGTTCATCTTGTATAGATAGTGTGACCGATACTGTTCATCCCAGTCATTGTTAATTCTGTTTTTTTATAATGATAGATAAAGCAGTGGTAAAAATACAAAATATTGCTATAAATACACATATACATATACAGTATATACCCCACCCCCCTAATGTGCAAATATATAACAAAAATTGCATTCTGAACCTAAAAATAACTAAATGAACTGTACCCCAACCCCTAAATAAATCCAAATCAGGGTATATATTTGCACATCAGGGGGGTGGGGCAAAATTTATTTGTGATGTAAATGAAGGTTATATTTAGATTCAAATGCAATTTTGATTGTATATTTGCACATTAGGGGGGGGGTTGGGGTATATACTCTGAATGTATGTGTACATTTATAGCAATATTTTGTATTTTCACCAATGCTTTATATATCATTAAAAAAAAAAAAAAAATTAACAATGACCAGGATGAATGCTATCTATATGGGATGAATGCTAACAATTTATAGCAGCAATTTCAAAAGATTTACACATTGGTTTCACAGAATGGAAAAAATGAAAATTTTCTTTCTTTTAAGTTGGAAAAAGAGGAAAGATTTGAGGATAAAGGTTCTCCCCTGGGATAATAGGGTAAGACACCCAGTAGTCGGACACTTTAATCACTTTGAAAACTTTTTGACATTTAAACTACTCTAATTACTGTATTATACCACCTAGAAACTTAATTTTTGTATCAAAAATTTCTGAAGAATTTCTGAACAAGTAGGTTACTAATTCAAATAGTTTCACTTGTACAGCGCCACCTATTTTTGAATTTACTAGCAAGCGACAATTCTGCCTAAACTTGGACATACAAAAGGCTCATTGTAAATAGTGATTAAAATAGTATAAAGGATTCTGTCCGAGAATAGGCAGGTGGCCAACTACTGGGTGTCTTACCCTATGTTAACTAGGATCATTATACATATTTTAAAGTAAGAATTGTTTTCTTAACATGTCTCCTTACCAGGGGTGACAATTCTAAGTTTATACCAAAAAGGCATCAAATGGTATGTTTACTTTATTTGTAAATCAATAATATCAATCACAAAATATTTACCCATGTTAGGCCTATAGCCTGTAGACCCATCCCTGAAAGTTTATTTTCCTAACCTAACCCCAACCCCTTTCCAAGATAGCCAAAAGTAGCTAAAGTAGAATTTTACCAGTGCTTCGAAACACCTTCTCAGGACATACTTTTAAGCCTGTGGACCCATCCCTGAAAGTTTCATTTTCCTACCTAACCCTTTTCCAATATAGCCAAAAGTAGCTAAAGTAAAATTTTAACACTGAAAGTTTCATTTTCTTAACCTAATCCTTTTCCAAGATAGCCTAGCAAAAAGTAGCTAAATTAGAATTTCACCCTGGAGTGAATCTAGGCCTACCCAAGTCTCACCTCAGAATCTTGCCTTTGTCTTCTAAGAATTTCTCTCAGTTTAGGTGGGCCCCTTCTTCCAGAATTGACTTCGTCCATTCTTACAAATCAAACTAATGCACTTCCAGCTTATTCCATTGAATATTTCTTTCTTCTTCTTCTGTATAACAGCATATTTCTTCTTCTTCTTCTTCTTCTAATTCACAGCAGGCGGGCTATTCAGTTGGTACTATTTAGCCCTCTTCTTTTTGCTTCACTCTGTGGGCTACAGAGCTACTATCTTGGTTGTCTCTTGTTTATTAGATATTCTCAGATATCTTTCAGTAGATCTTTTGACTCAAGGAGTTCAAATATAAGATGATAGATATCGATTTCTGTGCTCTGTGTGCAGGTATAGTTGGCTAGGCTCTTGGCTGATAGTGAGATTTTGCGGTGTTTGAAGTATTTTAACAGTTTACACAGCAAGGTATGTTGTGCAGACGTCAGCATATTACATTCAAATAGGCAATGGTCAATTGTTTCATTATTCATATTACAATGCCTGCAAAGAGGGGACAGGGGAATTGAACCACTTGAATTAGAAAACTTATATGAGAATGCAAGGAAATTTAGTCCATTTGTTCCAGAACGAATTCTATGATAAATTTTAGAAAGATACTTATTGGGAAAGGGGGAAAGGGTAGGATTAATCTTATTAAAATTAATATCTGATAGCCGCCATCGGTAAATATCTCTGATTGGGATTGGTCTCCCACTTGGCTGGTCAATATTTCTAGCATTTTTTGCAATTTCATCAACCTGATGATTACCACTTATGCCAGAGTGGCTAGGAATGTACTGAAAATAAGTTTTTATGCCACTTGAAGCAAGATTATCAATTATACTGAGACAATGATAAGTGTCAATGTCCAACTTACATTGAGGAGCTGAGGCCAGCAACTCAAGGCTTGATAAAGAGTCGGAATAGATGATAATATTATTAAAATTTGCAATCAAAGGTCGGTTTTGCTTAAGGTGTTCTAATGCCATGATTATGGCATTTAACTCAGCAGACATTATAGATAAATTATTAAATAATCTCTCGCCCATTGCAATTTTCAGGTGAGGAAGGAAAAAACCACTTGCAACCTTCTCATTCATTTTTGACCCATCAACAAATATTTGGAAGTGATTTTTATAGGTAATTGTATTAAGTTCTGTAATTTTTTTCTGGACAAAAGCAATGGGGGTTAAATCTTTATTCCATTTTGAAAATTCAGTATTTATTATGGGAAATGACCAATTCCATGGAGGGGATTGGGGGAAAGTAGGTGCAATAGACTTTGCTGGTACAGGGAACTTCTTTTGAATATTGCCATACTCATCTGCAATACCTCTATACATGACTGGATTTCTTAACCAATTATGTAATGTGTGTGAGCTATTTGATTCAATTTTCGTAAGATTTTTTATCAAGAGAAAGGTACGTCTCTCCCTTATTGTTGTTAATACACTATATAAGAAGGAACTTGGTGCTTGTGGGTTTACTAAGAATAAAAATCAGACGCATCATATCATTGTTTTTTTTTTCAATTTTTTTCATCTGTGTCTGTGCAAATGCAGCATAGACAATTAGCCCATAGTCAATATGGGGTCTTATATGTGATTTATAAAACTGGAGTAAGATTTTTTCCTTACAGCCCCCAGGGTGTGGAAAGAAGTCTTTTTAGTATATTTGATTTTCTATAGCATTTTTTTATTGTGTTTGAAATGTGGAGGTGGAAATTAAGTTTTTGGTCAAGCATGAGACCTAGGTCATTAATATGATTATCTTCTGGAATAGTTGTTTTATTTAGAGTTAGTTTTGCATTAACATGGTTTCGCTTCCGGTGAAATTGGATTATTTTTGACTTGGTGGGTGCAATGGGTAAATTTGAATGTTGAGAGAATTTTTCAAACTGTAAAAGTGACTTTTTCAGATTTGACTGTGCTATCTGAAATGTATTACCAGATGACCATTGTACCAGATCATCAGCATATTGTAGATTCGTGTTGGGAAGGTTCATGTCCCAAAGATATAGGGCAAATAGGAGGCAACTGAGGACTGCTCCCTGAGGTAGGCCTTTGGTTATTGTCTTTTGGGGTGAAGAGGCTGAACCAACACAAACGATGAAACTACCCACTTCTATGAAGGATTTAATAAAGGACACTAGCATAGGGGGTACTCAAAGGTTTGCAAGTTTATTTAAATGAATTTGGTGGTTCACATTGTCATATGCCCTTTCAAAATCTAGGAAACCTGCCACTAGGACATTATATTTTGAAAAAGATTCATTTATTGCATTTGTTAGCAAAATGAAAGCATCTGTTGATGAGTGGTGTTTCCTGAATCCAGTTTGAGTGTGTGGGATCATATTATTTTTTTCAACAAACCAGAGGAGTCTGTGATAGATCATTTTCTCCATTATTTTCCCCATCACAAGTGTAATCATTATGGGCCTATCAGACTCAGGGTTATCTTTTGGTTTATTTTTCTTTAGGATTGGTAGGAGGGACGAATATTTCCATATATTAAGGAACATAGAAGATGCCCTAGCGTGATTATAGCAATTTTGCAATTCTTGTTTGTATGAAGGTGAGAGATTCTTTATCCATGTAGGGTGTATATTGTCATAGCTGCTGCTAGATTTGGTCCTAATATGATGTATTGCATTATTAAATTCCTGGATTGAAAATGGATTGGTTATGTACTCGGATCCTGGGCGTGGTTGGTAACTTGGTTTCATGGGAATTGTGGACAGTTTGCTTTGATTATTTGATGTTAGCTTATTAACAAAAAGAGTTGCAAATAGGTTAGCTTTTCCATTATCATTGTCATAATGGGTATTATTATGTATAAGCTCATACAGGAGTGGGTTGGGGGAAGTCTTTTTCCCACAGATGTGGCTTATGACTTTATGTATAATTGGCTCATGTGTTTTTCTGGAGAGATTATTTGCAAAATTATTCCAGTATTTATATTTAGCATCTATTATAGTCCTTTTTAGATTAGATTCTGCTTGTAATTTTTTTAAATATGTAGTAGGTGATGGTTTTTTTATGAATTCAGTCCTAGCTGCCTTTTTTGTCCTCCATTTATTTAGGCACTCATTCGTCCACCATACTTTAGGAATTTGTTTAGGGAATGTTTTCTTAGGTGTTGTCTTGGGGATAGCATGATTAGCTGTATTTATTAGTAAAGATGTCAATGCTTCAGCATGTGTGTCAACTGTTGTGTTACAAATGCACAATGTTACAAATGTTACAAATGCATGAACTTTGGGTGAAACTTGTAATTTCATCATTTAGCTTATTTTGGAACATAGACCAATTTGCTTTAGTGTTGATATACTTGGAGGCATGAGATAAAGTTTCAGCAGGTTCATTTAGGGAGCAAACTATAGCAAAGTGGTCAGTACATAGACTATCAATTTTATTTATTTAAATTTTGTTCAAAAAATTTAATGACATAATTTGTTGGTCAATTGTGGAGAATCTGCCACTTTTGGGGTTGAAATATGTGTTCAGGTTTGGAGTGGTAGCAACAGCTAATTCATTATTATTTGAAGTCATATGCTCAATGAATTTACCAGCTTTATTTGCTGGTTTATTCCCCCACAAAAGGCTGTGGGCATTGAAATCACCACAAATAATGATATTTTTTAACATATTAGAATTATTTATATAATTAAAGAAATCCTTGGCATCTGTAGTTTGGCCATTAGGGTTATATAAGCTTATTATGTAGGTTTTTAAATTATTCAGCCAAACACTGATACCAATTACATCAACATCATTTGCAAAATCTGGAAAATTGATGCCACAAAATTTTATATTATTATTAGCTAATAAAGCTACCCCACCTCCTTTTCTCTCTGAAGATCTACCCTTTCGCAGGATAGTATATCCCGGAGACTTAATTTGTTGATTTTGGGTTAAATGAGTTTCCTGGAGGCAAGCAATATTAATGGAATTATTATTCATAAATGATATTAGTTCATTTAGCTTATTTTCTGTGAGTGATCTTACATTCCATTGGAGTATTGATATATGTTGTGTTGTTGATTTATTCTTCATATGACTGTGTATCAATGTTCAGCTTTGTTAAAAGTAAATCAAGATCTTTTTTTGCTTGAATGAGCATATCATCTGTGATGTAGATTTTTGACAATTCTGCAATGATATTTTTTTTCTGTAGTTGATGTATGTTCATGGACTGAACTTCTTTACAGTATAGAATGAATAAGCATATATTTGGGGATTGCATTTTTGGTAGTGCCTCCTGTTTGTTGGTTAAGGGATTGATTCCTGGTAGTGTTTCTGGTTTGTTTCTTCTTGGGAGGGGGGGGGCTGACCTCCTCCCACTGGAAAGGATGGCGGGTGTGCTTGGTGATTCCTTCTGAGCTGGAATTATGCTTGGGAGCTTAGAAGATGGTGTTTTATGTGGCGTGCTCGATGCATTGGGGTCAGTAAACTTGGGAGGGTTGGTTGGTTTTATTACAGGCTTTATTTGGTAATGTTGGGCAGCATTTGCTTCCATTGCTGCAAAGGGGTATAGGATGGCCTTCTCTTTTGATATTTGGAGTGTTAGAGCTCTTTTCTTTTATGCAGGGCATAATGATTTATTTGTAGATTCATGTGGGCCTTTGCAATTGATGCATGTAGGCCGAGTGTTGTTGCAAGTTGTCAGCTCTTTAGGATGGAAAGATTTACAACTACTACACTCTAGGAGAATTTCATTGCATTTGTTTGTCGTGTGTCCCAGTTTGAAACATTTCTGACACTGAATAGGCTTACGTTTTAATTCCTTGTTTTGTTTGATTTACCTAAATAGAAATAATTTTTCTGGGATATCAATTTTATCCTTCAGTGTGAATAAGAAGGATCTACTAGTTTTTAGGCCATTGGAGTTAGGTTTTCCAAGTTGGATAACATCCTCAACTGGGATTGTGTTTCCAGCCCTATCTGAGAGGCCGTCTTTTAACTCCTGAGTAGATATCTCTGGGGGAACATTATAAACTACTATTTTTGTTGGTGATTGTTTTGGGTTCCAATTAGATGCAATAATGGGGGTATTCAGAAGGGATTTTAGGTTAATTATTGTATCTGCTGATTTCTGATCTTCTACAGCTATTAGCAGAGATCCATCACGGTTAATGTTAAGAGAGAACATTGGTTTCAGCAATTAAAAATTGCAACTCTTATTGCAGTGATCACTTTTATTTCAAAGGGGGTAGTGGGAGTAATTTTAAGGTAAATTCCAAAGTTTTTGGAGGGAGGATCTTGGGCAGGGAGAGGGGAAAGGCTTTTAATTGGGGAGATTTTTTCCCTTTTTTTAGAGCTTCTAGAGAGGACCTCTTGAAACCCATTATCATCATTTATGGTTACATTAGCCCCTGCACTTATCATTGTCCTAATGTCCTATTCTCCAAATTGGAGCTATCATTAGAACTTTCAGATAGTGTGCTTGACCTGCCAGGATGGGTATCTTTCACTATGTCACTTTCACTGGAATTTGATTTTGGATCTGGGGGGACTTTTTTTTTTGGAGGACTTCTAAACATTGCCTATTGGAAAAAGCTTTAAACACAAAAAAAAAACTAAAACAAGAAGGGGAAAATAGAATGATATCAAACCGTCTGCACTATACTATAGGGAGGATAAATACCACAGTATAGCCCTGAGGATGAGTTGAGCAGGATTGGTTTGGTACAACTGCTGATTAGAAGCGATAATAATTCACAAGAAAATATATTTTGATTTTCTTATAAGGTTGCTGTTGTTGGTTGGTCTTATAAGGTCCGGAAATGCCAGGAATTTTTCTTCTTTTCTCAGGATAAATTCATATCCTTCTTCTTGGGACAATTCACTTGTGACTGAACAGAATATTGCCTTTTCGAAAATGTGGCTGAACAGAAATTGAAATTGCATATTTCAATTTCTCACATTGTCGTTTCTTCTCCTTCTTCAGTTACAGGCTTCGGATAAGTCCATTTAACTTTTTTGGTATTTGGTATTTTGGTTTTGGTATTGTCTGATTATAGCTGCGTTCGTTTTCGTCGTTTTATGGAAATCTAATCCTCGGTTTTACCAATAAGCCCTTCGTTTTCACCGTTCGGTTTTATTTTGCGCTTATAAGCCATTCTTTGAAATGCCGTTCTTCGTTTTTAGTACGTCGTTCTTAGAACGACGAACTGAGCCTCATACTCCGTTTCACTGCTTTAGTTTTATTTTTGAGCGCCATAATTTAAAATCCAAAACAATGCAAAAAGAACTACCAGCTAGTGAATTGATTTGTTTAACTTTGTAGATTTCATGGTTAGGACGTTTCATCTAAAAATAGTAGAAAGTTGTTTTGTAGGTCTGTCAGAGGGTTAATATCTTTTAACAAGTTTGTGGAAGCAGTTTTGGCATCAAGTGCTTTCTAAACCAACCCAAAAAATGTCTGAGGTGTACTTTGGAAAATCTTAAGAGGAATTCTTCCATACCATAGATTACAATTACTTTCCAAAAAATATGGGAGGTAACCACTGGCCCTCCTTTGCTAAACCCTCCCCCCCCCCTCTCCAAAAAAATATTTGCAATATCTTATTCTAAAAACTTATACAAAAAAATATTTTATTCCAAAATATACTACGCAGAATAATTATAGCTAACACATTTTGCCTGTAACCCTGCTCTTCTTTACCAAACCCTTCTAATTTTCAAATCTATACCTGAAAATTCTATATTCCTATTTTTTCTGCCAATCTGTCTCTCTTGTTTTAACCCACGTACCTGTAAATTCAATCTACTGTGACAAAACAAGAACTAGAAAAACAGTGTCAGGAAGCAGAATGCATTTGAAGTATATAATTTCGGCTATATATTTGCACATTAGGGGGGTTGGAGTGAAGTATGGGAGAGCTGCATGATTTTTCCCTGGATATGCAGGCTAATCGGATGGTCATTTGTACCTGATGCTGTCCCTACTGCTTTTCGTTAGAGGGGGAAAATCCAAAGAAAGTCTTCCTGGAAAAGAAAGAGCCCAAACGTGAGATTGAAAATGTCAAAGCTTGAAGGTTTATCCCTTCTGTCTCTTTAAGGAACACAGATGCATAACTGAAGCTTTGTTCATATTTATCTTAAGGGTGCCCTACATTTATGACCTTAGATTTGATGGGTGAAAATGGTACTTTTTAACCCATCATTTGTCCTGCTTATTTTCTACAAGAGTATTGACTAGTTTATATCAGAGGTTCATTTACAAGCTGATGACCTACTTTAGAATCCTAGTCTCAAAATTACATTTGAATCTTTTGAAGCTAGGAACAAAGAAAAACAAGAACCAAAACGGAAACAATGAAAAATAAATTACAAAATTCTTCATCTGTGCTCCATTGCCAACTTGAGCAATTGTCCTAAGTTTTTAAATCTTGCAAAATATTTATTCCCTGAATACATTCACAAGCTATCAACTATCAAACCTATACTTTCAATAAACTTTATTTCTCAACTCACTCAATTATACACACACATGCACCACATGACCCACACTCTCATTTATACTTTCACAGATCAGACTAAGGTAAGGACCATCTTACTTACAATTCAGTCCTATATTTAATGGGTTTTAAAGAATGCTTCTATGGATAAGTCAGTACTTTAAATAAAAGTTCAAATATGTATAAAATCCTTTTAATAAACAGTGATAACTTTCACAAACAGTGATAAAATTTCACAAAAACTACTAGATATTTCGGTGACATGCATATGTTAGCGTAACTACTAGATATTTCGGTGACATGCATATGTTAGCGTAATATCTAGTATTGTTTGTGAAATTTTATCACTGTTTGTGAAAGTTATCACTGTCTTTTAAAAGGGGTTTATCCCTATTTGAACTTTTATTTATCGTCATGGTAAGGCAGCGTGGTCTCCAAAATTATCTAAGTCGCTACTTAAATATTTTTTCATCTTTGAGCAACCTAAGGGTGGTAAAATAGGGACGCTTGAGACTAAGGAACAAAGCTTATTAGGCTTAGTAATTTGTTCCCTTCTGAGTCAAAGCTATTTCTGTCCAGTCAATCTTCTTAACAGTCCAGTGGGTATTGTCTGTCATGCGTCAAACTACAAATCTTGACCATCCCTTAGTTCTCTGACTGTCTACCTTAGTTCTGCCTTAGGATGGATCGATGGATAATAGACTATCTATCAACAAGTAAAATGACATTATCTTTATACGATCCTGAAAAAAAGCTGATGCCAGATTTGCCCTCCAATTAGCCCTGGCTTGATGGCAATTTCATTTTAATTAAAGTTGGTACTAAAGTATCTCCCAAATCATTCGTAACAGAAATCTATCAATGGCTGGTTTAGACTCTTTCTAATATGTTTTGATACAATGGGGATTTTTAAATCAAGTTTACTGAATCAGCAATATGACTATTTACATCATTTCCTAGACGTAGTACTTTTTTAAGAAAAATTTTCAGCAAAGCAAATGCAAAACTTTAATTTTTTTTCTATGTCAGCTCTAAGAAATTCCCAAGCAGCAGGTGCAAGACATAGCTGTGAGGTTCCTGATGTCAAATTGTCTGCTACAGTTACTAGCTGGATTTCTTTGTCAGAATCACTTTCCTGCTCTAGCAACTTTAATGCTTGTTTTGCAGCATTCAGAACTATTGTTTCCATTTTCGTTGTGGTTGAAATTTAATCTGGCTCATTGAAATTCTATCTGTGGTTTGAAATTAAGGAAGCTCTTATAGGCCGTTTTTCAGCTAAAATGACGTTCTTAGAACGGTAAAATAAAACGCAGTTTAAGAGTAAAACCAAGAACATCTTCCTAGAGCTAAGAACGACGAACGGGGAAAACGAACGCAGCTTATGTCAGGGACATCCTGGGAAATCAAATATAAAATTAGACTATTATTATTTATTGATAATAGAATTTATACATCATTGATAAAACCACCTATATTCAGGCAGTTAAAGACAGCTTTGAAACAATTCAATATAATCGATGGAAGAGAGTTTGCTTTGTGCTAGTTAGTCAATATTAGGGGTTAGCTTTAAGCGCTTCAATATAGCAGATAAAGTTAGCCATTCTTTTTTATGTTTGAGAGTTGCCACAAGGTAACCAAAAAGAACGTGGTTGATGGTCTCGTCATGGGTTTGGCATAGGCGGCAAAGAGGGTTCGTTACCGTTGGAATAATGATTTTACATTGGAAAGGGAGAGATCTGCCTTAATAGCTGGCGTAAACAAAAGGTTTACTTCTGGGTAGTGGTTAGTTCAGGATGGTATCCGGGGTTATATTTGAAATAAAGAAGATGAAGGTATGGGGAATGTCATTTGGGCGGTTGCAAATTCCCGTGCAAGGCCCCTAAAAGCACCAGGATTTCTTAGCCAATCATGTAATCTATGGAAACTGTTACCTTCAATTTTTGTAAAGTAGCGGGCAAGTAAGTTTTTTCTACGCGTAGCAATAGAGGTGAGACCACTTTCGCTGAGGAGGAAGTTGGTTTTGGTGTGATTCCTGAGGCCAAGTATACCACGGATCATAGTATTTTGGACAGTCTCCAGACTGCATAATAGGGTTTTTGAGCATGAGCCGTAGACAATTAGTGCATAATCAATCTGAGATCTGATATAAGTCTTATCGACATTTATTAGAGTTTTTTTTATGGCAACCCCAAGGCGTATTAAGTAGCCTTTGTAAGAAAACTACTTACAAAGTAGCCATTGTAGGAGGGAGGGGCCGACGCTCCCCTCCTCTCCCCTCAGGACGCCCCTGGTGAGGTATAGATATTTGATGTGTTGTTGCTCTTGAATGACAACACCATTTAGGGTTAGTAGGGCAGATTGGGGTTTTCTCTCATTATGAAACTGTACTATAGCTGATTTTGATGGGGCGGTGGGTAGACATGAATTGTTGGAGAAACATTCAAAGGCATAAAACGACTTTTGTAACTTGGATTAGGCCAGTTCAAAATTATTTGAGGTAGACCATAGGACTATATCATCTTTAAACTGGATATTTGTTTGGGGTAAATTCAGATCCCATAAATATAGCGAAAACAGGAGACAGCTGAGGACAGCACCTCGAGGAAGGCCTTTGGAGACAGACTTTTTAGAAGAGATGTAGGAATTTACTTGGAGAACGAAAGAGCGTTCAAATAGGCAACTTTTAAAGAAATTCACTACAGGTAGCGGAAAACCCATTTTTGATAATTTTTGCAGTAGGAGTAGATGTTGGATATTATCATATGCATTTTGGAAGTCAAAGAAGGCTGCGACTAGGATTTGGTTATCTTTCAGACACTCAGATATGGCATTGGTTAACCAAACAATTGCATCAATGGAAGAATGATATTTCCTAAAGGCTGTTTGGGTAAGTGGGATAAGGTGGTTAAATTCAGCAGACCAATACAATCGGGAGTGAATTATCTTCTGATATAATTTTCCTAGAACTGGGGTAACCATAATGGGTCTGAAAGAGTTGGGGTCATCTTTGGGTTTATTTTGCTTTAATATATGCATAATGAATGATGTTTTCCAAGTGGATGGGAAGAAGGAATTACTCCAAGCGTTGTTGAAGAGAGATAAGAGTGCTTTTTTAAAGTCTATTGGAAGGTATCGGAGCAAAGATAGAGCCACAGTGACTTTCAAAGATGATAAATAACAGTTCAAACACGGATAAATCTTTTATTGGACAGTGAAAAAAACTGGATATTCCAATCACATATACAGTGACTGTCATCAGCAGATATTTTCCAAAAAAAGGAAGATATTTCTATTAAAGAGATAATTTCTTCTACTTTCGATAATTCTTTCGAACAAAATTTTGGACCTTTCTTTGACACTTAATGGTCTTGTTCCGTTAAAGTTCATGACAAAAAATTAGCTAAACCTGGTCCAAGAATTAACGAGGGTGGGCCTTATTTATTTTCAGATAATTTCGAAAACTATTTAGCAATCTTTTTCAAGAGTGACGAAGTCCCTATCGTCTTTTTTATTCATTTTACGCTATTTCTTTTTTAAACTTGAGGCTAAGGATGCGCATACTTTGAAAATTTCGAAACATAATTCAGGCCGAAAAAACAACGTCTCTCGAACCACAGACCAGAAATGTGTAATCTTATAAAGATATATATGACAATGCTTCTTGTCTATGTCTCAAACACATAAGGTTTTTAATCAATTTATCACGACAAAACTCATTGACTTATTGCTCTACCCCTATGACAATACTGAAGTAACGTGATTCGGTAAGCACTTTCACAAATCTAAAGCAAGAAAAAGCCTGATTAGATTTCGGACCATTTCTCCTATTCCGAGATTTTTTTTTTGCCCCAGTCCCATCCTAGGAAAACTAATTTTACATAAGTTATGTAATTATGCCCACATCAATCATTTAAAATTGGTACTTTAGACAAGAAATTTAATTTCACTGCACAGCTGTATCAAATAGTAACATTTAAGGTTGAAAGTTTGATGTTCCCTCTCCTTTTTTCATGCCATTTTTTAATGTCTGACTTTTACTGACATATCTGCTACTCCCCCATCCATCATAATCCAATTCTGCACTTTTTTGCCCCAATTCAAAGCTGTTTTCCCAACACCGATTTCTTGGCCGTAATTCAATCTATCACTATTCCAAGACAAATATTTTCTAACCTTTTCCTTACCTTAATTCAACATCTAAACTTTCCCAAGAATGTAATACTTTCCTTACTCTATCCTTACGTGGACTTCTTATTTTCAGTTATACAACATGCTAATTTTATGCTCCAAGCATTATATTTTTCCTCTGCTTAGACAAGCCTTCGTGAATATTTTAAACAAATCAGAAAAATAGTTTTGGTTCATTTTTAGGACAAAATGAAACAAAGTTTTAGCCCTATAGTAACCTGTTCTTTTTTAGTTGATTTTTTCTTCTCAAATGAATTCAGACCGTAATTAAAAAAAAAATCTGCATTGAGACATAAAGTACTACAAAACAAATAATTTTGAAAACAACAACAACCGCTTGGCACTTGAAACTAAATTTCAGTTTGCCAAACTATAGTGAGGTAATTAATGGAAAACATGTAAGTATCTAACATGGATTGATGGGAGCGCTGAAGCTTTTTTCCTGATCCTCTCGGGTTTTTTAAACAATTAACATAACGTACACCTGCATCATTTAGAAAACATTCCCTATTACGTAACAAACACCTTCGCCTTGAAGAAAGTTAAAAAAAGCTGCAACTTGAGAGAATCGCCGATAAACTTCTTTTTTCATCTTAAATCATTAAAGGAAGAAAAGAGTAGCAGCTATGGGTGTCTTTAAACGAATTAAGGGGATACTGCAATTATGGTGATGCCAAGACATCAAGAGGAGGCTCTTATTGTCTGCGGTTAAAAGATAAGTGACATTATTTTTTGTATTAATTAATTAACAGGATATTTGTAAAGTTTTTTTTTCATTTTTTCCCACATAAAAAATAAGATTTTGGTTTGCTGTTTATTTGAATAAATTTTGCGAACAATTTTGATCACTGTGTTACTATAGATCTTAGAATGGCTACAAACGTGAAATACAATTTAAATAAATTGAATTAAAAGTCTGCTTAATCTTTCGGCTTCTATAGGACTGAAGTGCTTTTGACCACCAGTATTCTCAATTCTTGAATATAGGTTATCACATATCCCCTTCAACACGCCCTGAAAGTTACGACACAGTTAACTTAGCAGTTCCCGAGAAATCGTATATACATTGTTTCGACAACTCTGAATGTACATAGCGACTTTTGCTTTGGTTAAACATTTTTCTTAACATACCCTGAAAGTTATAACTTATTCAGGAATAAAGCAGCTGTTCCAGAGATATTGCAGATACCTCCTCTTGACCATATTGAGATAAATAGTGTTGTTTCTTATGTTCCTTTATCTCCTTTCGACCATCTTGATGTACATAGTGTCGTTTCATTTTCAACACCCCCACCCCTTCAACAGGATTTTTGACATCTAGCTGCGCTTAGGGCTGTTTGACTTAGTTTAAAATTCCGATCAACATATCCTGAAAGTTTCAGCTTAATACCCTTAGCCAATCCTGAGATATCGTAGATGTGCCCTTTTAGCGTCCTATATGCACATTGTAGTAGTATAGCATTAATTTCTCTGGTTTTAAAACCCCTCAGGCCATTTGAATACTATGAAATATAGACGGTATTCCCATATTTGAGTACTATAAGTTGTTTATGCTAGAGACATGACACCTAAGGTTTCTAAAGATCATGCTAATAGCCATAGACACTATAGGCAGAAGACCACGCAGAAGACCCTTCAGGCCATTTGAATGGCTATGCAATTCAAAGCTAGGACCATACTTAGATTTGGGTCAAGGACCTACATACATAATCATACTACAAAAGGTAATTCATTAGCGTAATCCAACCATCATATCATTTTCAAATACCTGTCTGAAGATGATTGACATGGTAAATCCAAGGGTCGACGACACAATAAATGAAAACATGTTTTTACCTGTTTGACTAAATCCATGAAACAATCACCCAAAAAGATTAAAAAGAACATTGGAGAATCTTCTTGGTTTTTAGAAAATGTTAGTGTGGTCTTAGTTAAGTTGACTTCAATAAATCTGATTTTGCATAGACTATTCAGAGGGCTATTTGATCAAGTCCATGAAGCAATCACCCAAAAAATTTAAAAAGTAATTTGGAGAATCTTCATGGTTTTTAGAAAATGTTGGTATGTTCATAGTAAATTTGACTTCAATAAATCTAATTTTGCATAGACTGTTCAGAGGCCCATTTGACCAAGTCAATGAAACAATCATTAGAAAAGATTAAAAAGAAATTTGGAGAATCTTCTTGATTTTTGGAAAATGTTACTATGGTCATAGAAAAGTTGACTTCAATAAATCTGATTTTAAATAGACTGTTCAGATGCATATTTGACCAAATCCGTGTGTAATGTTAAGGGGATTTAATCTGTATACCGATCGGGCCAACTGCGCCGTTGAGGTTTAAAGCTGTGAACTTGCACCTTATAAGTTTTCCGATCGCGCCACTTGTAACGCTAAGAATTGTGCCAATTGTGCCATCGAGGACTGCGCCACAGCAATGGGGAGTAAGCTTTGGGTGACCGCGCCACTCTCAATTTTTAGAGAGAAAATAAAATATGTAACTACAAAAGTGTAGCCTAACCTCTTTTCATCAAATTATCTCCAGATCAGATTCCTTAGGGAGCGCTGCCTATGGAGTACAATTGAACTAATTATCTACTGTGCGATGAGATACAGGCATATAACAAGAACAAACACAAATAGAAAAGTAATAGTTTTATTGAGACTTACATTTCTGGTGGACAACAACGTATGTATATGAGCAAGGCTAAACTTCAATCAGTTAATAATTTCATAATTGCGCGCAGAATGGTAGGAACATAATGTCTGTAATCATAATGCCTGTGTTCTGAATAATAATAATAATGACTGAATGAATCGAAAAACACTTTTCCAACACTATAAGACGCTAGTTTTGATTCTGCGCTCTAAGAGCTATTTCAAGATTGGCCCAACTCTTGTAGAGGGCCCGCTCTCTTGTAATTATGTTTGCAAACTAAACTCATTATGCTAACTACCCATCCAATAATTTGTTTTCAATATTTTTGATGATTAAACATTCATCCTCCTATGATAACTTAAACTTCCTGTGAACTTTGCATTTCGTGATTTTTTTATTGTATTGTATAAATTTATTTCCCATCATAAATGTAAAATACAACACTGATGGAGTATAAAGAAAGAAAATGGAAAAAAAAAACAAATAAATTCTGAAAAATACAAACAAAACCAAAACAGAGCAGAACAGAAAAGAAAAAAAAAAAAAAAAATACAAATAGGGGCAATTATAAATAAATAAATCAAACAAAAAATTTATTTCCCGAAATAAACATATTATTTAAACTCGGATTAAAACTTTAGACGGTAACAAATTACATAAAGGCACTAAACAAGGTATTCGTCGGATCCAGCGACTTCTCAAAACGCAGTCTCCGTTCCGCGATTGCTTTAAGAGGATCTGTGACCCCATATACAGAAACCAGGCACCGGTTTCTGGCCCAAAGAGGTATGCCAAGGAGGAACTTGGCATACCGAAAAAAACAACGTTCGTAGCGTCTTCTTATCCGAGATAGTTAATATACTCCAAAAGGGTGAAAAAGCAAGCAAAAGGGGCATAGCAAATGCATTGTAAATTTTTGATAATATACTTCTTTTGTATCGAGCTTTACAGGGAACAAGCATACCATATGTCTTACGAAGCTTCGAACCAACAAATTCTAGCAAAAGCGATCGGGTATGCCTCAGATCACTCCCAATCGGAAGTCCAAGGTAACTGATACTTGGCGATAGAGGTATCGGATGACCATCTAGACAAACATTATTCGGGGAGGGCCGGTTACGCGATTTACCAAATGCGACAACCTCACTCTTCTCAGCATTAAACTTCAATCCGATTTTCCTATACTCAATACATAAAATATCAAAATTTTCCTCTATACCCGAGACAGTCCTGCTGAGATTCAATATATCGTCAGCGTAGTTCAGAAGCGACATATCAAGGCCTCGGTAGATAAATGTCGTGCGAACTTTCTTCTGGGCCTCCAGGACACTGTTATTATATAGTGGGGGTGAAGATTCACCCCCCTGCCTAATACCTTTCCATACACGTATTACACACTTCGAAATTGCAAAACCATCTCGTGTCGGCACTTTAATAACAGCATACAGTTTGCTGTACATATTCCTGTAAACACGTAAAATTGAGCGATCAAGACCACGATCCTTAGCGCTGATTAAAAGCTGAGGATGAATTCCCGAGTCAAACGCACGCGAAACGTCGTGACCGGCCATAAGAAGAATATCGTCTTTCTCTTCAACATCAACTAAAACATTAGCAATAACACTATGTACATGTTCACGACTGTAACCATTTTTAAAACCGAACTGATTTTCTGGTGTCGAACAGACTTCTGTTATCTCATCAATAACTATCAGCTCTAGCAATTTACACATTACCGAGGAAACCGTGATTGGCCGATATGAACTGCATTTACTTTTATCCTTTCCTTTCTTAACCACCGGGGTTACAACACCAGCACAGAACACATCGGGGACTAACCCACAATTGAATATAGTTTGGAATAGTAGACCCAAGTGGTGCAACAGATTTATACTTCCGTGCACGAGGTGCATACCGCATAACTGATCGATTCCACATGACAATTTCTTTTTCAGTTTTAGAATGCACTGTTTAATTTTTTCCAGACTAACCGTGAAACTGGGACCCGAAACACAATCACCCAGAGTCGCAACAAGCTGCGTAGAGAAATCTTCTTCCAAAACGGTATCTGGGGGTGAAAATTCACTAGTATAATATTTAACCCATTCTTGCTCTGATGGTATCTTTTGATCACTTGACTCGCAATCACCTTTCTTCTTTGAAATGAACTTCCATATTTCATTGGGATTTCCTGACAATCTTTCACTATATCCATCAATCACAGCTCTTTTGTGTTTAGTAAGAATTTTAGAAAACTGACGCTTGGTGTAGAGTCTTACATCATTCACAGCGCCAGAACGGGGTCTACCACAGCTATTCCACAGACGGTACCAAAATTTGGAAGACTCGCACGCGTGAGCCAGCTCTGGATTAAGAGACCACTTAGGAACTTCAGACCCCACGCGCACTTTGCGTTTGGGTACAGCAGCTGTTTCGGCACACCGCATCGCATGGGTAAGCTCAGAGCAATATATGTTTAGAAGAATCTGCTTTTCACTGACTGATATTTTAGCGTTCTGCTGTAGTAACTGGACCGGTATCTTGATTTTCGCCAACACGCTATCAAGAACACTAGAATATGCACTAGGGTTGACTTTATTCCATTCAGATTTAAAATACCACTTCCTTTTCCTTGGGTAGCTGATTTCAGGCATAGCAATTTCAAATGAGCAGGTTATAGGGAAATGATCGGATACCGATAAGCCAGTATCGACACGGCTAACACTAAGTGATTTCACACTGTTCGAGCAGACGAAGAAATCCAAAGAGCTTGTTGAGCCTGAATTGTGCACATATGTGAAACAGCAGTCATTTGGTACGGGGTGCATGTCGGCAAGAGCGGGCAACAGGATTTGAGACCTTGCGCTATTACTATCGTTTAAGTCACAGTTGAAATCTCCCACAACAATCACCTGCCCATGCTTATCATGACAGTCCTGAACGGAACGCACCAGTTGGGAGCATGCAACACTGAATCTCTCCTCTGAAGCAATGTCGCGGTAATCGGTTGGGAGATAAACAGAGAATACGTAAGCTTCACCGATTTTTACAGCCACAAAACATTCATTTTGACTAAACAGCTGGACAGCCAGGTGAGAATTAACGAGTATGGCAACGCCACCTGATGGTCTTCCTCGACCCGAAGCCACAGCAGGCACCGAAAATACTTGAATATTGTCACTGAACTTCAGAAGAGAAACCGAGGATGTCGACAGGAAGTGCTCCTGCAAACAGAGCACATCGTTGCAACGTAGCGCACTTTCGAGAAACGGTAGCTTTTCAATAACATTTCCGTTAATGTTCCACGAGCAAACCTTAAGTTGGGGAGCAATCATTTACTAGCCATGATTTTCATTGCTACTGGGCATTTGATACTAAAGCAAGGATGGTCCGCAGAACTGCATAGTGCGCATTTCACATCATTATTGCAAGGGTCCTCTTTCGAATTCTTATGACAAGCGGCACAGCGAGAGCACTTGGTATCATTTTTGCACGTTTGAGCTGCATGTCCAAACTGTTGACAGTTATAGCAACGCATGGGCAGGAATTTATACTCCTGAATTCGGTGTTTCTCATAGCCAAAGGTCACAGGGTTTTCCATTGCTTTGAGTAAGTGCATCTTACTGTCGAAAAGCAGCTTGAACGATCGAGTTTTTCGTATCCTTTCTGCTTTAACACAGTTCTGAATCAAACCACATAGATCAATGTCCTCGATATCATCTGGGATATGACGTATAATACCAAAGCATGAAGGCGACTTCAATTTAGCATCCTTAACTGCATTAGCAAGTGTAGTCGCGGCGTCCTTATCGTCAAGGACAATCCGCCACTCTTTCTGAAGAGGTTTCAGGTCCATAATATGAGAACAACAAGCGGCATCCGCGAGGCTCTCAATATAGCCTTTGCGGTCATCCGGCTTTACAAGACCTTTCGCTGGTTGTTTCAAGATAACCGAGTACGTAGGTTTCGGCTGAGAAGTGACACTGGGGACCTGAGGCACAAAGCTAGGCTGAGACTTTAGAGTGGTTATATGTTGTTTAAGGTCTTCAACACTACTGCAGACTTCGTTCAGTTTCCTGGTGAGAGTAGCAGTAACCTCCCCAGGAATTATCGGCACTTCATCAGGTTCATATATGACAAACTTAGGAAGAGCTATTTTCTTTTCGTCACACTGCCGAACAGCTCCGATCAGATCAGTCACAATATCAAGCGCCTTGACACGCTCTGACACACGAGTAGTCTTTCCAGCCATCGGCCAGATAATTTCCTTGGCTTTCAACAGTATATCAGGCTTATAATATTGTGTCGCTTTCGAGATAATATCTACACTTGCGTTTCCCGCCTTATTCGCACGATAAACAAAGTTCAGGACAGGATTATAGATCATTTTTATCTCT